>NC_064286.1:44767635-45089884 GCF_019186545.1 Solanum stenotomum | reverse complement strand
ATATATATATATATATAAACCTTTTCTTTATTTAAATAAAGGGAAAAGGCTCAAAAATGCCCTTAACGTATTAGAAATTGTTCAAAAATGCCCTCCTTCCATCTTTTGGTTTAAAAATGCCCTTAATGTTATGTTTAGGTTCAAAAATGCCCTTTAGTTAACAGAAATATGACATGGAATTTAACAAAATAAATGGTCAATTTACATTGGTCCACGTCAAATAAAAAGCCCTACCCAAATCCAAACCCAAACCCGTTTCACTGGTGAAAAATATTAAAGCTAGAAGTCTTACAGAATGCCTTTTTGCTGAAACTCTATTCTATCAGTTTTCACAAAATCCACAACTATGCTCGTGGAAGTGCTTGAAGCCACTCTTCCCTACTAATTCTTTGAAGAATAAGAGTCAAAACATTGTTTAATAGATTTTCTTTAGCGAAAATAGTAATCGATATTGCATTATGCCCATCAAAAATCTATTCAAGAGAAACCAAAATTTAGCAAATTCATGCAAGAAAACTGATGCTATAGCTATATCATAGGCAATTAACAGATTTACTAAAGCATATGTGATAAAGTTACTACGAAAACTAAAAAAGAGGTCAATGAAATCCTCTAATAATCAGGCTTAATCAAGAAATAGTCTTCCCCTCTCTTTGCCAAAGCACCGAAATCGTTTTTTGCTTCATCCACCTAATTTCCGCCTCACTCATTCTTTCACTCTCTGTTCCGACACTATTCAAATTCTAATTCCCCAATTTCGAAAAACAAAACATAATCCCTCAAGGAACGGGTAAAAGATGCAAAGACTAATCAAAAACGGTTTTGGGTTTAGCTAATTGGGTGGGTCTTTTTATTTGAAAAAAAAATGATGTGGACCAATGAAATTGATCATTTGTTTTGTTAAATTTCATGTTATATTTCTGTTAACTTAAGGGTATTTTTGAACCTAAACAAACGTTAAGGGCATTTTTAAATCAATAGGTGGAAGGAGGGCATTTTTGAATCATTTCTAATACGTTAAGGGCATTTTTGAGCCTTTTAAATCGTTGGATATTCTTGATGATTTTTTTTTTTGAATATTCTTATTTAAAATTCTGGTTCTGTGTACATATACTACTAGTATTAATTACTACCGGATGTTCATACATTATTTAGGTTACAAGTAGAATATTTAGTTGTTTTTTAATAAATTCGGCGTAGGGGAAGGGGAATTGGCCCGGAGAGGGGATTATAACGTGGAGAATTATTTTTTAATTAGTTTCTAATTTTTCTTGTTCTATTTTCAAAATCCTTTTCAACTAGCAACGAATGGAGAAGCAGATCGAAGATCTAGTTCTTTACTATATTTTATTCTGATCCCTTTAAAGTATTTGCATTTTACTGAATAAAGTAATAACAAGTGTAACAAATAGAGTCATAAAATAATACACGCTTCATTTTAAGGAACAATATAACTAATTATTAATATTAGAGGAGACATGACGAGTACAAGAGCAGACAGAATTCAAATGATTCCTTCCGTAGGTAATTAATATAGACTCAGCGTTTAAAATTTAATTGGACAGAGAAATTAAATATACAACTTGAATTAAATATTTAAAAAGGCAGGTTCCAAGGCCAATTATTTGTACTTTTCCTGTCTGCTTATTGACGTTTGTTACTTCAATGAAGTGTTAGGTTTTGCATCCTGCATGAACATATAGAGAAAAATAATTAGAATAAGTTAGCCAAATAAAATTTGGACTAAAGTTAACATATATATATTCATGCAAAACGATGTTGGTGTACTATCGTGTTAGAATCAATTTATGTGTGCACATCAACTATTCAATTGCAGATCTATTATCTATCATCACTATAAATATATTTGTTTATATAGTACTTTGTAAAATAAATATAGTATTAAATTTAGATGAACCTAGCCATCGAGAGTAGATTACATTTGTCCCATGGTGTGTCCCTATTAGGATGCTCGTGTTAGGAATGTGTAATACGTAGATATGTTCCATATTGTGAAGGTGGCCCCTCAACCTAACCCTACTACCCCCCACCACTGTTTTTTTGTTGAATTAATTAAGGGGTGATGTATGATAGTTGCCTTATTGTTTTTACATTAGATAAAACTAACTGTTTTTAATTAGATTATGACATCACTTTACAAAGCACTAGTATCTTTTAATGTTAGTCATAACCTGCATGGTTTTGAGGTAATGTGGAATACCACATACATTTTTTTTGGTCCTATAGTGCATAACACATTACTAGCCATATAATAATGTTAGTCATATAACTTAAATTCGTTGGAAGATAGATTGATGGAGCATACCTTTAGTAAGAATAATGTTAGTCAGAGGTGGTTCCTCCAGTAGTTTTGTATTTGGGGAAGGGCACCATACCATGGTCAATAAAAAAAATATCCCTTAAAAGGATTTCATAGTGTCGTTTCACTTCTTCAGCAGTCTTGCCTCCAACTGCTTTAGCAACATTGGACCAACGATCGCGAGTTTCCTTGTCATACACAGCCAATGCCTTCTCAAACGCCTTGTTTTGTTTATCGGTCCATGATCCTGAAGAACCGTGTTGAGATGACATTGAACTCATAATGATATTTGTTAATTATCACAAGTTGTGAAAAATGTTGAAACAGAGATAGCAAGAGCCAAAGAAGAAGAGACTAAGCAGAGTTGGTATGTTGTGAAAACAGAGTTGGCAAAGGGCTGTTTATAAAGGGAGGGAGAATGCACCTACTAGTGTGTGGTATCAATTATCATAGTCAATAAAGTTAAGTAAAAATAGTTGGAGATCAAATATTTACTAGGTACCTAGTGGGAAATAGTAGTATATCGGTGAAATAGTCAAAGTGCAAACAAGTTGGCGCGTTATCAAGAAAGGGGAAAAGGGGTGAAAGTGGGCCCAAAAAATTATTGCAAAGAATTTTGGTGATTTGTATTCTTAGGAACCACAAGAAGAGATGGAGAAAGAACATTCACATAAATATGAGCATGAAGAATCAGTATCCCCCAAACAAATTTTCAATTTTAGTTACACCTCTTTCATTTCAAAGGAGCCACATAAATTAAAGTATACTCAAAATCTAATAAGTTTTAGTTACTAGTCCTTTTCTATCACATATAGCATATATATAAATAAATAATAACCTAAGACTAATAGGGACTTATTCACATGGTTGTTTTATGGGGATTGCTTAATAACTCTATTATTGTAATTAGATGGTAATCCTTTGGGATTAAGCACACCACTTGTCAAAAAAAATAATATCTATCACTTGTTTATCTTTAATTTGAGATACAACAATCAAGAATCATTATCATCTTGTTTGATTTATATATTCCAAGATATTGACTTGGAAAAGAGATGGGACCCAAATTCACTAGCCGTACAGCAGGAGCTTTCACGAGAGTGTCACAATGCTAGCTAGTCACAGAGTTCAGTCTGAAGAAGAGATTGCCAAAGATATCACTAGCATTCATGAACTATCTTTTATGTTACTAGTTGTGAGCCTTGGAGATCTTAATTTCAGGGTGTCACATGATACTGTTTCGTTTGTCAAAGATATCACTAGCATTCATGAACTATCTTTTATGTTACTAATTTTGAGCCTTCTAGTAGAGTTTATCTTGATTTCAGGGGTATCACATAATATTGTCTCGTTAGTGTTTTTGGTTTTTTACTAGATATACATATATTAATAATAAATGAAATGAAATAAAAGGTAGAAATACTAAAAGGAAAATGTTTGTCAAAAAAGATGTGTGCTGGTCTGATGGTTAGGTGATTGTACATCACTTAGAGCAGTGGGATAGTTCGAATCTTTCTGTCCTTAACTAAACATTTCAAGCTGGAACTTTGAGAATTGTAAGTGGTTCACAAGAAGCATTTTGATATATATGGTATTTAGGTATTAATTAATGTATCTATTAAGGGTTATTTATGTAATTGTATATGTATCAACTCTTGGATAAATATCTCCTATATGAATAACTGGTTGTAAATGGGTTTTCAAAGCAAAGAAAAAAAATCTAATGGATTAAATGTCATAAGGTTGTTATAGTTGTTGAGGTTTTCCATCGTTATCTTGAAATTGACTTTGATGATGCATTCGGTCTATGGGTGGCAATTTCAATCCATATTAATGAAATGAGTCCATTTAATCCAAATTTAATGACTTGGATCACACATATTTTAATGGGAAAATTTCATATATGAAAAACAAATTTTAGGAAATAACATTCCATGGGTATAGTTTACATAATTACATTCCATGGGTATAATTTAGTTTGTTATGTAGCTTTAAATTTGTATAAAACGTTTTTTTTGTTTTAAATTTATACAATATTTTACTTTTTCAATGAATGGTAACAGTAGCACTAAATATGGTAACAATAAATTTACCCAATCCCATGATTTAAGCTAAACGTTCAAAATCAAATATTTTCCCAAAAAAGAATTCTATAGCGATAGAAAGACAATAACAACTTATTTTCGCGCACGACTGAAGCATCCGATTAATTAATTTTTTGGTATATTCAATAACAGGTAAGGTTTAATTGAAGGAAACTTCATATTTTGAACTGCAATATCGTATACAATTGATTAATATAGCGTAAATATTGAATTTATGAAACGATTTCTTCTGGTGTGTCGATTGTGATGGTATAAAAGGGGAATTATCTATTTTCCCTTGTTTATACAATATTAGATAAATTGTATTAAACACACAAACGTTAATGACACTATTTGTATATATGAACTGATTATATTGTATATATGTGAGAAATCGTATATAATTTCTATACAAGATTTATATGTTGATTGTGTGTTATCAATTGTATTTATGACCATCGTAATATGAAAATTGTATATATGACAATCGTGCTTGTTTCTGAAAAAAGGGTGTGATGTATATTTTAAAAAAAAATTGGTATAGTCTGCTTGTATATACAATTGTGTAATGTTTGTATATTTTATCTATTTCATATTTTTTTTGTATATATCTATGAATTGTATAATTTACCATAATTTTGTATATGTATTATATTTGTATATGTGCATATGTAAAGTCGTGTAATTTTATTTTTTTATTAATGATTAAACTGATTGTATAAAATTCATATGTCAATTGTATATATGGTAATCGTGAATGATTAGATAAACAGAGTGTGCTGAAATATGTTTGTATACAAAAGAGTGTGTTGTAATCTGTTTGTATACATCAGCATTGTTGATCTTGGCTGGTGGTGATCGTGTGTCTTGACGTGGCATTGGTCTTCTTGGAGGTAGTTTAATTGCTTTTAGTGGAGACTTCTTTGGACTAACAGGGACAAATTGTCTTTTCTTTTTCTTAACAGGTGATGAACGTTCAACGACTTTCTCTTTTCCTTTTATGCTGGTAATAACAGGAGGATTTTGAAAATCATCGTCTGACTCTATAGCTTGATTGTGATCAGAACAGTCAATCTGCGGGTGAAGTGAAACTCACTAGATTGTAGGAGGAGGCAGTTGAAGGATTTTAATTTCCATCGTTGTTGGCTCTATATTTCTGAAAGAAATTTGCATAAAAAACTGTCAGTTAATATAACTAAATTATGATATACAAATATATTAGCTTATTGTACCAGAACTTTTAAAGTAATTATTATATACATATAGCTAAATTATTATTTATATAAATAAACTGTATTTGTATTTGTAATTCCTTTGTATATATCTATAAACTTTTATATCCAAAATATACAACTGTCTCAATCAATTTTGTATATAACCCTTAGGGCTCGTTTGGTGTGAGAGATAAGCATAAATAGTCCTGGGATAAAATGTAGATGTCTTGTTTGGTTGACATATTTGGGATAACTTATCCCGCCATTTATAGCATAGTGATGGGATAAGTTATCTCAAATACATGGTGGGATAAGTTATCCCAGGATAACTAACCCCAGGATAGTTAATCCTGGGATAACTAGTTCCCAACCAAACGATCCCTTAATATACAACTAACAATATACATAATACATAACTTCAAGTAATTTGTATATTACTAATGGAATATACAAATTACATTATACAATTGTGATTTAGGCATGAAACTGTACTTATAATTCAAGTAACTTTTGTATAACTAACCAAATATACAAATAAGTAATACAAGTGTGATTTAAGCATGAAATATTTGGTATAAATATATCTATATACAAATGTGATTTAATCAGAATACTTTATGTATATTTGCACATAAGTAACGGCATATACAAATATCTATCTAGAATTTTATTTTAAGCTAATACCTGATGTTCTTGATGTTCTTCATGTTTGTCCAGATCTAATGAAGCAGATTCAATGTCCTTTGAATCACTGTTTATGGCTTTTCTCTTGCTTCCTCCTTCAACAATTTTAATGCCGCTAGCCTTCACAATTTTGATGACTTTCTGAATTACAATTGGGTCATTTTCTTTCTTAGATCTCAATTCTTCAATAGATTTTTCAACTTGAATTTGTTTAGATTTTGTCATAGACCTGCATTGACCCCAAAATCCTGAGTTAATCCGATTGAAAACGACAGTGGATTGTCAACAACTTTGACATTCAATGGCATACCTCTAGTAATCCTCATAAATGGAGAGGAATCATCCATTCTGCTGTTAATCTGATAAGAAGAACGATTTTTTTAGAAAAAACTTGTCAAAAAACTAACAAACAATACATATACAATTGTTGAAAACGGAAAAAATAGATTCACCCACAATTTGGCTGTTACCTGCAAAAAGTGGAAACACGATTGGAGGGAGAATGTGAAATTCGAAATTCAACTTAGAAGCGGAAGAGTGATTTTAGGAGAAAGATATGGAATGAGGATAGGAGAGATAAAAAAGATTTTGTATAAAATTTTATATAAAAGCAACTGAATGGCTTTGTTGATTCGGTATACAAAGAGGTGGTGGGTCCCATTAATTATGGCAAAAATTTGAAACTATATTTATTAACAGTAAATAAATCAAACTATACCCTTATTAACTAATAACTTAGGGATGTTTGCCAACTCATGTAATTTTCCCTATTTTAATTGGGTAAATATGAGCTTCAAACTATTTTACGAGCTCCTACAAATATGGTCAAAATTGGTAAAATATGGGTATCCATATAGACCCATAATAGATCACTCACTTCTGACTTCTACTCAAAATTTTAAATTGTGCTAAAAAATAAAAATTCTAATATTAATTTATTTTTCAAAAAAAATTGGAGGGTGGGGCTGGGGGAATTTATATTTATTTTTGAAAAACATTTTTTTTTTTGAAAAAATAAAAAAAAAATAGGGATAGGTTGGGTGGAGGGTGGGGGTGCCCGGGGGGGAGGGGGTTGGCGGAGGGATAAATTATTATTTTTTGGAAAAACATAAGTTTTTTTTTTGAAAAACAAAAAAATTAGGGGTAGGTTGGGTGGAAAGTGGGGGGTAGGGGTAGGGGTAAAAAAAATCTTTTTAAATTTTTTTTTGGGGTGGTGGGAGGTGGTGGTGGGGGTGGGTAGGGTCAGATAAAAAAAATATTTTTTTAAAAAAAGTAAAATTTTTATTTTTCCGAAAAAAAAGTTTTTTTAAAATTTTTATTTTGGGTGGGGGCAGGTGGGGGTGGCGGAGTGGGGGTAGGGGTTGCCAATTTTTTTTTGTCAAAAATAAAAGTCTTTTTAAATTTTATTTTGGGGGGTGAGGGGAGGTGGGGTGGTAGGGGTAGGGTGGGATGATAGTGGTTGGGGTATTAACAACTTAGCTTTGATTTAATATTTTTTGGCTTTAAGATATTAAAGTGGGTTACAACCATTTTACCCAAACCATATTTGACCAAATTCATATTTACCCATATTTTATATGGGTGGATTGTGATCCAATCCATTTTAACTCAATCCATCCAAATCCGATCCAAATCACCCATTTGTCACCCCTAATTCAGTCTTTGTTGTCAAACCTACAACCATTTGAGTTGTTTTCTATTGTCATGATATCACAAGGATAGATTGTCAATCAACTTGATATCTTCTTGCATGATAAGCTAGAGTAGGATGTATACATGGTTTAACCATCTGTTTTTGTTGAGCCTAATCACCTTGATTATTAATTTATGTCGTTAAACAATCTTCTTCAGTCAGAAATAAATGTTTGATTGATACCTTGTATGTGCTAGGTTTCCAAGGCTATTAAATAAATTATGCACTCTTTTTTAGAAGCACGAGACTGATTCTTTTGTCGGTTCTATATATGTTGATAATATAATTATAGTCTTCGGTATGTCTATGTATTTAGTTGTTGCATTGCTTCAACATTGGGAAATTCATTTCCCCTTGCGCAACTTGGACAAGCTTAATTACTTTTGGGACATTGAAGCTATATAGTGATTTGATGGATTGTTATTGCATCAGTCAAAATGCACACATGATCGATCTCTTGCAACGAAGTAACATATTAACTTGTAATAATATTCTACTCCCAAGTGCCCTAATAATAAGTTGCACACACGTGACAACACTCAATTTCTTGATTTAATTATCGAAGTATTGTTGGTGAGTTGCAATATCTAACTTTCACTAGAATTGATATTTCCTTTTCAGTTCATGCTTAGTCCGACAGAGAAACATTGTGCAATAGTTAAATGTATCTTGCGATATCAGAAATCTACTTCTTCTGATGATATTTTCTTTCTAAATCAAAACTTTCACCAATTACAAAGATATTGTGATACCGATTTGGGAGGAAGTATATAGATGATTGAAAGTCTACTACTACTTTTGCAAGTTTCTTAAGTTCAACACTTGCTTCTTGGTGTTCTCGCAAACAAAAATTTGTCTCGCGCTCCACTATATATTGAGATCAAATATCACTCTCTTGTTGTTGTAGACTGTGAACTCCTACAGATTAGTCTATTATTGAAAGAAACTAGTCTTTCTTATGGTACGTGTCTTTCTTGTGGTATGATAGCTTAAGTGCGACTTATTTTATCGCTAACTCGATGTTTCACTCTCGTACCAAACATTGTAACAAGAATTAGGCTTTTTTTTTTTAATTCTTTTGTGTGTTAGCCTATAAATATTTTGGTGATATGACTTTCTGACGATCTTTTTTAAAAACTTTTATGGGACCCTCTGTAATGAGTTGGAGGAGCAGTATGTATAGCCTCACCATGATCCACAACATATTTTGGCATTCAGGGGCAATTTAACAAGAATTAGATAATTCTCTTAATTTTTATGTGTGTTAGTTAGCCCAAAAATATTTTAGTGATATGAGTTTTTGACTATTTTTATTGAAAAACTTTTAAATACCTCCTACATGATCAATGAAAGTCATGTTGATTTCTCCTTTACACATTTTACCTTATTAGAGGCCTAGCTACGAGTGTGAATCTAGATTAACCGAGCAACCTGATGATTAACTTTTTAATAAAAAAAAATAGAAACAGAGAAATCTACTTTCTACTTTTATTTTCTCTGTACATGAAGCAGTGATGATCTTTGGGTACATAATTTTTTTGTAATATTGTGTACTAGTTTATACGAAAATAACATTTCATCAGAGTCGAAGTCAGGGTTAGGAGTTTGTGGGTTCTAAATTTTGGATAGAAGAGAAAAATATTAGAGCATGCTGATATAGTGGGGTTTGAATCCAAAACACGAGTGTGAAAAGCATTTTCGCCACCTTCTTTTACGACTCAGCTGTCAATCATTTTTTAAGGGTTCACAAGTTAATATAGATATATATTTATTTAATTTTCTAATAAAATAGTCTATGAAAAAACTAGTGAATTCGTTTAACCCCATAAACCCCATCTAGATCCGCCTTCGCATTTCATGATCGAAAAGCTGCCTACTTCTTGTCCATTCGTACAATGATTGTGTACTATGATGATATCCTGTACCATATTTTTTAGCAATAGCAGTACAATCAAATCCAAACGTGGTATCTCTTTGATTGGCCTTTTGCATCATGCTTAGCAATCCCATAAGCAAAATAATTATTGTCATATTCATATAGATGGTCATAATACTAATGATCTACAAGAAAAAACAAATCAGTCATACTGTCCTTACCAAGTTGAGAGGTTAATTACGACAGAAGGATAAAATTTCTTCTTATCTTAATTAAAGGTATCAAATTCGAATTCTATAATTAAAAAAAATCATAATAAAAAATACTTGCTTTTTTAGTAGGTTTTATGCCGTGCAAACATGAATTAATTAGAACCTAGAATAGAATGTTAGACACTAAGGGTGTGTTTGGTATGGAGAAAAATATTTTCTGGAAAACATTTTATTCCAATTTTTCCATGTTTGGTTGGCTTAAATGTTTGAAAAATGTTTTCCAAATCAACTTGTTTTTCTCAAATTTAAGGAAAATGACTTCTCCTCCAATACTAAAAAAAACTTTTTCCAAAACTCTACTTCATCCTTTAATTTTTTTTTCTTACCCTAGCCATACCCCATACCCGACCCCTCCCCATTAAAAAAAATTAAAAAATTTAAATTTTATTATTTTTTAAATTCCATATATATCCCCCCCCCCCCCTCCCCTTCAAATAAAAAAATAAAAAATTTAAAAATTATTTTTTAAAAAATGATTCAAATTTTAAGATTTTTTACCTCACCCAACCCCTACCACTCCTACTCCCTACCCCACCCGCCCCCAAAACAAAATTGCTTTTGAAAAATATTACAATTTTTTTAATTTTTACGTCACTACCCTTGTCACCCCGTCAATTTTTTTTAAAAAAAAATTATATTTGAAAAATATTTCAAATTTAATTTTTTTTCATTTTTTATGCCACTCCCCTACCCCGCCACCCCCCACCCGGGCCATCCCAGTCAACTTTTTTTAAAAAAAAATTGGGTTTTGCAAAAAAAAATCATTTTTACTCCACCCCCACCCCTATCCCCCCCTCCCCCTCCCCCGCAACCCCCCACCCCTACTCCCTACCTCGCCACCCCATCCAGGCCATCAAAATTTTATTTTAAGAAAAAAATGTTTTTGGGAAAAATTATTTTCCTAAAGAGTATTTTTTATTCTTAAGCCAAAAATAAAAAATATTTTCTTAAAAATATTTTTCATTCACAAACCAAATATTAAAATATATTTTCCAGAAAATATTTTCTACTCTCCAACCAAATATGAGAAAATAAGTTAGGAATCCACTTAATTTTCAAGAAAATATTTTCTATGAAAACATTTTCTAAGTTTCCAAGAAAACATTTTCCAAGGAAAATATTTTCCTTCCTACCAAACACAGCCCAAGCTAAAAATAAATAAGAACTATATTATTCTTATATTTTACATAAAGCTAAAATTGTCAGAATTAAAAATCCACTAACCAGGTGCTCAAAATTAAAAGTAAGCTACCATCTAAAATAAAAATAAAATCCATATATTCTCGTACTCTTACTATAATATGAACAAGGTGGATCAAGATTCTATCAACATGGGTGTGAACTTGTGATTTAAAACAATTTTTTTTTAATTTCGTCTATCGTTTAATTGAAATTCTTCTTTTTATGTCAAGAAGATTTAAATAATTTTTTTTAAAAAAAAATTACTTTATTTGTGCAATATAATTTTTATGAAGAGAATTCGATTAAATCCTTTTCCTTTTAACTAATTTCAGTCAATAATATATATACTAAACCTAAGGTGATCCGACCCTTTTTTATGAAGTCAACCTCATTGACCATACTGTGAGTAATATAGCCAATCATTAAAAGATGAAAGATAGGCATATGGATCTCTGAAAAGAAGATGTTGAATTGAGTCAATTATCAATCATCAATGGACCTAAAAGGATTTGCATTAATTGTGGAGGAGATAAATATTGACATAATAAGTATATGTATTTTCTAATTTAGTTTCATCTAATATTTATGTCCTTCAATTTTGAATATAAGTTGAACAAGTAATCATACATGTCTTGTATGACATAATAGACATAGCGCTACGTAGGACACTTATGTTTACCTGTTTAACTTTATACAAATTTAAGTGTCTATTTATGCATATTCAAACATAAATCAAAACAAATTAAATAATGTGTTTATGCATTATGTCATAAATATCTGGTGTTTTGGAATATTAAATATGAAGGGACAGTAGAAACAAACGTTTGCAGTGCAAGACCATACAATTTGAAGCAGCAAGTGGGTGATCCTAGTTCTATCTTTGTCGGTTAAATAAAACTCTCGAAATAGACCATACATACAACTTGTAGTCCTTTTTCATAGTAGAATCCATACAACCAACTTTTTAAATTGATTCGACTTAAATTGAACCCATTGTCTGAATGTAAAAATTCGGTGGTGCCTCTTGAATCTTAGCTTCATTATCCAACAATCAATTTTTCCATCAAATGAGTGGCGTACACAAAATTTTGCATAAAGAATATCTTGTTTAAAGTGTTAAATAATAGGCTAAGTTGAAATTCATGACTGAATTGAATTAATTACTTGATAAAATGTTATTTGAATTGAAATGAATTTGTTTGAAAGTAACAAACTAATGAGTTATCATCCAATTTGCCTTAACATTAACCAGATTTTAATTTCTTGTTTTTTTGTTTGTTTTACTTAATAAAATTATTATTTTTCTTTATTATGATTATATATATGATATCAGACAAATAAAAGTCTTTTTTTTTCTAACAAGATTTTTTATAGATAAACTTGAGCTACACATCGATTCAAATTGTTTTGTTAGTACCAACTTTTAGGTAAAGCCAATGAACCACAATCTTTGGGTCCCTAATTTTTGGGAGCTCCCCACCCACCCCTACTCCCACCCATATATATATATATACTTGATTTGGCAACGAGCACATTTTGCAGCTAAACAATAAATTTATCGCTAATCCTATTTAGCAATATATTTTTGTTAGCTAGGAGCAACAGACCAACAACAAAGTTTGTAGCTAATTTCAATGTTTTTTACTAGTATATATATTTGGTATATAATCAATTCGACAACTAGCTATATAAACTCTTGGTCACTATTGCATATTGTTCATCTATTTACTATAAAGCTGATTAATGATATGATCTAAAAACACACCTTAAACGATGATCAATTTTTTACCATAAACAAAAAGGGGAAGTGATTCGTGGCCCTTCCCATCAAGTGGCTGAAAGATACAATTTCCACCACTTGTATTGTATCCAAACAAGGGTTCTTTGCTCATGATTAGTTGACAATTACTTGGAACAATTTTTGAAGAATATTCTAAAGTAACTTTTAAATAATTTTAATACGTATATCTTGAGATATTTACATATAGTATTCCACTTTTGTGAAGCAATATATATGTGAAGTCTTTTCCTTTCTGAGTTTCCTTGCTAGTGAGATCTCTAGCTAAGGTGGTCCATTTTACAGCTTGCAATAGGAGAACCTTGTATGGATATGGTCCAAACACCAAGCTATATCAAGAAAAATACTAATTTGTTGCAAGAAATGAAAATTTATTGAATAGTATCTTTAAAGGAAAAAAAAAATCCTTTATAAATTAAACTAGTATTCATTTTTCTTGTAAATTCTTTATGTCATACATTGTTCATTGACTTAATTAGTGAAAGTGTATATTTTTTTTCATTTTAATTTATGTGGTCATATTTAGTTGGGCACATTATTTAAGAATGAATTTTTTTGAAATTATTTATTTTAAATATGATATACCTGTTTGAAATAAACTTTAAAGTGATGGGAAAAAATTTGCAATCACAAAAAGTATGAAGAAACAAGAATATTTTATTGATAAGTAGTATAGGTACAGTTCTGTTTCCCCCTTAATTCTTTTCTCTGAATTTCTCCGTGATTTGAGGTTGTTAGTATCGTATTTCTCTGAATTTCTCCGTGATTTGAGGTTGTTAGAATCGTATTTCTCTGAATTTCTCCGTGATTTGAGGGTTGTTAGCATCGATTTCTCGAATGTAAGAGGCCACATCTTGATTTCTTTGTAAATATTCTATGAATTTTTAGAATTTTTGAATTGTCTCTTTAAGGGAATATATTATCTTTTATATAGGCATGAGCTAGGATTTAGGGTAAAGTAACCTTTAAGAATCCGAACTATAATTGAGCACTTCTTGTAGAGTCTCAACTGGAATTGGACATGTCTTGTAGAGTCCCTTAAAATTTCGATGTCTACAATAACATTTGTGTAATTATATAACCTTGGAAACACTTGTAATCTTAAACATGCAATAACATTATGATGTTGTAAAAACTTGGTCACTAAAAGTAAAATAAGAAGTTTAAGTTCGTATTAATTCAAATTTAGAAAGTTCTAATTCTTTTTAGAACGGACTAAATACCCCTTAGAAATTCACACTTCCATAAAAAGTAAGAGGTGTTTACACTAAATTAACCTTAATTAAATAGTACATATTCAATACAATTTTTTGGTTATGTATAAGGGGAAAAACATAAATATATTATTTCCTCTGTCCCATTTTATGTGATGCTTTTCATTTTTTGAGAGTCAAACAATTTAAGTTTGATCGGAAATTTGCGCGTGAAATCTTCAATTTTTTTAAAATGAAATTTATATATTTGTAAACTATGTAAAAAGTACTATAAGATACAATAATTGACAATTCAAAGTAATTAAAAGATATAAAAAAAAATTACGATCAAAGATAGACTTGTTAGAATCTCGAAATTCGAAAAGTATCACATAAATTAGGACGAAAATATATAAAATTAATTATTACGAATGCAAAATGTTCTCTGCTCTCCTAACCTACTTTTTTGGCCTAACCCTACCCAACCACGATGGTGGTCTTGACATCACTCCCAATCCCCACTTCCCTCCTTTTCCTTTACCACCGAAACCAAATTCTTCTTTTTCTTGTATCAATTACAATCCCATTGAAAAATCAACCGCATACCCTAAATCCCCTTTGTTAAACTAATGCAATTTGCTCAACCCTATCAAACACGTTACTATTTCTATTTGTAATGATCCGGTTGGTCATTTTTTTGGAAATTCTTATAGATTACCATTTTGCTCCTCTTGAAATTGATCCCGAGTTATTTATGTTTGAGTTTTGAAAGTTGATTTCAAACTTTGAATAAAAAGTTGAGAATTTTAGAAGTTTTGGGTTTTGAAAGGCTAAAGTTGTAGTTTTCAGTGTCTTTTGGAGTTTCGAGTGTCGGAATGAAATTCCGTCAATTATATTCCCTCAATTTTAAAATGTGAAAATTGGTCTATGAGAGTTGTTGGTTTCAGATTTGGAGTCCTTTTTGAGGATTTGAAGTCTTACGTTGGAAATTTGTGGAATTTTAGCCTTTGAGTTGACTTTGGTCTACATTCGGGGTTTAGAGTTCCTTTGGATTCGGGGGATGATTTTAAAACCTATGGGAAATGGTTTCGGCTCGTGATAATGTGTCGATAGGAAATGGTTCCGGCATGTGATATGATATGAAATCGAAGGGAAATGGTTCCGGCTAGTGATGTGATATAAAGTCGATGGAAAATATTTCTAGCTAGTGATAATGGACTGATGAGAAATGGTTCCGGCTAGTGATGTGATATAAAGCCGATGGAAAATGTTTCTAGCTAGTGATAATGGGCTGATGGGAAATGGTTCTAGCAAGTGATATAATATAAAGTCTAAAGGAAATGGTTCCGGCTAGTGATGTGATATTATGCCGATGGGAAATGGTTCCGAATAGTGATATTGTGCCGATGCGAAGTGGTTCCGGCAAGATGTTTGATTATTGTGATTTGATTAACTTGATGCTTGTGATTGATCTACTTAATACTTGTGATTGATTTACTTGATAATTGTGATTGATCTACTTGACACTTGTGATTTTCATACTTGATACGTGTTGGTTGTTGAATTGAGACTAATGAACTATGTGGTTAAGCCTTGTGAACTGTGTATTGTGAAACTGTTAGGTTGAGTTGATTTTTATGCATGTTGTAGTTTGAGCAGGTCCAGTTGGGATGAGAGGAGTATTCGTTTTCTAGATATATTTGCTTTGTTTATCAAGTTGCTTGCTGAGTACCATTGTTTGGTACTCACACCTTACTTCTACACTTGTGTAGGTTTCGAGCTTAGTTTTGTGTGACTGCTCTTTTTCTTCTCCCATTCTGAGGCTTGTTAATGGACTTGAGAATTAGCAACTTGGAATCCCGGTGGGTCCTTTTTTCCCTTTTGGTTATGCTTTGTTCTATTTGGGAAACATATTGAGACTAGTATTTATTTCATTTTCGCACTTTATGTATTAGTGGGTTGTACACATGACAATTAAGTTTTGGAGTTATTATAGAATGGATAAGTTTTCCACTTTTATCTTGTTCTTACTTTATCTTTCCATATTTCTTTCATTTCGTTGGGTTGAGACTGACTTATCTTGGTCGGAATAGACAAGTGTCATCATGTCCATTTTTGAATCGTCACACTACTCAACCTAATGGTGAACCCATCAAATTTAACTGTTGAGATCATCGATGACATCCCTATTGTTAAATGGATAAAGGCGGAACTCTGACGTATGACAAGAATTGAAAACTCATAATATGATGTAGTAGATAAGTGTTTATATAATTGTCCTGACATAAGGAAAAGTCTACTAGGGTAGTGCAGTATCAAAAATTGTCACGCTCTGAGCCTACAGTCTGGGCATGTTAGGCACTTACATTCTTTGTTGATCCTAAGCTAATTCTTGGCTTGACTTACTGTTATGCTGGGAACTCGTAACACCCCAAAAATCTCTAAGCTAAGATTTGAACAATTCTTGATAAGTGTATAGGTGTCATGACCCAAAGTACACCCTAGATGTGACATGGCGTATAAGACCCTAGGAGGCCCTACACAAGCCACTTAACATACATCATACAAGATAATAGAAACCAAAAGAGTTTTAAAGGTAGCATTTCAAATAAAAAGTTTGGCACAAAATAGCGGAAGTCTAAACATAAGTCTCAAAGCCATTGGTTACATCATAATGAAGTGATTGGGACCTAACCCATACATCACACGACCCAGGGGTACCCCTTAGATGTAGCATGGTGTACAAGACCCCGAGAGGCCTCATATAAGCCACTTAGCTTTCATAGTCAAAATAATAGAAATTACGAGATTTTAAAAATATTTCAACACAATCAAAGTCTTTATATCAAAAGAAGAAGTCTAATACACTTGTCACAAAAATCATCGAATACAATAGAATCTTTGGGACACTGCCCATACAACAATGTTCAAAACATAAAACGAAAGAACATAAGAGAAATGGTGGCCAAATCCTCGAATGCTATGAGGACTCACCAATCTTCAAGTCTTGCCTCTACTAAGATCCTAGCCACGAGGATGAGAGTCTAGATCGCCAGACCCTACATTTGGATAAGAAATGTTGGCAAGAGTATGCGTTAGTACAAGAATGTAATAAATATGATAACTCGCATAAACAACATAAACATAAGCATTAGACAACATAAGTCATAAGCATAATCAATGCACATAATAGATCATCAAAACATAAAAGGAATACTTCTTGAAGTAACCTCAACTTATCCTTAGTCAATACTTGGGTCATCCGCCTCTAGTCTTTCATATCATGGAAGGCAACTTAAACAACAATCCAAGCTATTCATTCTTCATAACATTGTTCATACTATTCTTGCTTACTTTTAAAGACATGGGGATTCGCCTCTTTGTCTCCTATAAAGGCTAATGGGTATTCGCCTCTTGCCTTACTTACTATGGGATCATGGGTACTCACCTCCATGTCCAACATCATATGACACATGTACTCGCCTCCATGTCTTTCTATAAGGATCATGGGTACTCGCCTCCATGTCCAACATTATTATAGGAATGTGGGTAGTCACCTCTAGTTCAATCTTACAGAATAAGAATGTAGGTAGTCGCCTCTTGCTCAACATCAAGGAATAAGGGTAGTCGCCTCACATCCTTCATCATATGACATGGGTAATTACCTCATATTTTCTAACTTAGGAGTATGGATAACCACCTCATATCCTTCTTATATTGAAGTCATGGGTAATTGCCTTAAGCCTCATCAATTTCATAGTCTTTTAACTTAGATTCATTTTAGGTGAGCAATCCTTTCAACCTAGAATCATTCAATGTGAGAAAGCCTTTCACATTCATACATACATAAGGAATCATGTGGGTAAATCCCTTCCACAACAATCGTATCTAAAATAAACAATTATCACATAAGCTTTACTCTCATACTAATCACAATTCATCATATATTCTTCAATCTCAAGCAATTTATATCTATATGTTTCAATCTCAAAGCAATATATATTGTACCTTATCAATCCTATAAAAATACATCTAAATCCATAAAATTTCCTTTCATGGAGTAAAACCCATTTACATCAATTTCACCTTAGAAACATGGGTTAAGCATGGGTAGATGTAAATTCATCCTAAAAACATGTAATCCTATAAATTCATGCATAAACCATCATAATCCAATCATTTAGATCAACATTCATCAAGACGCACAACAGTAGAAGAAAACCATAACTTAAATTGGGGAATTTCTACTTTTCAATTGGGGAATCTTGGGGGCTCTATGGATGAAAGGATTCCATGGATTAAAAGCTATCATACCTTGATATCAAAGCCCACAAATTCTTGAATAATGGAGACTTGACCTTGATCCTAGCTTGAACTCTTTCTTTTTCTTCAAGTTCTAGAGAGAGAAATATTTTGGAGAAGAATCCAATTCTTTTGGTGAGTTTGAGAGAATGACTTGAATGGGTGAGTTTTGGGGTTAAAATCACTTAAATAGGGGTACTAGGCTTGGGTAAAATGACATAGCTTTGATTTAATTAAAACTGAAAAAGACCCAAAATCCCCTAACTTTCGGTGGACTGAACCACCTTCACGACAGGCTCCACGAGTCGTGGTGCCAGCCGTGGTCCTAGACCAGTGCCTTGAAAACCATCACTTAACCCCATGAACCTAACTATTGACCATGACCCATCCCACGACCCGTAGTGTCCTTCATGAGCCGTCAAGTGGCTCGTATGGGGGGTCTCAAGTTAGGTAGCCTTGGGGAGCACACTGTCTCGCCCTCCATGGGCACCACCACGACTCGTGGTCCCCACCAGGAGGCGTCATAGTGGTCGTGGGAGGTGAGCCTCCCTTGGATAGCTACTGTGAGCCACTATGGGCAGCACCACGACTCGTGGTGCCTTCACGGCCCGTATGGGTCCATGTGAAGGTTTCCATGCTCATTTCTTTGGTTCATGACCTCTCACTTGGTCCCTTGCTTAGACTACTAGATTTTGAGGTGTTACAATATTAAAAAAGAAAAGACATGAAAACAATAAATGAGTCTCGGTCCTCGGAATATGAGGACTCACCAATCTTCAATATCTATATGGAATCACTGGCCACAAGTATGGGAGGTAGGAGCGTCGAACCATACATTAGTGAAAAAATATAGGCAAAAGTATGTGTCAGTACATTAAATGTACTAAGTATGATAGCAACGCATAAGAGTTATGAAATCATGCTAAAAGGAACATTATATGACATGCAATGACCAAGCTAAATCATAAAATAATATGTTAGAAAACATAGGTCTTAACCATGGTCAATGCAAGATAAACATCTTTAAAACACATTTGAGATACTTTTAGAAAGTAACCTTAGTTCATTATTGTGGGAGATTTACATTTGACCGGCATAGACCATGTGAGCTATAACATGGAATATGGCGTCTATCCCACACCGAAAAGAGATGTCGTTACTTGCCAAGGTAAGAACCATAAACTTCTAACTTAGGTGGATTCATTAGCTAATGTCTATCTAAGACAAACCTATGGTGACACATAGTTATGAGATAGGGAGATTGCTACTAGAAACCCGGCCTCAACTACGGGAGAGCTTCTATCTCAATATCCTCTCGGTGCTAAGATGGAATAGTCATTAATCTTAACGTATATTATTATCCATGAAAGGGCACATCAAGTGGCCAATCCAAGCTAGAATTCATTAGAATATCACCTTAACTTTGATTCATCTTAGGTGAGAAAAACTTTCACAACTATAACAACATAGATGTTTTACTCGCAAAGCAACCTTAAATCATTTTCATCAACTTTATAAAGAATCATGCATATCTTCATAAATTCATCTTTCATAGTTCAAAAACTTCATCATATGATCAACATCTAGAAATCATGGATCATGCATGGGTTCAAGTGAATTCAACCCAAAAACATGTAATTATCTCAATTCATGCATAAAAAGACATAAAATAATCAATTAGATCATAATAAAAAAGAATCCATGAGATTGAATAAAACCCTCACTTCAATTGGAGATCCTAACTTGTAAAACTGGAGAATTTGGGAACCCTATGGAGGAAAGGACTCCATAGGTGAATACTATCATACCTTGAAGTCAAAAACCCACAATTAATGATGAATTTGGAGACTTAATCTTGAAACCCTAGGCTTCTTCTTCAAGCTTTAGAGAGAGAAATATTGGGGAAGAACTTGATGAACTTTTGGGTTTTTAGGAGAATGCATTAAATTTAGAAATTTGGGGGCAAAAACATTTATATATAGTCTAGGATAGAAGGTAAAACGACATAGTATTGGGTTATAATAATTAGGAGACCCATTACGGACCATCCTGATCGACTGTAGGTAGGGTTCAGAGACTTGAATTTGGACCATCCATCGACGGGGCCTATGTATGGTTGGTAGGTATACCTATGTACCGTACATGGCCACCGTAGGTCCTAAAAATTTTCCCAAAAGTTTTTCTCCATTTCCCTTCTACCTACGATGCCATCTACGGTCAGTAAATGCTTCTACCAACTGTAGGTGGGAGCCACAGGTCACACATGCAACCCAAAACTACATTTTCCCATTTCTTTCAAATCTGAGGCGTCACTATAAGGTTGTACCAAATAATTTTTAATTGTGCATAGGTGTTAAAGTCAATTATTTTGTGTGGAAAGATATTTGGATATAAATTAAGGTAATAATAATCCTCTAACACAAAAATGAGTTGAAAGTTTCCTTATCAATTGATTTTCCGTATAAAATTTTATATTGATCAACTTCAAACGACCATATCTCTTAGAATATGAAGAGTTAGGTGGACCATAACCTATCAAATTAAAGTTTTATGTAGCTTCTTTCTAACGCCGCCAAGTTTTTGTCATTTTGAATTTAGAGTAGAGTTTTACTCATTTTACTAAATGATGCAATGATATTTCGTATTGACCAATGGGAAAATTCTAAAAAAAAGTAATTTTCTTGTCGTCCTTATACCACTAGGAAAATCTTAAAACGATTTTCTCAGTTCCTCTAAAGCCCTAAACAATCATATTTCCATCTTTTAATTTCTTCTTCTCCTCACTCAAATCCTAATACAAATTCTACGAAAAATCAAAGCATAAGACTTCCAAGCAAGATTCTTTCAAATATTTTTCAAGGAATTCCAAGAAACTATTTCATGAATCTAAAGAAAGAATTTCTTGATCGTTCTCTTCTAGTCAAGGTTCTTCTTCAAGATTCATGGAGTATTTAAGGTATGTAAGATTATAAAAGTGAGAAATTGTGTTCTTCCTCACGCTCGCCTCCTAAAATATATGTTTTTAAGAACAAAGCTACGGTTTTTACCCAAGATTATATGATTTTGAATTCCCTTTATCTCCTATCATTGATTCTTGATTTTTGTCATCAAAATTATGGTACTTTATGTCATTAGTGAGTATTGATTCATGGTTCATGCTTATTATACCACATGAACCCCTTTCTAATCAAAGTTATTTTAAAAACTTGTAGTATTCCATATGCATTAATTTTACAAATAAAGTTTGTTCAAAATTTTAAAGAAGTCTTTCAAGAAAGAGTTCAAGGAAGTATATTTAGTTTTAAATACATTATTTTCAAGAAGTATTTCAAGAAAGTATTATTATCTTTAATTTAAAATGCATGATTTTAGAAGAATTTCAAGAAAGTATATTTTACTTCAAGTGCACTATTTTCAAGAAAGTATTCTTACATTTAATTTCAAGTGGATTATTTAAGATGTATTTCAAGAGAGTATATTTTACTTCAAATAGATTTCACCCAAAATCTAGGGTTTTATGTTATTCTCCATGTGTTCAATTTGTTGTGATTCAATTATTTATTCAATCTTATCATGCATGATTTAACTTAATTAGATGATTTTCATTGGTTTAACATAAATTCATGTCTATGCAATTTTATGAATATAAACTACGCTTATGAACTCATGAATTATGGTTATGAATCTATGCACATTTTTTGAAAATGATATATTTGAGATAAGTATCAATAAATTGTGAAAGATTTCCTCACATATTATGAAATCATGGTTGTTAAAGGTTTTCTCACATATGTATGAATCATGATTTAAAGGAGCTACTCTTATAAGACTTTATGATTTGGATTGGTATTATGATTATTGCCTTCTTTAATGTTATGTTTTGATAATTGATTGTATCTATTCCATTGGGATTTAACTTAGCACCGAAAGAACTTTGAGGTGGAGGCTCAAATAGAAAAGTCTTTAGTAGTAATCTCTGGTTCCAAACTACGTGCCCCCGTAAGATTGTCTTAAATGACCTAGCTACTGAATCCACATAGACCTTATGATATGATACAAAGTTCTACCTAAACAAGTAGACTCTCCCTTTTCGGTATGGGAGTTACATCAGATTCTATGTTATAGCTCATATGATCTATTGTCAGTTAAAACTAATATCCCACAAAAGAACTAAATTTCTTCAAAGGTTTTTATGACTTCCTCAAAGACTATAATTTAAGCATATGTTATATTTTCAAAATATTGGTTTGACCTTACATTCATTTATTTCAATTTCAGATTCAGTTTAGCATCTCAGATTCATCATGTCCAAATTTACAAATTATCATGCATATATCTCATATTTAGTACATTCAAAGTACCTAGTCGCATACCTCTTATGCCTATATTTTTCATGTGATGTAGATTCAGGTTCTTACTATCACGATCCTAGTCAGTTGGATCGCATCTTCCGGTATGAGTTCTCTTATTTCGAGCACTCAAGTCAGTTTGTAGTTCTAGTATGTTATTCTCATTCACATGTATTGATTAAGTTAAGTGGTCTCACTAACTATAATCATTATTAGTAAAGGCTTCATACAATTTAAGTTACTAATCCAAGATAAAAACATCATAACATAGCTAATAAAATCTTGAATCAAATAAACGTGAGAAAACCTTTCACCAAAGCTACGATTCCTTAATGTGAGAAAACCTTTCACAATTTCATTGATTCCAGTCTAAAGAAACCTAGATCATAAAACCTTTTTCTTTCATAATTCATGCATGAGTTCATGAAACAATCATTCATAGCTTCATAGATTCTTTATAATTTCATGCAAATTAGAGTTTATTGTCAAAATCATAGATTCATGCATGGGTTCACATGAAATTAGTTGGAAAACATGCAATTGTGTTTAAAAACCATAATATGATTAAAATAAATCAATTAAATCCATACAAATAGAACCCATGAGGAATTGGATGAAAACCTAACTAGTTTATGGAAATAAAATTGGAGAAAATTTGGGGACTTAATGGGTGAAAGGAACTCATTGATGAACTCCTTACATACCTTGATCTTGAAGCCCTAAGAAATTGATCAAAAAAGAGACTTGAACTTGAAGAACCTTGATCTAGAGAGAGGGGATTTTGGAGAAAACCTTGGAGAGGGTTTGGGGATTTTGATTGAATGAGAGAGTTCTAGAACTTTCAAAGGGTGAAGCATAGTTATAGGGCTTAGAATTAGGAGTAAAACTATATAGTATAAGAATTATAAGTATAGGAAAAGAACCAAACACCCTTAAAATAACTATCGAATTGATCCTACTGTTGCGACCTACGCTCCGTAGGAATTTATACAGTCGTACTGATCAACCGTAGACCAAGTACTAAAGCCTAAAATATCATCCAACTTTGATAAGTCCTTTCAATGGCCCATAGGACCTCTTACAGTTCGTAGAACCAAACCGTAGAACTCAACTTTCAATTCAAAATTTTCCTAAGTCTGGAACACTTCTATGGGACCTTTCTACGGTCCGTCTAAACTCCTATGGTTCCTCTTGTTCGTTCGTAGGTCAACTACATAAACTTATTTTTTTCAAAAACTCATCTCCAAGTCTACGACTTCCTTACTACAGTCCGTAGGTTGGACTCGTGAAACACGCTTCAACCAATTTTTCTACATTTTTTTCTTTTAGATTTTCCAACTTTTGAGGTGTTACAAGATCTCACCGTAAATCCAAATAGTCTCTACCGACTAGATCTGATCAACCACCACGAGAAACACCCTGACTAGGATCTGCATCAAAAAGATACAAAAAGTTGTGGTGAGTACATTTAATCAAACATAAGAATT
The DNA here is from genome assembly GCF_019186545.1 of Solanum stenotomum. Taxonomy (NCBI): domain Eukaryota; kingdom Viridiplantae; phylum Streptophyta; class Magnoliopsida; order Solanales; family Solanaceae; genus Solanum; species Solanum stenotomum. The sequence goes on along the minus strand of NC_064286.1, from coordinate 45,065,430 downwards.
AAACTACGAAACATTTCCATCTATATGCAGAAAAGCCTCATCCCAACATCGATTCTGCCAATTTATATAAGAAAAGTGAGAGTCAAATAAACACGTAAGACTACAAATAATTTCTCATATCAACAAACAAATTACACAACAAATAAAGTTGGCCAATACAATGCAATGAAATGATTAAATGATGTGGTGGAATCAAGGTTGTCACACAACTTGTTGTATACACATTGCCGAGCTTTAGCTTCAAGACAAGGACCCATAGGGAACTCAAAGTCCATATACCAATCTCACAATCTCAATATCACATCAACTTGCCACCTAGCTCGTGGTCAAGGATATACGTAAGGTGTTTCATTTCTATCTCAAAATAGTACTTTTCCATGTCCTCAGATTCACATGATTAATGGTATGATGAATGAGAATTAATGCATCATAAGACATAAAATAGAGGGGCATACTCAATTCAATAGGATTAAAAGATTCCAAAGTTCCCAAAGTCAATAAATCATTAAGTACAGCCGTTCATGATAGAAAATAGCAGAAGAATTTATTTGAAATCAATTTTTACCATTTATAAAGCATACCCTTCATTTTAAGATGTGATCAAAAATCAGTTAAAGCCCCTAACTCAAGCATCCCAAGTAAAAATGTTAAACAAGGCAACTCAATCCTCTCTCAAACAATTCTCAAATGTCACATGTTCTAAAAAATAATTAAAGACACCACATAAGGCCTCCACACAGGCTAAGCATTACAAATAAGCCTTAACCAGGATAAATAATACAGTCTACACTTACCAACATCTCAATATCATGCTTCAATCTCATTCCATAGTCGAATTCAAAAGAAATATGACTCAACATACTCATCTATGAAGCCTATACTGTTAAAGATATGTGTCGAAACAAGATCCACGGCTATCTGAAGACTTTATTAGCAGAAGTCTAAAAATTAATAGCTAAACTAGATAAAACTAGAGCTCTCCGAAAGAAAGAAGGTCTCACTAATGCTGAAAGGGAGAGATCCTAATAAAGCGTCTCCTAATATGCATTATTTAAAGATATAGCACCCAATGACGTCAGTAAATGAAATGTACGGTATACAACATAGATGAATGAAATAACTAGTTAACCTGAATATAGTGAACTAAAAGAGTAAATCTAAATGTAGATTATAAAATAGTCAACTGAAAGTAAAGCTTGTATATATACTTTTAACAACAGATCTTTACAGCTGAATAGATATATGTGTGTGTGCGCATAAAATAATACAATTTAGTTTTCTCACTGAGTTTATCTAATTGAAAACTATCGTATGAGTCTCATGATGATGCAACGTCTTGCCCATGTTGTCAGAGACATCTTTTACCTTGCTAGGATAGAAGACAAGTTGAACTAATGGATCCAATGTTTGAATCCTTACAAGAGGTTTTTTGAGGAGCCGCAGGAATCAACAACATGATCATATCCTGCATTGGTGATCTAATTATGGGGTTTGAATTATCTAAATAGTTACCTGACTTAGTTCTCAATACTACTTTCAAGACATGAATTGGTGCTCAATAACCGTAAAGATGTCCACTTTAGGAAAATGGTCCCACATTAGGGAAAATTGAATATCTAATACTTTAAGTCTATGCTCAATGATATTGCTTTAGAGCTGTACTTTACTTTACTTTAAAAACTTGACTATGCTTTTCTGAAAATCTGACTAAGCTTGCCTCAAATATGAGACATACTTTCTTTAATTTGAACATGCATTGTTTAAGAAACTGTCTAGGCTTTCTTTATGAAAATATGCATGAATGCAAAATATACTTTCTTGAAACTTTTCTTAAAATGTTTCTTTACATTCTTGAAATGTACCTTACTCATGAAAACAATGCATGAGAAATAATATGACAAGGTTTTTAAATAATTTTAACTAAGAAAGGGTTATGACGTAGTAGAATAACATAAATCCTAAATCAATTAAAGATCATTAATAATATAAAGTATAATAATTTCAATAATAGAATCAACAATGGACCTATTCAAAATAAAAGAATTCAAAAATCATAGACTTTGGGGTGAAACCCCGACTTTGATCTTACTAAGGTTATAGTTCTAGGGCGTGAGGAAGAACTAAGTTTCTCACTACGATACTTACATACCTTATACACACCACAAATCTGATAAAGATCCCTAACTTGATGAAGAACGATTAAGAAATCCTATCTTTAGAATCTTGAATTCGCTTCTTGAAAATTTTATGCTAACGGTAAAGATTTCAATTAACAATTCATGATTAGATGATGAAATTTGGTTTACGAAATTGAACTATCTACAGAAAGAGTTACCTTGGAGAAGAAGGATGAGAGGAGGAGAGAAAACCACTTCTAAGCCTTGAAAGAATGATTAAAAAGTAAAAACATTTGGATTAGAACAGACTTAAATGGGTTTAGTCGGCCCAGATGTGATTGGCTTTACATCCTCGCAAGTGGAACTTGCAGCTGCAATGACATATGTTGCCTCTCTTTATCAAAATATCAGTTAAAACTAAAATTATCATAACTTTTGACACCAACCTCGAATTGAAGAGTGGATGACGAAGTTGGAAAGAGGACTCGAAGACCTTTACTTTAGTGGGTAATTAGATATATAAATATTTATAAAATGCGAGATAGGACTGTTTGAGGTTGAACCTTGCATGAACTCATGCGAAAAACTTAGTCGGTAGGAAGACTTTGAACTTGACTTAGTGCTAGAGGCTCTTTATGATCCTCAATCACATCCGATACACTTCCCACACTTAGTCATGAACCTTAATAAACATGTAGAAGTAGCACATCACCCGGTCCATGATGATACACTTGTGATGAATTATTTGTATTCTTAGCATAGACCACGTGAGTTATAACGTAGAATCTGGTGTCTGGCCCCCACACTGAAAAGAGATATCCTTTCTTGCCAAGGCAAGGACCATAAACTTCTAACTTAGGCAGATCCACTAGCTATATCATTGAAGACAACCTACATGGGCACATAGTTAGGGACAAGGAGATTGTTACTAGAGACCCGATCTTTACTAACTAGAGACCCTTTATCTCAATATCCTCTCGTTGCTAAGTAAAATCCCAATGGAATGGTGAAAACAGAAGCATATAATAATCCATGGAAAAGTACAATTTAAGTTACTAATCCAAGCTAAAAACATCATAAAATAGCTTATAAAATCTTGAATCAAATATAAGTGAGAAAACCTTTCACCAAAACCGTGACTCCTTAATGTGAGAAAACCTTTCACAATTTCATTGATTCCAGTCTAAAGCAACCTAGATCATAAAACTTTTTTCTTTCATAATTCATGCATGAGTTCATGAAACAATCATTCATAGCTTCATAGATTCTTTATAACTTCATGCAAATTAGAGTTTCTTGTCAAAATGTTAAACAAGGCAACTCAACCCTCTCTCAAACAATTCTCAAATGTCTCATGTTCTAAAAAGCAATTAAAGACAACACATAAGGCCTCCACATAGGCTAAGCATTTCAAATAAGCCTCCACTAGGATAAATAATACAGTCTACACTTACCAGCATCTCAATATCATGCTGTAATCTCATTCCATAGTCAAAACTAATTACTCAACCCTATCTAAAGAAAGATAGTCAAACCCATCTCGAAGGTCGAAACTTCAAGTAAACAACTCTACTGAAACTTATCTTAACCAAACGATCTCCAAAACGATCCCCAAGATGTCAAGAGTAGAAAGGATACATCAAAAGGAGTCCAACGATACCCATATTGATAATAATAGAAATTAGGAGTAGATTCTTCCAATTTTCTCTTCATAATGAACAAGGGTAAAATCAGATTTTTATTTGAAAAACATGTTTTATAACTCAAGTGGAAATCGTGGTTGAAAAATCAATTAAAAATGAGCTCCAAATGAAGAAATAACTAATTATATTAAGTTTAGGAGAAAATCCCAAAAACCACAGTGAAATCATAATTTAAAGATGTTCTTGGAAGATGAGATTCAAAGAAAACGATATAGAATCGACAAAGGAACTTATTTGCAGGACTTTTTCTCAAGAAATTGCTTCCAAAGTCTCCCTCTCAAGCTCCCAATATGAAAAGAATGGTGAAAGAAAGTAAAATGGAAAGAAAGGAGGTTGTTTTGGAAAAAGAAAAGGGATGTTGACTTTATGTTAACTGCAATGGCGATTGACCACGTGTTGACCAAGCATTGATTGAGGTCAACTGCACCAGCACAAAAAAAAATGTTTATCTTATTAAAGTCTTCGAACAGGTCCTCGTGATTCAATTGAAACCCAATAAAAATAAATCACATATATTACCCACTAAATTCGACATTTTAGACTTGATGGAATCGTCAGATTTTCAAAAAAAAAATCGTTATGACAGAAATACCCTCCCGGACCTCTTTTTAAAACTAAAGCTCAAGATCTCGCCTAAACACCCAAATCTTAACCTAAGGCCTCAGAACCCAAACTAACTACCTTACTAGACCAAACTCGACGTTACAGATGCAACGAAATTGACAGAATCACCCTCTGGTACTCATATCTCAAAATATTGACCAAAGTCAACTATCTTAATATAACTTAACTCAAAAGGTTTAAAACACAAAAATCTCACCCGATTGCATCAGGGACCACACTAACTTTCCCCGCAAAACAAACTAAGCATAAAACGCTAGGGTAAAGGATAAAATGGTCATTTAACAAATAAAAGCAGTTTCTTAAGAAAAAAGGTACCACTAAAACATATGTTGGTCCTCGAACAAAAGTAAAATAAGTTACCAGAAGAGGTGAAAAGTTGATTGTATCTACAACGCATGTCATACTCCAACTCCCACGTAGCCCCTTTAATAGGTTGGTGCCTTGACTGCACTTTCACTAACTCAATATGTTTTTATTAACGTAACGGCCTAGTATGTCTATCCAAGATGGCAATCGGCTCCTCCTCAAATGACAAATTCTGATCCAAATAAACTAAATCCCACTAAATCATATGAGAATCATCGTGACAATATAGCTTAATCATTAAGACATGAAACACGGGGTTGACCATTGAAAGGTTTAGAGGCAAGGCCAACATATAGGCTACCTCTCCAAATTTCTCCAAAATCTCAAAAAAACCAATAAACCATGGATTAATCTTCCCTTTATCCACAAACCTCATCACACCCATAGTGAGTGACACCTTAAGAAAAATCAGCTCAAAAATAGCCAAGGAAACATCACAAACTCGCCTACCCGCATATCTCTTTTGCCTACTCTGGGTGGTCACAAAGTGTTGTTGAATCAACCTCACTCTATCAATAAAGTCTCTCGATAAATTAGTGCCCCAAGGTCGTACTCTTAATGAATCAAATAATCTAATGGGAGATCTACACCTCAACTTATACAAATCCTAAATTAGTGTCATCTGATGCTAGAATGGCACGGTGGTTATAAGCAAACTCTGAAAAAGGTAGGGATTGGTCCCAATGGCCACCAAAGTCCATGATGCAATCCCAAAGCATATCCTCAAGCACATGAATAGTCTACTCGGATAGACCATCGGTCTGATAATGGAAAGTGATACTTAACTCAAGCTTGGTACCTATTTGCTCCTACAAAGAAATCCATATATGAGAGGTGAACTGCATGTATCTATCACACAAAATGGAAATGGGAATTCCATACAACTGAACAATCTCACAAATATAGATCCTGGCCAAGTGCTCTGGGTTATAGCTAGTCTTCATTGGAATGAAATGAGCCGACTTGATCAACCAGTCCACAATCACCCAACTAATGTCATACTTACCCAAAGTTACGGTAAATCCAACCACAAAGTCTATAATAATGCACTCCCACTTCCACTTAAGAATAGGCATCCTTTGCATCGTATCACCCAGACTCTGATGCTACAATTCAAACACTTGTTTACAAAATCAACAATGTCTCTCTTCATACCACATCACCAAGAATGTTGATTCAAATCATGATATATTTTGGTTGCCATGGGGTGAATAAAGTATTTAGAACCATGAGCCTCTTCTAAAATCATAGGCACCCAACCATAAACTTTAGGAACACAAATGAGGCCAAAAATCCTCAAAACTCCCTCGGGATTAAGAAAAGTGGACTTAGCTTCACCTTTCAACACTTTGTCTCGTATAACTCTCAACTTGTCATCCTTAAATTGGCGGGCACAAATCTGATCCATCAAAGTAAACTAGCTTCAATGAAGGCTAAAACATAGTGAGGTGTGGAAATATCAAGTCGTACCAACTGTCTATCCAAAGACTGAACTTTCCACGCCAAAAGTCTCTCTTTCGCCTTAGGAAAGGCTATGCTACCCATACTGGGTGATTTTTCACTCAAAGTATCTGCTACCATATTTGCCTAGCCCGGATGATAAAGAATGGTGATGTCATAATCTTTTAACATCTACAAACATCTATGCTACCTCATGTTCAAATTCGGCTGAGAAGAGATATATTTAAGGCTAAAATGATTGTAAAGACCTCACAATGCACACCATAGAGATAATGTCTCAATAACTTCAAAACAAAGACTACCTCCAAATCATGAGTAGGGTAGTTTTTATCATGCACCTTCAACTGCTGATAAGCATAGGCAATAAAAATGTCATTGCGTCAATACACCACCCAAACCTACACATGAAGCATCACATAATACAACAAATGTCATACCCTTCTCGGGTAAAGCTAAAATAGATGTCAAGGTCAATAACTTCTTAATCTTATGAAAGCTTAGTCAACAGAGCTCTGATCAAAGAGAAACTTTGAAAAAACTGATGATAATAGCCCACTAGCCCGATGAAACTCTAAATCTAAATAGGGGAAGTATGTCTCACCCAATCATGAACCACTGCAACCTTGGGAGGATAAACCATAATCCCTTCATTGGACACCACATGATCAGAGAAAGCCAAAAACTTAAGCCATAACTCACACTTGGAGAATTTCGCATACAATTTCTCCTCTTTCAATCTCTGAAGCACGGTCCTCAAATAATGAACATGATCGGCCTCATTCTCAAAATAAACCAAGATATTATCAATAAACATAATCACAAAGGAATCTAAATAAGATCAAAATACCCAATTCATCAACTCTATAAAAGCGGTTGGAGCATTAGTCAGTCTAAAGGACATGACTACAAACTCATAATACTCATAACGAGTCCTAAAAACATTCTTTGAGATATTAGAATCTCAAACTCTCAACTAATAGTAACCCGACCTCAAGTCAATCTTGGAGAACACTGATGCACCATGAAGCGGGTCAAACAAATCATTAATGCGATGAAGAGGATACTTATTCTTGATTGTAGCTTTTTTAAACTGTCAATCGTGATTATGGGACAAATAAGATAATCCCTCATTCTCTAATAAATGATGAGCACAGAGAAAGCATACTACTCCCTTCTGTTACGAACTTGGAGTACCCTTCCACACAAACTGAGGTAAGTTGTGGTAAGCTAATGTCACGATCTTAGCATAACAATCTAGTATCACACGATAGAGAGATAACTAATGCATACTCAATATCATATCAAAATCAAGCATATCAAGTAAAATCAGGTTTGCCTATACACCCCAGTACACTCGTCCACCACTAAAGAATCGCCAACCAAGGTAGAGACACTAATAGGTACAGTAAGGGGCTCACACACATTATCAATAACCGCAGCAAAATAAGTAGACACATAAGAGTAGGTAGAGTCAGGACCAAATAATATTGTAGTAGAGTGATGGCAAACTAGGATGGTATCTGTAATCACTGTATTTGAGGCCTCTGCTTCAGATCTACCTAGTATAGCATAACATAGTTTATGATCCAACTAGACTAAAACCATCACGAGCTATTAGATCCCCACACTTGGTACCATTGGTACCACCTCTAGCACTCTCTGAAATACCTCATACTATTAGAGCTGGCACAGAACGAGCATCATGTGATCCTGACTAAATAGTAAAAGTAGCACGTCTGGGCAATCCTTTGCCTTCTGGGGCATTCCTTTGCCTTCTGCCCAAACTCCTCACATACAACAACCATGAGGAACTCAAACTCATTGAGAATGACCAGAAGAATATGTACGCTCTCTCTGACTTGAAGATCCACTATGCATACCCTTACTAGTATGACTAGGCCTGGGTCCACCAACACCATTTGTTGAAGATCCATTATGCATACCCTTACTAGTATGACTAGGCCTGGGTCCACCAACACCATTTGTACCCTGAATCACGGTATGTACTTGTCTACCCTGATAACCCTAAGTGCCCTTACCTGAATAATCTCAACTTCTAGATGAATTACCCATGAACTGACCCTGACGATGAAATCTCTTAGTTCCATCACCCTATCTAGTATGTCAAATACTCTCAATTATCCTACCATGATCAATAATACCATGGAATGTACCACTTGATAACATAAGAGAGGTTGTGCCCTTCTGGAGATAACTGGTAAACCATTTTACCAACATATGGATCCGCTCAAACTCTATAGGGATACTTTATATATCATAACGAGACAACTCACAAAAATGATCCTTGCACTCAGAAACTGATAAGGAACTTACTCTAATATATTGAATGTATCACTGCATTGATCGCAAAGGCTATATGGCACAAACTTCTCAAGGAACACTGCAGTAAATTGCTCCTAATCCATCACAGGAGAACCAACGGGCTTCCGAGAAAGAATCAATCACGACCACTACTTAGTAATTCCCATAAACAGATATGAGATGTAAGACACTTCATGTGCCTCTAAGATACCCATTTTAAACAACATGTCGTAGCACTCACTCAAGAAGTCATAAGCATTTTCTCCATTTGTACTATCAAACCTGGGCGGTGACAATTTAACAAATCTCTTCTACTAAGCAACTCAATGGTCGCACTAGATGAAATAGTTGGAGCTGCAAACCTCAGAGGTGCAATAGAAGGCACTGAAAAAAAACCTAGAGTGTGAAATCCCATACTAGGACCTTGAACTCTCGGTTCAACATAAACTATAATAGGAGAATCTAAAGTAAGAACACTAGAACGAGCAATATCCAATCTATCCAATAACCTGACGATCAACTCCTGAAGAATCAAAGTGTTGTATAGAATAAAATGAGGTTGGGTTGGTCCCCTCTCTGTAGTCTGCTTCCTAGTATCATCATATTTTTACTAGATTTTAGGCAAGATATGAACTGACTTTTGAGAACATAATTTCCCCTATTCGGCACCTTGAAAGTGACTAATCAGGTCCTACAATCTATGGAAGCATAGCATGTATGAAGCCAATCCATCCCAAGAATAACATCAAAATCTAACATCAAGCTCAACAAGATCAACGTGAGTTACTCTATGAGAAACAATAATAGGACAATTCCTATAACTCTCTTAGCAACAATTGACACACCAATGGGAGTAGAGACATGAAAGATATTAGAAAGGATTTTGGGACCAACATTAAATCTCATGGCCACAAAAAGAGTAGCAATTGATGAGGTAGTACCCGAATCAAGTAAAGCATAAACATCAAGATGAAAGACTTTCAATATACCAGTCACCACATCTGGAGAATCCTCGTGGTCCTATCTAGTCTGAAGAACATAGAATATACTTTCCTTTTGGACACTCAAACCAGAATCACTAGGTTGAACCTGCCTACCATCCCTTTTCTTAGTAGCAAGCAACGGGCAATCTCTCATCATGTGACAACTCTAACACATTTAAATCAACTATATGTACCGACCTAACACTTGTCATCATGTTTTTACCGTACATAGTGCAACTTGGAATCGAAGATCTGTTACCACAATTTCCTCCTTGAGTCTTAGGGTAAGACACTTTATCTTTATTGGACATAGGATCCGGATCATTAGAGGAACCTTTACTGGAAAACTTTTGTCGGAATTGAGGACACATTTGTCCATCGGATCTAGAATGAGAAAAGTCATCATCACTGATCATTGCCCTCTCGGACTCTTTTGCCCTTTCCTTGAGCTTCTCTTCCTCAATTTGTTGGGCATGTATCATTAAACAGTAGATATCCATCTCCTTGATCGGCATGGAGGTAAGACACTCTTTGACAACTAAGTTGGAAATATCTGACACAAACTTACTCATCCTTGCTCTAGGGTCGGCAACAATAGTTAGAGCGCACGTAGCCAGTTGTGTAAACTTCAAAGCATACTTCTTCACACTGATATTCTCTTGAAGGATACTGATGAACTCAAGCACTTTCTCTTCTCTCATTTCAAAATAAAAGAAACAATTAATAAAAGCTCCCTTAAATTTCTCTCAATCAAGAGGACCCGCATTAATATCCCTATCATTTTTCCATTGTTCAAATCAAATTTGAGCAACACCCTTGAGTTGATAGGTGTCCAACTCCGCCTTCTTAACCGTAGAAAATCTCATAACTTCCACTATCTTATACATCTCATCAATGAACTCTTGAGGATCCTCATCAACCTTGGAACCATGGAACTCCGGAGGTTTCATCCTAGTAAAGTCTCTTATCCGTGCCGCCTTCGTACCCATATTTGGGTTCACATGAGAAATGGCCTCTCTATTTGCTTAGGTTGTCATACCTTCAGTCAACACTTGGAAATTGGCTCAGAATTTGGCATGAGTCACTTGATCGGCCAAAGGATCAACTGGAACTTGAGGAACCTCGGGCTCCACATTGTCGTTGCACGCATTTCTTCTCATATAAGCTCTTTGAGAAGCCATATACTAAAAAGGAGCAAACATGATTTAGTAGATGGATCTTTATAGAGATAGACTCTATGGAACGACTTTAGAGTAATGAAAAAAGTGAAATTTCTTAAACTCTTTATAACTTCCTATTCATAAATGTGGTATGTGTTTCACACTTATGAACAACACTCAACTCAACATGGCTAGTCAGACATCCTAGAACCTTTATCTAAAATCTTGTGCTCAGAATACCAAGTTTGTCACAACCTAAAGTACACCCTATAAGTGAATGACATAAAAGACCCCGAGAATCCCTACACAAGCCACTTGTCATACATATACATAATATAATAGACAAAAGTAAAGGATTTCTTCTAAGAAAAAAGAGTTTTGAAGGGTTAAAAGCGGAATTTATCATGGTCTTGACAAGCCATCTAGTACATCAAAAGAAGTGGTCGGGACGTAACCCATACACCACGTACAAAATCCAAACAAAAAACATGGGGAAATCAAAGTAAAGATTTATTTGTCCTCGGAACATGAGGACTCACCAACTCTATGAACTCCAAATGATCACCAACTAGCCATGCGCGGAGGGAGAGGAAGTGTCACACCCAACATTAGTGAAAAAATATAGGCAGAAGTATAAATTAGTACATGGAATGTACTATGTATGAGGGATCTGCATAAAAACATGAATCCTGCTAATAAAGAGACATAATCAAAAACATGAAATGCATGACCAAGATAAACATCGTAAAAGTTTTTAAAGAAACATAATAAAACATGAACATGGTAAATCCATCCTTACTTTCTAAGTCAAGGACCCTAACTTCTAGTTTAGGTGGATCTACTAGATATTTCATTTAAGATAACATATGTGGGGAACCTAGTTAAGGACAAGGAGATTGCTACTAGAGATATGACCTCTAATAACGGGAAATACTTCATCTCAATATCCTATCGGTGCTAAGTAAAATCTCAATGGAATTAGACATAAACATAAACATACCATCATCCATGGAAAAGCACAATTAAGTTACTAATCCAAGCTGAAAACAACATAGAATGGCTCCTTAAATCTTGAGTCATGCATGTGTGATAAAAATCTTTCACCAAACCATGATCCATTAATGATAAAAAAAAAACCTTTCACAATTTAGTTGATGCTAATCTTAAAGCAACCTAGATCATAAGACAATCATTTTCAAAAATCATGCATGTCTTTCATGAAAACATCAATCATAGCTTCATAATTTCTTCATAAATTCATACCCTTCTAGGGTTCATAGTCAAAATCATCTATCATGCATGGTTTCGCGTGGAATTGATTAGAAAATATGTAATTGAGTCTAAACAATCGTAATAAGATCAAAATCGAACAATTGAATCCATACAAATAGAACCCACAAGGAATTGAATGAAAACCAAACTAATTTAGGAAAATTGAATTAGTGAACTAGAGAAATCTTTGGGACTCAATAAGTGAATGGAAATCATTGATGAACTCCAATATATCTTGAACTTGAAGCCCAAAGCAATGTTAAAAAGAAAAAAAAGAGACTTGATTTGGAAACCCTAGTTCCTTCCTCCTTGATCTTGAGAGAGAAGGCTTGAGAAGATTTTGGGAATTTTGGGGAATGAAAGGAAATGGGTGGATTTTAGGAGTAAAATCAGTTATAGGGTTCCTTTTTAGGCAATACGACATAGTATAGGAATTAGATGCATAGGAAAAGACCCAAATACCCTTAAAAAGTTAACTGTCGGATAACCCAATGGTTGAAACCTATGGTTCGTAGGAATTCTTACTGAGTGTACTGGTCAATCGTAGATTGAGTGACTGGGGTCGAAATCTTGGGTAAGTCCTACGAACCGACGAACTTTCTATGACCCATAGAATACCCTACGATCCGTCATTTCATCCGGTAGGGTTAAGGTTTCAAATTAAATACTCTGAATCTTCCTACGGATCAGTTCTACAACCCGTCAAAATTTCTACCGCTTATCTTGTCAAGTCAAAGGTCCCACATCAGAGGCTAAATTTTTCCAGCTCAAATCTGGGTTCTACGATTCACTTTCTACAACCTTTAGGACTTCATATGGTCTATAGGTTGGACTCGTATAACACTACCTCAGCGAATTTCTGCAACTTTTCTTTTGAACTCGACTTTTCAACTTTCGAGGTTTTACAATGCTATAAATTGGAAACTAGATCTATATCTTTAATCTATGACGCTCAACTTTGATTTAAATTAATAGTTAGAAAAAATTATATAACTAAGTAAATATAGATAGTATACCTACCAACACATCTATTGTTTTAAAAAACATTATAATCCATTGAGGGTCACATTTTTTCTAAGATATTTCCCTATTTAGATACATTATTTTTATTATTGTTGCAAGATATATAGAGAATGTTTCGAACATTTGTTCTTATTTTAGTTTGTAATATAATACCGAAAAAAGTAAAAAAATTATATGAAAAGTTTAGAACAGATAAGAGAATTTTAGATATTATGAATGTATATATACACTTAATATATAAGTGCATATTTGATATTGAATATATGTATCTGGACCGTATCTTCTATTTTTTAAGTTTATATTTATGTGTAGATACATTTGATACATCAGTGAACATTTGATAGTAGATATATGTATCTAAAATGTATCTTATTCTTTTAAGTATGTATCTATGCACAGATATATTGGATACATCAGTGTATATTGAATAGTGTATACATGTATCCGAGAACATTATATGATACTAAAAATTGATACATGTATACTATGAAACAAATATAAATTCCTATAAAAAGAGTATAAAATGCATATACACACAAATACAAATAGAAAAAGGAACCAGAGAAGCAAAAAATGGACTGAGAGAGATAAGAAATGGGCAAAAGAGGAAGGAAAAAATGGTATATCCATCTTGATACTAGAACACGTTACGTAAATAGTGAAAATATCAATTCATATAATAATCAGAGATATAATGGCATGATTTATGAAATTTCCTCTAATAATTAATCGGGATGCTTTTCCAAAAAATAAATGAATTGAGCCCATTTTTCTGTATTAGACGATCGAACAGCTCTGGATCGTAATGTTCTCTATCTAATTCAAAGTCAAAAGTCCATAGTTAAAAAAATGTCAGACTAAGCTAAGGAATTTAAGGAAAAAGTAAGTTTATGCTCCATAGCAGTAAAATAACTTCAAACAAATACTTGTTTATAACTAATACCTTCAAAACTAGTTAATATCTCTTAATCAATATTTCTCACACCTATAACTACAGGCACGCACCTTTCCTTCTTTCAACAATTCAAAAAAGAAAAACTCTATTACCTTCCCCAATTCAAATCAACACTCGATTCCACTATATTTTACCATTTGACGAAATTGCTATTCGTCTACAGCATCATGAAAGTTGAAATTCAGAGCAATAGTACATCAGTTTTGGCGTTGAGACACTACTAATAGAATCTACTTTCAATTAAGAAAAATTAGTCACATAAATATCAAATAAACTCAAAATTGTTGCTTCTACAAATATCAAAATCAAGTATGTAATTGCACCGGAATTTCCATCATTGAAAATATCTAATGTTATGGGTGTGAAAATCTACATTGAGTTGAAGAAGAAGAAGCCTGAAATTACTTATTATCCATACAACCACTATTTCACAAAGTCAATCTTCAATCCATAATGAGGAACTTCTAAATCCTCAATGAAACCTTAATAGTAAATGACATATGGTTATGGTATCATTGAGGAACGACTAGACATTCAGAAAAAATTACACAAATATTGAATGATACCATCATAGTATATATATCATATGATGATATCATAAAGGTTTTTCTAAGTCATTCAATGGTACATGAATGATACTATTATAGTATATTCATATATTATCATGATATTAAAATGGTATAATTAAAGAACAACCACTATTTCACAAAGTCAATCCTCAATTCCTAATGAGGCATTCTAAAATCCTCCATGATACCATAACAATATATTGCATAACATAAAATTGCACAAATAGTAAATGATACTATGATATATATCTATTGTTTCATCAAGTCAATCTTTAATTCTTAATAAGGCACTTCTAAAATCCTCAATGAATCCATAACAGACATTCAAAAAATTTATGATATCAAACAAACTAAAGGCAAATTGAATCTAGACTAGAAAGGGGACAAGCGGGATAATTATTTTGGGCCGACAGAACAAAAAAGAGCAACTTTCACATATAGCAAACATAAAAATTAAATTTGAATGCTATAGCTATAGTTTGTATAATTGCGCTCCATAACAAACATAAAGTTTGCTATGGAGCATCAAATTGTATAATTCGATGGCTCCTCTTCAGATTTGTATAAATTGTTGTCAACCTCTCGTTTGTATAAATTGTTGGCAGCCTCTTCATTCAATTTTATGTGTTTGTATATCTGCATAAAATTTGAATTTGTATACAATTGAATCGAAATAAAACGTTTGTATATCAAATTTGTCTCTCTCGCTTTAGACAAACATAAATTATACATTGTATTTTGTATAATCTGTGTTTGTAAAACGCGAGAAAGAGAGAAAGGCAAAAGAGAACTGGGCAGGGGAATATTTGTATTGTATAATTATAAGTGTATAGGACAAAGATATATGTATTCGCATGTGTATATACAATTTTCCTCTTAATTCAATTTTATGTGTTTGTATTCTGCATAAAATTTGAATTTGTATACAATTGAATCAAAATAAAACGTTTGTATATCAAATCTCTCTCTCGTTTTAGACAAACATAAATTATACATTGTATTTTGTATAATCTGTGTTTGTATAAAGCGAGAAAAAGAGAAAGGCAAAAGAGAACTGGGCAGGGGAATATTTGTATTGTATAATTATAATTATATAGGACGAAGATATATGTATTCGCATGTGTATATACAATTTTCTCTCGCTTTATATAAACAGAAACACAATTTATACATTTTTGTTTGTATAAAGTGAGAGAGGTGAGGGAGAGACTGGCGAGCGAGAGGGGAGAGTGGCGTGCAAGAATTTCAAGGAGAGAGGCGACTGGCAACAGTTTGCTACGGGGCACAATTAAATTAAACTATGATTATAGCATTTAATTAGAATTAATAGTTTGCCATTAAATACAATTTTTCCTACAAAAAATGAGTTAGTTAAAATGGACAACAGATAATTAATTTACATTTTTGTGTCCAACAAAGACACTTTTCCCTTTTTAAGTAAAGAAAAGTCCACCAATGCCAGTTCCTTCATCAAAAATGGAGAATGGAATATTATGGGACAATTTCATATATATATATATATATATATATATATATATATAAAATAAAGTAATTAGATTACAATAAACAAAATCATGTTATTCTTACATAGAAAAAGTGGCCCAGAAAAGAAATAATGTGACGTTTAACCACGCAAAAATCATGGCTAATTGGGAGTAAAATCGTAGATAAAACTGCATTTTTTATAGTGAGCATCGCTACTATATACACGACTTTCAAGTAATTTCTCGCATTAAAAATTGAAAACACCATTATGGAGCAAATTTCTACCTCTTCCATACATGTGACAAAAAATTTCAAAAAAAATAATATATATATATATATATATAAAATCAAGTATATATGATGTATATTTATGTATCAAATACATATACATCTATATGCATTGTTTATACAATACATATACATTATGTAAATAGATTATACAATGTACCAATATTGTATAATTGTGTATGAATGTGTATATATGACATATAGTGTAAGTATCGATATGGTACAATAAAAAATGATTGCTTATATAAATAATGTATTTGTAGTGTATATGTGATGTATAATTAAGTATCAATGATACATACAATAATACCATCTTTAGAAAATGAAAATTCTTTTAAGTTAGATAAACTTACAGAAATGAGTATAGTTTAGGGAATAATAAAGTTCAGTAGCTATAATTAAGATAATTACTATTTGTAACTAACTTTTAATTGGCTATTCAAATGTATC
Source organism: Solanum stenotomum (assembly GCF_019186545.1). Taxonomy (NCBI): domain Eukaryota; kingdom Viridiplantae; phylum Streptophyta; class Magnoliopsida; order Solanales; family Solanaceae; genus Solanum; species Solanum stenotomum. Next base: position 45,048,652 of record NC_064286.1, on the reverse strand, counting down.
TAAATGTATTCACTGTGTTTGGTGGTTGTATTCTAGTATACATATGTTATTTTAAGAGTTGCTCCGAATATAAATGTAATATTTAATGCAATGCATTAATTGTGTAGCAAAACAAAATCTTCTTCATTGATTCTATTGTATCACTAACTACTACTTGTACAACATTGATATATAATTTTGTTGTTGTTATATACTTTTTTTGTTGAATTATTGGTACGACATTGAGATAAATGCATTCTAGTGATGAATACACTATAGGAATACTCAATACATTAATATAAAAGAAAAGACATAAAGTAACCAGTGAAGGTGTCCCGGATTTTCAAAAAGACACCTTAATTTTGTGGGAGTCCTATTACCCCACAAAAGTATTGAATATCTTTGTAAAAGGACCATTTGACTCATTTTCTCACTATGTTTGTGACCACGCACATGACGTGCGTGAAGGTCTTTTTATGCTATCAAAAACCAATTGAAAAGTGCCACGTTTCAGTTATTTTCTTTATTAATTATTTATCTCATTATCTATATTCATCATTTTTTTCAAATTGGGCTACAATTGCCTCAAATGTGTTGAACTTAGTTAATGGCAAAGCACGCAAAAATACTAGCACGAGCAAATATCATTAACACAAACTTGGGAAAAATCATTATTCACAAATAGAATCACAACATATATACTGTCTATAATAGATGCTTTAACAGGGAATAACTCATTAAATTGAAACATCTCAAAAGAATTTCAAACAAGTAATACCGAGTTCAAATCTCCATTAACTAATCAAAAATAGTAACTTTAACCTAAAAAAAAAAGTAACTAACAATTCAAATCTAAGCGGTAAGAACAACTGCTCCACCATTTTCTTTAATCTTCTTCTTTGCGTTCTTCGACACCAACTTAGCCTTCACAACAACAGGTTATCCTATAGGCAAAACACCTTTGTCTAAAATCTTGAAGTACCCAAGCTGGGAAATCTCAATCAATGGAGCAGTACCCTTATTGATAGTATCATTGTTCTTCACCTCTTGAGGAAGGAGAGACCATAGAGTGTTGATGTTGACAGTGTGGCAATAAAATCAAAAGGGGTGAAAATCACGCGCAGCTTTATTGATGAGACAATGGGTCAAAATGATCTACTTACAAAGGTATATAATACTTTTATGGGTAATAGGACGCATGCAAAGTTAAGGTGCCTTTTCAAAAATTTGGGATAACTTTAATGGTGATTTTATGTCTTTTCTCTTAATATAAATATATAATGGTGAACAAAAATACACTCTGCTACATTGAACAAATATATAATAGTGAACAAAAATACACCCAAATACATGATACAAATGTAAAACAAGAAACTAATAAGACTTGAATGCATTGATACAAATTTATAACAAGTTGCACGATACACAATATATTGATACAAAATGAACAATAAGGAATATATACACTTTGATACATTTATACAAACGTGCAATTCATATCAAATACGAATAAATACATTTGGTACAATAAAATTGAACCAAATACACTCAAATGCATATACAATGCATATATATGTACATTGATATATAAATAGAATGCATATATATGTGTTTCTTTGAAAAGTCCCAAAATTTGCACCAAAACTCCTCGTAATATATTCAATCTTTTAAAATATCATCGATTAATTTTAGTAACAATTTTATTAATTCATAATCTAAACTTAAGCTACAAAGCTTCTCTTATTGCTGATAATAAAGTTTTGAAAATCATCTTGAACCAATGATGATGACGCTTTATCGAAGAAATGAACAAGAAGCACAGTGCCATTAAGTTCAAATTTGAAAAGCATACAAAAGAATCGCCCATGAAAGAAAAAAGAAGAAAAATAGTCTTGAAAGAGGGAAGAATATGTTAATTTAGAATTATACACTACTTTGAAGAGAGAAAAAAGGAAAGATAGATAATTAATAACACAATGCCTAAAACTAAGCCTAGAATAGTACAACTCAATTATCATTTGAATTAATATCCTTTTGAATTTAACCACTTGCAACATTTAAATAAGGTCATTTTACATAAACAATATAAATTATCCTTACAATTATCATTCATAGTAATATAATGTATTTTACCGGTTGTATCATTTCTGGCTCTCTCTCTCTCTCTCCCCCCCCTCTTTTTCTCTTTTTTCCGTTTTTCTCTATCTTATCTTTTTTTTCGTTTTTCACTTTTTCTTTCTTTTTTATTTCTTTTTATTGTGTTTCTCTATCTCCCTCTCTCCTCTTTTTTTTCTCTGTTCATCTTTCTTTATCTTTATTTAATTCATATCAACGCATGTAGTAAATATATAACTAAAATATTTTTAATACAACTATAAGTATTATATTGAATTTCAAAAAATTCGATACTATTTAAATTAATTTACATTTTTTGAATTTGTAGTAATGTATAATATCGAATTTGAACTGTATTATAACTATTGTTTATATTTATATAATTTTAACACAACTTTGATAAAGATTTCCAGAGCTTACCACCCCTTTTGTTTTTGGTAAATCACCACCACCAAACATAGAGTGTTTTATGATTAAGATAGTTTTGATCCAACTTTAATACAACTTTTTTTTAGGACTTCACCTAATATATAACTAAACCATTTTTAATAAAAAATATTAGAAGTATTATATGTGAATTTTAAATATTTCAGTACTATTTAAATTAGGACTTCACCTAATATATAACTAAACCATTTTTAATAAAAAATATTAGAAGTATTATATGTGAATTTTAAATATTTCAGTACTATTTAAATTAGCTTCCGTTGTTAGAAATCTATTGGATTTATTCTACAATAATAATACAATTTCGATAGAAGCTTTTGACACAATTTTGTTAAGACTTCAATACAAGATACAACTTTAATAAAGATTTAAAGCTAATATTAGATTAGTAATAAAAATAAAGTAACACTTCAAAAGTGAAATTAATTAAATAAAATGTATTATTTATGTAAAAACTCCATTAAATAATATCTTTTTATAATGATTATATATATACTAGAATGAACACATCAAGAAAAAATCAAGGTTGTAAAAATTTTATCGAAAAAATTGTAAATAATTTCAAAAATAGAGAAGTTACATAAAAATCATAATCAAAATTTAAACTTATTAATGGAAAGCAGCAAATCAATTATTAATTACTAATATAATAAAGCAAAGGAAAGCAGCGAATAAATCAACCAATATAATGAAGCAATAATTTTTAAAGTGCACTAATTTAAAATAGCTTTAGAGTCGAGATTTAAATAATGAAAATCTAATAAAATTATTAAATATAAGAAAAGAGCAAATAAGCATAAAAACATAAATAGTACTCCCAACTACCTTAAATATACAACCTTCGATAAATTAAAGTAATTAATAGTTGAAATTCTTTGAGAAAGAGTTTCTCAACATGCTCAGTCTGAAGAGAATAAAAGTAAAATTAATCGAAAGAGTGTAAACCAGAATTAAACTTGCAAGGGCAAAAGGAATATGACGCAAACTGTCATTTACTTGATTCGCATGGAACTTCGCAAAATACAGATTCACAGTATCTTATCATCAAACCAAATATAAGGAACAATAACTTAAAACCACACTTAACAGTATGGAACTTCTCACCTAAACCATATTAAAGAACTAATCTATAAAGGCCATAAACCATAGGCCTAGTTCAGAGCTATCAAACTAATAACGGTCACCACCGCCATATCCACCACCACCGTAACCTCCGCCGCCACCACCTTCACGTCGGCCACCTCCGTAGCCGCCACCACCACCTCCTTCACGTCTGCCACCTCCATAGCCGCCACCGCCGCCACCTCCGTAGCCGCCACCTCCTCCGTAACCACCGCCACCGCCTTCACGGCGTCTGCCACCACCGAAACCGCCACCACCACCACCACCTCCACTTCCGCGGGCCTGGGCTTCGTTAACAGTGATGCTACGGCCATCAAGTTCCGAACCGTTCATCCCTGAGATTGCTTCCTTCATGGATTTTTCATCCTTGAAGGTAACAAAGCCAAATCCTCTAGATCTACCAGTTTCTCGGTCGTTAATGATCTGAAAAAAAAAATCAAAAACAATTCAGATCTAATAGATCTACAAGGTGAAAAACAAAAATAGTAAAACTGAAACTTAAAACCGATCTATCTATCTTCATCTCTTGACAAAAAGAGAAGGAAGACGGAACATACCGTCTCAAGGAATGGTATAACAGTATAAACAGAGTAACAGTAACAGATGAATCAAGTAAACCAGAGTTAGAGATAGTAATCAGTAACAGAAGGTCATCAACGAAACCAAAAAATGGGCTCGGATCTGATTTCTGCTCTGCGACAAACGGACCTTCGAGTCGACTACTTCGCCGTAGGTAGAGAAAGCATCGCTAAGTGTTCGATCGGTGGTGGCCCATGCGAGCCCACCGACGAAGCAACTATACTCAACTTCGGCAGCCATTAAACTAAACTGAGAAACTAGAGAAGAAAAACCCTAACGAATGAAAATATCAGAAATGAGAGATGCGGTGAAAGTTGAGCAGAAAAGCCCATATTTTATAGGCGGCAGAGGCTATGGTGTCCATGGGCTTTTAAGTAATTGGGCTTAGGGTCTAAGATATTTTGCCAAAGAAAATGTCCAAATCATCCCTAGGTCATCACTTTTCTTTGACTAGAAATAATTTGTTTGTTGATAATAGTTATCCAGATTTTAATAATAATAAAAACTTCATGAATAAGCTATAAAATAAGCCACTCCTTATCTTTGACTAAAGGAAGATTAATAATAAAAAAATAATTATAAGAATTAAGGCATAAAATAAGTTAATGTGGTGTTTTTCTATGTTAAATATTACTCCTATTTATTTACTTTTCAATTTTTTCAAATTATCTTTTATATTTTAAATCTAAATAGTCTTCAGAAAATGAGGAATTCATATTTTAGCTATTTCTTCATTATTACTTTTACTTGGCGAGCGGGATGTGTACAATACGTGTTAAGACTAATTATAGGGATAAGGTTCTGAAAAATATCCCAACTTTGGTCGGATTTGTTGTTGCGATACTAAACTTTCATGAGGACGTATTACATCCTTACACTATTTAACACCATATTTTAAACATATATATTTGCCCACGTGGACATAAAAATAATGCAAAATTATAAATAGTAATGTGTCCACGTGGGCACATATATATCTTTAAAATACACTATTAAATAATTCAGAGAATAAAAAATACGGTATTAAATAGTCTAGAGAGGTAATAGGTCATCATGAAAGTTTAGTATCGCAACAGTAAATCCGACCAAAATTGGAATATTTTTCAGACCCTTATCCCTTAAAAATATAAAAATTAAGGTGAGAATGTTAATAAGATCAGATGTATAATCATAATCAAGTGGGATAAAGAAATATTAACACCTTACCTTCTAATAAAATACATCTAGATTCACCTTCTTCATTTTTAATTTAATAATGAGATGAATGGTATTGATTCTTATAAACTATAAATATTTTGAGGGGGGAAAAGAAGAATAATATCAAATTATGGGTAAAAACATGCTCAAATTACGTATAGTTAAAAATGACAAAATGAAGGACTTTCATAAAAGAAAATGAATTAGGCGTCTGAATCTAAAATTTAATTCAGTATCATCAGGGGCGGACCCACGTAGTCAATTTTGGGTGCTTGAGCACCCATTGACTCCGGAAAAAAATTTGTATATATATATAGAAAATATGATAAATACGTTATTAAATAAAAATAAGCACCCATAGAACACAAGCAGTCGTAGGTGCGCTGGTTAACACTTGGAAAAATAAGGCGCGCGAAGCATGAGGGCGAGGGTTCGAATCCCGTCAGCCCCATTCTTTTTTTAAAAAAACTTTTTCCAGCGAATTTTGCACCTTTTTTTTTACTTTTCCATTTTTTAATTAAGGGCTTATTTTACACCGAATTTTGTACTTGTTTTGACTTTTTCTATTCTTAATTAGTTTAGGGTGACTAACTTTTTCTTTCTTTTTTATTTTTAACCTTTTCTATGTTTTAAAACCTTTTTCATTGCCCACTTTTATGGGATTTTTTCTTTTAACAAAAAGAGGAAATCATTCTTCTTCTTCTTCTTGTTTCAAAGAGAAAGCAGCCAGCCCAACAACAAACTTCAATCTTTTTTCTTTTCAAAATCAAAATACAAAAGTAAGGTAATAAGATTTGATGTTTGATTAAAGTTAGATAATGAAAAAAAAAGGGTTAGGGAAATTAGGTTTTGAGATTTTCATTGCTTATGGCTAGTACTCTTTAAGTCTTAATTCTTAAAATATATTCCACATACTTTTTTTGTTACTTGATAAATTGATTTAGACTTTAGAGTCTCACATATTTAGTGTTTTGTGATTAAAAATGTATTTTTTGAATACTTTTGAATTAATATTTTTTCTTACCAACTTACTTGATTCAAAAATTAAATTTTAGGATGTATACAAATAACAAATTGTGCAATTGAAAATTTTGTGCTCATTGACTCATATATTGCTAATTATTGCTTGTGGTGTTGAAAGATCAAATAGATATATTAATTGTTGTTTGGGTTGTTGATAGAAAGTTATAGATTTCAATAAAAATTAATTGAATTATGTGAATTAATTCTATGATAAAATTGATTTTTTTGCAGAAATTTATCTTTGTAAATTGAGATGGATAAGTATGTCACAAGATCGAAAATTTGTCGTTTTTATTTATCGTTTTCAACATATGAAAAGTCGTCGAGCACAATTATAACTTTAAGACTAGAAGTCTCTTTTTGTAATGATAATATTACTAGTAGGTCATTGTGACTTATAACTAGTGGTTGTTTTTAATGATGATAATATTAATCGTTGTTTTATTTTTTTTACTTTTTTTTATTAAAGAGTTTGAATTAGTGTATGTTTACTTTTTTTATTAAAGAGTTTGAGTTAGTATACGCTTGCACTATGTGATTGCTAACATGTTTATGTTAAAGGAAGTGAGCACCCACAACCTTTAAATCCTGGATCCGCCACTGAGTATCATACTTATTGATAAAATAAATATTACTTTCAAATTTTTAGTTTGAGTTTTTACCATTTTGAAATTTCAAAGTCAAACCAATATTCACGTACGAGTCAAAATATATTGAAGAATCCTTTTTTAAATTAATTAAATTAAATATATATATAGGTTAATTATTACGATTATTTTTCTATAAAAATATATCATACTATTAAATAACTCAACTAAGGAAAAACAATTAATGCACAATATTTAGTAGGATTTAAAAATGGAAAAAATTACTTGAATTGGTACCTTTTAATAAATAATTATTGATTTTAGCGATACTTTTTATTTATTATCATTTATAGCAATACATAGCAAAATCTGCAATATATATTAAAAGTGAATTATGTATTCAATATATGTATTATAACTATTTTTTATATATATTATTATGCTTGTTTAGTAAGAAATTGACACTTTGTATTATAAGTATATTAAAATGTGTGATAAATGTATATCCATCAATAAAACTTGTATTATATGTGAATAATAAATTCTCTTTGTAATATGTGTTGACACTCAATTTTGGATCTCCACAACATATATTAATCATCGAGTTTCTTCAATTTCGAACGATTTGAAATAATTAGTTTTATAACATTCAAAATATATTTCAAGTTATTTTAAAGTAATTTTAATCACTTTTATAATTTTGAAGTAATATATATTTTCTATATAATTTTGTATATAATTAGTATATTTTATAAATATTTCAAAAATCATCTCAAAAAGATTTTAATTTTAGTAAGTATTTTATTAAATTAGTTTAGTTTAAATTATGATTGTAATTTTGAATCATTAGTTTACAACTAAATTAATTATTTTATTTCGTTAAGATTAAGAAGCTCTTTAACTAATTAATATTAATTCGTCTTATTTAGGGTTTAGCTGAATTTGTTAATTTAACTCAGTTTGGCTATTTCTTAAACTCCAAGATCTAACCCATCTTTGACCTCACCTTAAACCCATTTAGAAACCAAAGTTGGGCCATTCATTCAAAATTCCAGTAGCCCACTTCTTCAGCTTTCCAGTTCCAGCAGCTCAATCCATATTATCCTCCAGACCCATCCAAATCCCAGCCCACTCTTTTTATTCCCAATTCCAATAACCCGACCCAATTCTTTTACTCCCAAAAGAGACCAAGCAACGTGACTAACAACACAGTACCGAGTTACAAAATTCCACCTCCCAATTACAAAACTCTACCACCGAGTTACCAAATTTCATCTCCTGTTTACCAAACTCCACCTCCATATTACCAAAATACTCATCCATATTATCAAGCTCCATCAGTTAATTGTTCAAATATCCAATCAAGTTACCAAAATCCACCTCCATACTACCAAAGTACCCTTCCTAGATACCGAGCTCCGCAATACCCAAATTTCCAAACGCCAGCACAAACTCATCAAAATCGTCCAAACTACTGTCAAGTACCTCCAAATCCACAAAATAAGTACAATCCTCCTCGCCCAAATCTTGAGAAGAAACCTTCTAGAGTCTTTACTCCTTTGATTGAGAACCGAACACAACTTTTTAAGATAGACATTAGTTGGCATGATATAGACAATTGATCCAAAAAATATCAATGTCAACTCCAAGCTTTATAGACCCGATCTTCAGTGTGCTTACAATTCAGGAGGTGTTGGGCATATTACTGAGAATTGTATCAACTTGAAGCATAAAATTCAAGACTTGATAGGTCAAAAGGTCGTCACTCTTCAGACTTCCACTCCTAATGTCAATAGAAACCCCATGTCGAATCATAGAGGGGTGACTATTAATATGGTTGAAATCGAAGAAGATTTGAATGTGGAGAAAGTTATAATCTCAGTCAACCTTGAAAAGCTTGAGAAAGTTGTACCCTCTCCAACTAAGAAAGAGAAATCCAAATTTGTGATCATGGCACCTTATCAAGCTTTTGCTTTAATGCCGAAAGAGGGTCAGAACAACCAAAAGATCGATCAAGCATTTCCTAAATTATTGTCTCACTTATATCAGTCTTTTTCAATGCAAAATGGTGTAGGGGAAGGAATCGAAAATTGGTTCAAAGAAAGTGATATTGTGCTTGAAGATATGATCGAGACACCAGTCATACTAGATAACGAGTCAACGGAGAAAATGCCTAATTGGACATCCACTTCGCTCTTGATTTCTGGCTCCTCTTGGTAGACATAAACAATTTTCTATCTTATTTCTAAAATTGATGGTGTTCCGAATGAGGCTCGAGACCCATCCTTTACTATATTTTTGCCACAATATGTTTTAGTCTCCCTCCTAATATTTTTGAAAAACGCAAGATGATTTATTATCATGGCCAAAGTTCTTATTTTCTTATTTCAAATGAAAAACTTCTTTATTGCAAAAAATTGCTTTACTTGCTTTATATTTGCTATCTAACAATATTTGTTTATGATTTCAGTGAAAATATTTTCAAATCTATCAATATCATGTCATGTCACAAGCTGAATGAACAAAATGAGGTAGATGCGGACGAATTTGAGGACTACAATGAGATGATCATGGTACCTAAACACCTAGTTGAGGAATTCGGACAGTTCGAGATTCACGATGAGCCGAATTCAGAAGAGATTAGAATAGTGAATCAGGAAAATGATGAATGCATCAAAGAAATCAAAATTGGTGCCTATCTGAAAAAAGCACAGGAGAGAGAACTCGTCAGTTTGCTTAAAAAACATATCGATACATTTGTTTGATGACATTACATGGTTGAGCATGAACATTGGATCTCACAAGTCATCAATCTAATTAGATGATGTTAAAAGATACCATGTTTGAAGACTAGATTTCTATCTTTTCCTTGTAACCGCCTTTATTTGTATGTAATCGTTTATGCTTAGAATTTATTCCTTTGTAATGAATTACGTCTGACCTAAATTCTCAAGAATGAGATATGTAGGCGGCCTAAGACGGCCTCGGTCACCCCTTTATCCCTTTAATGTGTTTTCTTTTTTATCTGAACTACGTACGACCTGAATTCTCAAGAATGAGATATGTAGGCAGCCTATGTCGGCCTCGATCGTTTCCTGAGTTAAACTTTCCTATTTTTGTAGATCCTCGAGAGGGGAGCTATGTTTGACCTGATTTCTGCCTTAACGGGATATGTATGCACCATAATGGTTCAGTCATATCTCCCGTAAAATTTATATTTTTCTTTACAATAGAAACTGGATAGAATTTTTTAGTGGGATTCAAAAATTCTCAAGAAGAGGATTTCTCCAATAAGTCGCGACCGAAGATACATTGAGAGTTATAACTGGGACATAATTTTTGAGAGAATTTCAAAAATTCTACAAGTCATAAATCAATAGTTCAAAATACTCCAAGACATCTAACAGAGACAAAAAAATTTAGTATGGCCTCAAAAATTTCTTCAAGCATCACTAGAAATTTGTATTCCATTTTTAATATTTCGAGCATGATTAGATGTTTAAAACTAACTTCAAATGATATTTGTCATCATTAAAGTTCATAATCAACTGCAACAATCTCTCGCATCGTTGGATTTCAGAGTCAACTACAAAACTTCCCGATTGTAGTTGATTTCGGGAGGATCGTGTTAGAAATTTTCCAAGCTTTAAGAAATTTTGATTTCTCCAGAACAAGCTATCAAACACACCAAAGTTTCAAACCAATGACGATCATTAAGCTTGACATGACATGATACTTGACAGTGACCTTATCAATCACAGTTTTTTTGAAAACCTTTTTCTTAAAAAAAATTTCTATATGTTTCAAATGTTTTTGCGTAAAATATTTTGTCTTGTCTATCGAGAAGCAAGAGATCAGAGTGATCAACTGAAGATAGCAAGACAGGGAGCAAGCAATTGAAGAAGTCAACACAGATCAATTTGTTTTAAAAACTAACATTTTTTATGTGGATGCAGGTCTATAAGATTGCCTCAAGTTCATCATATTCCTCCATTCAATGAATATGGATAAGTCAAAAGGGCGAGAAGCTCCCCAAAATTGACAATTTCTTTGTGGATGCAGGAAGGTCATTGATGTTTTTCAGAAGAAAAAGAAAGAGTTTTGAATACGAGCAACAACACCTCGTTTAAATTTCCAGCAAAACATAAGTCACAACGAAAATAAAGTGTTCAAAATGGGAACAAGTGAAAGCATCACTCTCAATATATACAAGCATTTTCGATGACACGAGATTACTTTTTTTAGCATCAAGAACGTTTGAAGAATATTCACAAATCCCATCGATATCAGACGCGATAATATGAACTACCCAGAGGGACATCGTCTTTACCACCCGGATGGACATTCCTAGAGTATTATCAAATAAGATAATATCATCACTCAAAGGGACATCATCGTTATTTTATCAATGGAATATCATTATCCTACCGATGAATCTTCATTATCATTACCCTACCAATGGATCAACAATATCCTACCAATGAATCATCAACATTATCCTACCAATGGATCAACATTACCCTACCGACGGACCTTTATCAACATCAACATCAACATCATCATCCTATCGACGAATCTTCATCAACATTATCCTACCAATGGATCAATTTTATCCTACCGACGAATCTTCATCATCATCATCATCATCCTACTAACAGATCTTTATTATCATCATCCTACCAATAGATTTTCATCAGTACTATCCTATCAATGGATCATTGTCAATCATCATTTTATCGATGGAGCATTATCATCTTATCAATGAAGTAGCATCATTCAATTGATGGATCAACATCACTCTATCAATGGATTACCGTCATCCTATCAATCAAGCATCGTTATCCTACCAATGGAGCATCAATATCATCATCTTATCAATGGAGCATCATCATCATCTTATCGATGGAGCAACATCATCATCCTATCATTATCGTCATCATATCAATGAAGAATCATTATCCTATCAATGGAACATCTTCATCATCATCATCTTACCGATGGATTTTTATTATCATCTTCCTACCAATGGATCTTCATCAGTATTATCTTATCAATGAATCATTGTCAATCATCATTTTATCGATGGAATATTATCATCCTATTGATGGATTAACATTACTCTAATTAGCGTCATCTTATCAATGAAGCATCGTTAACCAACCAATTGAGCATCAATATCATCATCCTATCATTATCGTCATCCTATCAATGAAGCATCAATATCATCATCCTGTCAATGAAACATCATCATCATCCTATTGATGGAATAGTATCATCATCCTATCATTATCGTCATCTTATCAATGAAAAATCATTATCCTATTGATGGAGTAGTATCATTATCCTATCATTATCGTCATCTTATCAATGAAAAATCATTATCCTATCAATGAAGCATCAACATCATCATCCTATCATTATCGTCATCCTATCAATGAAGAATCATTATCTACCAATGGAGCATCAACTCATCATCCTATCGATAAAGCATCGTCATCATCCTATCGATGGAGCATCGTCATCATCCTATCATGTAGCAACATTATTCTACCAATGGATCAACATCACCCTACCAATGAATTATCGTCATCTTACTAATGAAGAATCATCATCATTATTTTCATTTGCAAGAACGTCATCAAGAGAGTCATCAACATATTACATAAGTCTATTTCTTATTACTTCATATTAAAAGAAGAGTATATTGAAAAATTATATTGCAAATATGAAATATAAACTTTATTTGCTCAACGTCAAATTTAAAGAAAGTTGATGTCAAATATTTGAATGGGGAAACTAAGTATCCACATGGTAAAAACACTATCTCTTCATTTGAATTACATTTTATACTAATGAGTTTTTATCTCAGTCTTTGTCAAGAGCATCCAAAAGGATGAATTCTCAAATCAAACCACGAGTGTGAATGACATCAACAAGGATGCAGCACAACGTGAAACCTTTTCTTAGCAGTGAACTGGGACATAGTCCGAAGAGGAATATCAAAACACTTAGGACGCGAGCTGAGGAACGACTTTCACCACAATCAAACCGCACCCCTATCAGAAGGCACGTGGGTTTTTCTTTGGATTTATCGATTCCAGTTTTACATCCGAAATTTTTTGACTTTTATCGAAGGCAACTTTCCAATCCGAGTGACAATGCACCAAGAGATTTGGAAATTATTTATGTGTAAGTTCTTAATTATCGGTGTAAAGTGCACCACATTCATGACTAAGAGGTTGCAAGCCTCTTTTTCAAACTCGGCTTATTTTGTCACACTTTCCAACAGAAGGTTATCTTAGCATAAGAGATTTCCTTTTTAACCGATCTAGTCGAACTACAAGTAGCCTGATTCCCTAAGTTGATGGATATGTAGGCAGACTCAATGTTGAAAACTCGACTGTATTCCAATATTCTCTCTTAAAATCTTATTCCCAAGCATGTTGGTCTCTTCATCATTAGATATCACCATAGCTTTTGAATTCTTCCAAAATGGTGCGTTAAATTAAACGTATCGAACTACAAGTGACCTGAATTCTTATATGACATAAGATATGTAGGAAACTCTATTTCGGGGTTCGGACATAATTCCTAGAGTCCGTATCAAAACCTTTTTTCCGAAAGATGAAGATATGGTCAGCCAAAATTGGATTAATCAATTTCATTTGCCTCGGATTTCTTTCATTAATCCAAATCAAACAAGGGACAATTGTTAACACCCAATTTTGGACCTCCACAATATATATTAATCATCGGATTTCTTCAATTTCGAACGATTTGAAATAATTAGTTTTATAACATTCAAAATAATTTTCAAGTTATTTTAAAGTAATTTTTGTCGCTTTTATAATTTTTAAGTAATATATCTTTTTTATATAATTTTGTATATAATTAGTTTATTTTATAAATATTTTGAAAATCATCTCAAAAAGATTTTAAATTTAGTAAGTATTTTATTAAATTAGTTTTATTTAAATTATGGTTGTAATTTTGAATCATTAGTTTACAATTAAGTTAATTATTTTATTTCGGTAAGATTAAAAAGTTCTTTAATTAATTAATATTAATTCGTCTTATTTAGGGTTTAGCCGAATTTGTTAATTTAACTCAATTTGACTATTTCTTAAACTCCAAGATCTAACCCATCTTTGACCTCACCTTAAACTCATTTAGAAACCAAAGTTGGGCCATTCATTCAGAATTTCCAGCAGCCCACTTCTTCAACTTTTCAATTCCAGCAGCCCAATCCCTATTATCCTCTAGACCCATCCAAATCCCAGCCGACTCTTTCTATTCCCAATTCCCCTAACTCGGCCCAATTCTTTTACTCCCAAAAGAGACCAACCAACGTGACTAACAGAGAAAGCAACACAGCAACAGCTCACTCCAACGTTCACAACAAACAGAGCATCGTGTACAATTTCAAGAAACAACGGCATCTTCACTTCAGTTGATGGAAAGCAGCGACAGGCTCACGACGTGAGCAAGACGCGTGCTCCGTAGCAATTTTGTTGTCGTCTTCTTAATTTCCCTCTCTAATAGTATTGTTTCATTCGTGATTTTTGGCAAAAAGCATTTGTTGTAGTAGCACAGGACCGTCCTTGGGGCTGTGAGATCGCTCCACATCGCGCCCAAGGACATTAAAATCGATCTGAGGCGACATCTCCCCTTTCCTCTTCCGGAATTGGTTGAAATTCCAGAAAAATGGTGTTTTCCCTGAAATTGTGATAGGATTGGGAGTTTGAATTTCGAATTGGTCATCCGTTCCCCACCCCCCTCAAAAGATTGGAACCCTAATTTTGCCTATAAATACTTTGTTCCTCTTCATTGAAAAAGGTTGGATTTTTCTGAGAACAATCATTTTTATACTCAAGACATTTTAGACGTTTTTCTCTAATACTAAGTTGTGAGAAAATCTTTGTTCGAGTTTGGTTTGCATTCCTAGGTTGACTGCACGAGATTAAACTCGTGTTTGAGGTCGTGGAATCTCAGTTCTCCTCTGCTCGTTGTTCCCCGTTTGCTACCCCGAAAAAGGTGAATCTTCTTTTAAACTTTAACTCGTTTTGGATTGATGTTTTTTTTTTGTGAACTGAAGTGGCCTGTTAATTCTTCTTCTTCGTCCTCGATTGTTTCTGCCCTTCGTGATTTGTTGTTGATGGTTTAATGAAAGTTTTTTGTTTGGTTTCAAGTGGGGTGTTTTAGTTGATTAGTGTATGAAGTGTATCTTTCTTGTGAGTTAATCATCTTTAAACATCTATGGAAATTGTGAGTAGGACCATGAATTTATTGATTTTGTCTTATGAGGTTCAAATGCCATTTGTTTTCTGTTGGATTTGTTAGTGAAGTATTTCGAGAGTTGTCATGTTTGAGCTTTAGAACTAGTTCTTTGAGGTTTTGATCTAAATAAGTATGTGTGGTCAACGTGTATTTTGAAACTGTTTTCTAGCCTAAAAATTGCTACTTTTCTCGTTTATTTTCCAAGTTTTCATGGTTGCATTTTGTTTATTTTTCAAACTGTTTTATTCGTCTTAGTCTATTTTTATTTGTTGTGAATCTGCATTATTGCTTCGCACTCGACGTCTTATTCTTCATTCTCTCATCTTAAATTGGATGAATGAACTAAGATACCAAATATTTGGAGTTCAAGTGTTGTGTTTGTGACTATTTGAAGTTCATATGTTGCATTTTCTGCTCATTTAAATGATTTTGTGGTTCCAAGATGATTTTAAGTTTGGTTTCTATCATGAATATGTCACTGAATCTGTTCATTTTTGCTAACATGTTGCTGTCTTCGAATATTTATTTATTTTTTATTCTTTTTTGGTTTGTTTTGTTAGTATTGTTGTTCATATGGAGATGTATTATCAAACTAGTTAATGGGGGTGATTGTCTGTTACATTATTCATCGTAGGTACTTTGGTTTGTTTTCCTCTATATGTTGAATCTTCATAGTCAGCTTTAGTCTAGACTTTCCTTGCTTTCGACATGATCATAATAGGCTGTCCAAATGACTTTCTTGTCTAAGTTTCGATTCAATGGTCTTGTACTTGTTTTCACCCTTGTCTTTTCTATGTTTTTTAGATCATTTATGTTATATCCCTCCATGTTTTCCATAGCACATATAAATGAGTTAATTTTATAGGCTTGGTTTGATGTATTTTTGCTTCCCTAAAATGATTTGGGTGCTTGAAATTTTAAATTCTAGTGACTAAGTTTTAAGGCTACTTATATTTCTTTGAGATTTGCATCAATTAGATATTATTTCTCTGTTTAGGGTGGAAGTTTAAGTGACATCAACTCTTTCTCATGCCTACTGTTTTGCTCATTTTGTTCTATTAACACATGGATTTATTATTATCCTTGCTTAGCTTTGTGCCGCATCTTAAGCTTAATGACATATATTTGTACAATTCACTCTATTTTTTATTAATAGTTGCCTCCTTATCATTTGTGTTCATCTAGATAGTTAGGCATAAACTCATTACTCATTTGGTCATTGCTAGTCTAATTGCCTATTTGTAATCATCTTTCTAGTATTTTATCTTATCATATAGGAGTTAGTTTAATTCTTGGAGAAGATTTTTTTTTTTGAACATTGTATAAGCTCCTTTGTCACCTTTGCATAACATCGGTACAATGAACTAATCACATGCATCTCGCCTCATTTCTATTCTATGTGTCTTGGTTGTATTATATGGATTTGAAGCATGCCCCATTGCTAATTTCTTGTTTTGTTCTTTTCTGTGCATGAACTGGATTCCCCTCGAGTCCTTGGAGACTCCTTTTCCCTGCATTTCGTTGATTGGGCCTTAAAGGTCCAATTTTATGTTCTATCGAGTCGGCCCAGTTTTAGAGTTGAAATACAGGCTGAAGGCGTTAAATAGGGATTGGAAAATTGAATTTCCAGATCCAAAGAAGGTCTAAAGGATCGATGTATACATGCAATATACATTCTGTATACATGATATACGTCCCCAAAAATACAGTGATACAGGTTCAAGGACGAAATACATGACAAAAGCTGATATACATGAAAAATACAAAAACATGGACCCAAAATACGGCCCGTATACAGTGATATACATAATGTGTATACACAGAATTTCTGAAAGCAAATAAACCCTAATGCCTAAAACAATTTCTAGCAGGTCCAGGTAGCAGAAAAATGGGCCCAAATGCACAATGAAATGAGTAGCAGTAGCTATCTTGGTGAAAATGGGCCAAAAACCCATCATTTTGGGACTAACATTAGTATTAGGACAGGTGCATCAAGATTTGGAATTTGGGACAAAAGCCCAAATTCAATATTTCTCTCCCTCTTTATTTATTTGTTATATTGTTGACTAACAATTTATTTTATTTTGGTTTGACTTAATTAATTTCTCAAAGATAGTCATTTCTCTTTTTATATTCAAAATTACAATATTTATATTTTATACTTAGCTTTATTTTTATTTATTGTCTTGTCAACATATGAATTATCTCCCTTAAAAAGTTCCCTTTAGTTCCCTTAATAATAAAAAATGATTTTCTTTTTACCTAATTAATATTTTTTTTAAGTTATTCAAATCGTTGGTCAACCGCAAGTTAGTGGACATTCCGAGGGCTAACACCTTCTCGGAATGTAAATTGAACCCCGAACCCCTTTAAATTTCAAATGATTTTATCCTGTTTAAATCTTTTGAAAAAATTAAGTTTTCTTAATTTCTTAAAAAAATTAAGTGGCGACTCTATTTTGGAAAATTGATTTCTCTTCAAGTCATAAGTTTAGTCAATTTTTTGAAACAAGTTCATTTTATTTTTATTTTTCAAGTAAAACAATATGTATTAAAACAATATTATAAATGTATTAAAAGTGATCAAATGAAAAAAAAATGTTATTGCTATAAATGGTAAATATTTTTTTTAATATAGTATATTTATGTAAGTTTTCCTTTTAAAATTTTACTAGAGGATGCCAAGCTCGTGCAAGCACGGGCTTTATGGAAAATGATTTTGTAATAAAAATAATTATAATTAGATTAATTTTAATAAAATTTGTTTAATTATAATTCAATTAATTTAAATAATATCTTTTAAATTATAATTAAATTGATTCAAATAGGATTTGTTATAGTTCTATAATTCTGAGTTCAGGCGAACGACTTAATGTGTGCTCGATTTTTTCAAAGATAAAATGAAGGGTTCAAATTTTAGTAGTTATATCAAGAAAATATAGGTTTTTTTTCATGTTTTATACTTAATATTAATTACTTATTCCTCAAATTATTTTTTAAGATTTAATAATAAACATCAATTATTAGGGATAGTGTGGTAAAATAAACATGTCAATCATTATTTTCTTAATAGATATGTCAAATCCAAATATGTTAAGTAAAAGTAAACGAAGAAGGTATTAAAAAGAGTTAAAAAGTATATTAATAAAAATATTCTTCTTATTTATGAACTTTTAAAGAGTGTAAAAAAAGATAAAAAATAATATGAAAGAATAGAACAAATAGTAATTGTGCATAAATAATTGTGGATCTCCTAATATTATGCATGTGGAAAAAACAAAAAAGTTATACTAACAACTAATCATGAAATGACAAAATATCACCTAAGAATAAAACATAACGCTAAGCACACATGTTGATACCACAAACTTAACTCACTCTTCTATAATAGTATAAGAGCAAAAAATTTAACCAACATTTCTAAACACGTTTTAATATAATATGGATTTTTTAAAAAGAAAACCTCTTTTTGTCTTCTTGATCTTCCAATTTTTTAAATCTTTGTACAATTTGATTTTCCTCCTTTATTTAAAGACTGGAAAATATGCAAATAAATAATTTTTTAGGCGAGTGATCAAGGTCATCATGATATTTGTAATATTATAATAACTACGTGATCTGTCAAAGTCAGTATAATATCTAGGATCACAACATGCTAGTATATATAAGGCTATCAAGACTGTTATGTGATCGTACAAAAGTAACAAGGTCGACAATTAATTATATAATGCGAAGTCTACAAGCTCTAAGAATAATATATTTGATTGGGATAGGGAGCCTATCCATTATCTACCTAGAACAAAATATTGATAAACCTATGAATTGGACAACTTCAAAAAAATGGAGCTCGGCAACACTACTAAGAAGGTATGTTTACTTGTTTGTAAGGGTGGCAACGACACTAGGACCAGGACTACTAGACCGGCATTGACCAACACCGGTCCGAAAATAGCGTCACACGCGAGGAAAATTATCGAAATCGAAATCGGACCGGTGGCGGTCCACCCGAATTTTTGGTACGTGCCGCCCCAGACCGGTAAACCGGGATACCAACTAATTTTTTTTAAAAATTAATTAATTATTTATTAATTAAAGTCTAATTTAAAATTAAAAAATTACGAAATATTTCATTTTAAAAGTCTAACTTAAAATTAAAATATTTCAAAGTATATAGCTTATTAAATTTATTTTTTTTAAAATAACATTTAAACTATTAAAGTTAAAATTTCAATCTTTAAAGTTAAAATTTCAAACTTTAAAAGTTTGAAAGTTTAAATTTTAAACTTTAAAAGTTCAAACTCTTAAAGTTTAAATTTCAATTTTAAAAGTTTAAAATTTAAATTTCAAACTTTAAAAGTTTAAATTTCAAACTTTAAATTTTAAATTTTTTAAAATTTCAAATTATAACTGATGTACCATGAGTTTACGGTATTTTTGATGCATTATACTTAAAGTCTACATGCGTTTTAAGCATTTTGTTATTAGATGTGATGTTATTTTGGTCTAATTTTGCAGGAAATAGATTTGGAGCAGTTAAAGTTAAACATAGCTGAAACAACAAAAATTGGCAATAGACGAGCCCACCTACGAGTCGCCGTTAAATTGATGAGCCGTAGGTGGAGGCGTGGATGGAGTGTTCAAGGAATTCTGACCAAGTGTAGAACCACGACAGCACTGAATAGCCGTAAGTCAAATGATGAACCGTCTTTGATGGGTCATCGATGATTTCAGAGACATGAGTTTTAGTACTTGAACCACGATTATACAGGATGGACCGTGCTTAGATCTACGGGTTATAGGTTAGGACCGTCTATGATGATCCACATTTTGGCCAACTGTTGACAACGGAGGAAGACCACGGGCCGTCATTCCATCGACTTAAAGAGAAAAAGATAAGGAAGTTGGTTTTATCCAAAAGTAAGAAAAAGATGGTAGTTCTTATTATGCATGGTGCCCTAATGAACTTCCAATGTTAAAAGAAAGAAATATTGGCGCGGCTAAACGTGCTCTAACAAAGAATAAAATATGATTGAGAAAAGAAGTGATTTTTCTCAACTTAATTGTATATCAATGTTGTCCAAATTACATTGATAGTTTGTAACGACCTAATTTCCATCGTTATGGAAAACCAATGGGGAAAGAATTTGGGGGAGGCAAAACTTTTTCGTAGTAATTGGATTTTCCCAACCTAATTCAAATTTGGACGAAATCAGAGTCTTTAAGGTGTAGGGAAATTTGGTAACAACCGGGTGAGTTAATTATGATTTCTATTACTTGAGTAGTTAGATAACTCGTTAAAGAATCCGTACAATTTTACGGAATTGAATTCAGGCGAGTAGAATTTTCGAAATCGATCTTAGCGTAAGGGTATTTTTTATCGTCGTTGGTTAGAGGAGTGTTGGGAAATGGGGCTCTTGGAATTCTTTATATAGCTCACTGGTTCAGTGCAAGTCGCTTTAGCAGGATTGGTGTCGCTCTGGCAGGGTCGCTGCACCGGGGTGAGGGTCATTGTGGCGGGTTCGACGCGACTTAAAGTCGTAAATAAACCCTAAAATGACCTTATTTGGCACTTTTTGATTTTTAGAGCTAAGGAACGAACCCCAGGCGACTCCTACTCGTTTTTCACCATTCTTGAGGCTAAATGTAAGCTTTTCACTCCCCGAATCAGTTTTTCGATTTGTACAACGTAATAAAATAGGTGAATATTGATGGGGGAGGGTTTTGTTATAGATTCTATGGTGGAAATAACCCTAATTTGGATAATTGGGATCACGGGTTTGATCTAGGGTTCATAGAATTGTTAGTAATTTAGGTAATTAGTAATTGTTTGTTGATTCTCATATTATATTGATTGTTTGCAGACCAAGAACAAGCGAAACAAATCCGTAAAGGGAAAGATCAATTTTTTAAGGGTTTCAAGCTTGTTTTGAGGTAGGTGATGAATGTGATTTCATGTTTGTGTAATATATGTTTGTAATTGCTTCATTGTATTGCATGTATGTATGCGAATGTTGCATTATTGATCACACCCTATGTAAATGAGTATGAACGAATAATTGTATGTTATGAATCACCTCTTGTTGTATGATTGTGAGAATATACATTGTGATTGTGATTGTGGTTTGTTGAATGAGCGGGTGTCACAATCCGACACACTAACTGGGATCGGTTTTCACATTCTGGCATAAATATATAATCGTCTGCCACGTTCTGGCATAAACATTGGATCGAGTACCACGTTTCAATATGCTAACAGTTTGGGTGTGGGTTCCATGAGAGGACCATTGAATAGGGTTCCGTGAGAGGACCATTGAATTGTGTTGTGTATCTACTTATGATGATTACGTTCATATCCAATGATGATTGATATTGGAAGACTGTATATTGCTCTAAATTGATAAGAAATATGTATTATTGAGAACGTGTGATGCTACATTGATCCTGAAAAGATCACTAATATTGTATATGTTCGGTATATGTTTGATTTACAATGTTATGGTTACTTGCATGTGTTTCACTTTTGGGATAGCCGCGTGATCCTACCAGTACACTGTGGTTGTGTACTGATACTGCACTTGCTTGTTCTTTGTTGAGTACAGGGCATCTTCAGTCGACTATTGTTATACCTCAGCTAGGTGACTATTAGGCGTGACCGGATTCAAGGGTGAGTCAATTCTTTCAGGCTGCCATGGATCTTTCTTGTTTAAGTCTACTCTTTTCGGACTCAGACTATATGTTAAAGGTGTTTGTTTAGTTTTGGGGTTGTACCCCTTGTTCTTAGACTTGTCGTTAGTAGAGTTTTGGTACAATAACTTTCAGGTTCTAAGGGTTCTTCATCCACATTAGTTTGGTTAGTTGTTTGTTAAAACCTTGGAGTTTATGGGGACTCCATTTTTATAGTCATTTAAACCTGCTTTTGTATTCTGGAATGCCTTAGTTTTCATAAAATTTGTTAGTTTGGTTTGTAGTAATAGTTCTCCCACCGGAGGGATTGTGTGGGTGTCAATCACGACGGTCTGAGTCGTGACAAAGTTGGTATCAGAACCCTAGGTTTGTTGACCTCATTGTACCAAAACGAGTCTAGTAGAGTCTTGTGGAACGATACGAAGACGTCTGTACTTTTCTTCGAAAGGCTATAGGACTTTAGGAAAAACTCACGTCTTTCTACTGCTTCGTGCTATGACTTGAATCCAATTGGTATCTGGGTAATACAAATTGGTATCTTTCCTCCTTCACTCTATGGTCCGAGCTAATGCAACAACAACGATAACACCATCACTAGCAAGAGAGGATGTGTATAGACTACTGACAGTTGAATAAGGTCACCATTCAGAACAAGTATTCATTGCCTCAGATAGATGACATTTTGACCAATTGCAAGTTGCATCAATTTTCTCTAAGATTGATTTAAGGTTTGGTTACCCTCAGTTAAAGATTGAGGCGGTTAAGAATTGGGTTCGACCAAATTCTATGATTGAAATTAGCAGTTTTGTTGGGCTAACTAGCTACTATTGTCGCTTGTGGTATGAGTTGAGTCCAATTGATATCTTCCGATTTCAATTGGTATCTCAACGAAGTGAACTAGACTTTGTAGTCCGACTGAAGGGACGTAAGCAAGTTAATTGGAACTGAGAAGATTCCAATTTATATTTGACCTTAGGGGGTCGTATAAGGCATAGATGATCAGTAATGGTCGTCTATTGAACGAATTGATTACATAATTTGGACTTGTCTGCAAGTTGTAACTGCACGAGTGTCGTGAAACTTGTCGTGAAAAGGAAGTCATCACGAGATTAGGGGCAATGGTCTAGATAAATTATGATGTGGTTCGTAAGCGACAAATCTGGACGTACGTTGCGACCAACTGATAACCGTGTGAGAGTCTGGGTGTATCCTGGGATATGTATGTGGTAGTGTTGAAACAATGTAAAAGGATTCTAAAGTGCGTACTTCGTTAGGTTGACCGGCGGGTATATAATGATTTCCCTAACTAAAGGGATTTTCTTAAATGCCTAGTGATAGCCGGGAAATCTAGAAAAGAGAGGAACCCCAGAAATGGTTGGCAGGAGTTCTATTTCTGTCAAGGCCGCTAGGGTGGGATTTTCCTCACCACAGCGAGACCGCCAATGCGGGATTTCACCCACCAGAGAGGGACAGGGCGAGACAGAATCTCAGCCCAGTCTCCCATGTTTTTCTCTAGTTACAATTATGGACCCCGAATCATACCCGAACTAACCCCCATGATGTAATTCAGTGTTCAATAATCGAATATAAGCTATAAGGTGTGTTAAAATTATGAAGAACCTGGGCATATGAGGAGGAAATCAGCGAGGCCGTGGAGGCCGGGGAAAGGGTAATACAAGTAGATGAGTAGTGCAACCAGGCAAGAAGGTTTCCCATCAAGAGGACATGGCTCAGTTTTATGTTTTTCGGGATAAGACCTTGAGGGTGTGACGCAGTGGTCACAAGAGCAGCTCTTGTCTTTGCCCGGATGGCTATTGGTTTATTTGATTTGAGTTCTACTTATTCGTATGTGTCAGTTCAATTGCCTTGGATTTGATGTGGTTTGTGATATACTTGATGCCCCCATCCATGTTTTTATCCCAATTGAAGAGTTAGTCATAGTCACCCATGTGTATCGTGTTGTCCTGTTGTGGTTATGGAATTTCAGATGTGGGTTGATTTGGTTATGCTAGATATTACTGACTTGATATAATCTTAGGCATGACTTGGTTGTCCCTCTATTATATCGGGTTTATTTGTACTACTAAGTCGGTAACTCTAGATATTCCTGATGGGGAAGATTAGAGTGGGAAGAGGTGTACAAGCCTAAGTTAGCTAAGATCATATCCTCCATTCAAGCTAGGAAACTGGTGGGGCAGGATTGTTTGGCGTAATTGGCTCATATTCAGGATGTTGAGGTTGAATCCCCCTCTATTATGTCTATTACGGTGGGATCAGAATTGAGAGAGCTTAAAGCTCAAATCTAAGGGCTTCTTGATAAATGTTTCATCCATCCTAGTGCTTATCCGTGGGGTGCTCAAGTCTTATTTGTTAAGAAGAAAGAGGGTAGTATGAAGACTGGTGATTTTATCTTAATCCATATATGAATAGATTGATACCGAAATGACAAGCTTATGGATAAAGAAAGTCCCATTGAGTATATTGGTTGAAGGTAATTGAACAGTTTAGTAAGTAAATGTGTATAAAATTGGGTTAGCCTTTGAATTTGATGGGTATACCGGAGTTTGATATGTCATGTCGATGAAAATATTAACTTCGTAGTGATAGCCAGGGCTAACCGAGTGTAATGGTGGTATGAGTTCGTGATGGATTGTGATGGGATGCAACTATATAATGAGATTGGTGGTTAAGTAAAATTTGTATAGTAATTACGACTTGCGGGTATCCAAGGTCGTGGTTTTCTAATAATTGGTCAGTAACGTGGTTTTATGGAAAGTTTTAAGAGAGGATGGGACACCACTCGAATAGAATTTGAAAGAACTAGAGTTATAATAAAGGAAATATAGTGGAATGTAGTATAACCTTTAGAGAGATGCGAGAGCAAGAATATTTTATTTGATTTCAAAGGCTAAAGGGACATTTTCATTGGGGTAGGTAATTGGGTTCAGAGACACGTGATTTCATTCGTTTTGTTGTGGCTATGGTAAAGTGTCACAAGTCCATCAGATGGGTCAAAAACTATCGAAAAAGACTTGAGAAAGGAGCGTACGGACATTAGCTTGAGTGTGATAACAAGTGCTTGGTTTTTTTTTTGAGTCTAGTAATGAGTATGATTGAAATTTTAGCGAAATATATGGTAAGATCAATAGAGATGCTATCAATGATAAACGGAGATCCATGAATTCATAAAAATCTTCAAGGTATAAGCTAATGCTGATAGAGAAAGGGATTGTGTTATATGGTGGAAATTACAATTCAGATTTTTCATTGTGAGTCTACATTCGTGGTGATGTATTTTGTCAAGGTATGAATTGGCAAGGTGAGAAATGATCAATTGTATCTGGTATTAAGCATTTGAAAGGACTTACACCTGGGTTGAGTCGTAAGTTTACAACTATTGATTGTTAAAGTACCTACGAAAGGTTTCATTTAAAAGTGATGGTTTATTGGTTAATAATGTGCGTATGATTCACTAGTTATGCTCTCGTGTGTTTTCACTTTTGTGGGTGGATCCCTAGTGGTGGATTAGGGGTACCAAATTTGGCGATGTTCTCTTGGTTGAGTGGGAAGATTGGGAAGATTTGGTTATTTTGAATGACATAATTGGTGTTGTCTTGGAGTTGTTAAAGTATTTTAGTGGGTCTACATGTACCACCTTGCTTATGAGAATTTATAGAAGAGATACCATGTGTATTTGTGGTTATCCGGCAATCTTAATTTTCCTCTAGTCGTCGAGGTCATGAATCGATTATGTATGGTTGAATGTGGGGATCTTTGGGTCCAATTCTATTATTTTTAAGAGGTAATATACAATTACTAAATCTAGCATTTCGATAGTGTTGTTGGAGGGGTTGTATGCTTGGACATATCCCTCGATGAATATCTGATTTCTAAAGATCAAATTTGTTATAACTTAAGCTCATGAGAATTTATGTTGTGGGATGGAGATATTGTTAAGAACTATGATTGTTTGGGTATTATGAGTGTGTGTTGGTTGATTCAGGTTCACTTCTATTTGTAGCGAGTATTGACTTGGAATTTTATCATGCTTAAGTGCTAAAGGATTCGTTCGGATGATTGTGTAAAGATCCTTGATAACATGTGGCAGACGTGTGTACGATCAACTTTGGTAGTTGTTGGGAATCATTTTGTTGATTAGTTAAGTTTACATACATCAATATTTATCACTCAAGTGTTGAGATGACTTCATTGAGGCATTGTAAGGGACGAGGTGTAGGTATTCAATTGGTTGGTTTGAGGTTGGAGATGTGAAACCCTTAGGGGTAATGAGATTCGGTAAGAAGGGCATGCGATAAGGGTATCCCCAGTAATTCGACGATTCAAATAATACTCTACCCTTACTTTAGCCAGTCCTTCCTAGTTAATCACCCAGGGACGAGTGATGGGTAAATTTGTATATATTGTAACGACCTGATTTCTATCGTTATGAAAAAGTCAATGGGGAAAGAATTTGGGGAAAAACTTTTTCATAGTAATTGAATTTTCCCAACCTAGTGTAGATTTAGACAAAATTGGAGTCTTTAAGGTGTAGAGAAATCTGGTAACAACTGAGTGAGTTAATTATGATTTTTATTACATGAGTAGTTAGATAACTCGTTAAAGAACCCGTACGATTTTACGGAATTGAATTCGGGCGAGTAGAACTCTCGAAATCGATCTTAGCATAAGGGGTATTTTCCGATGGTCATTGGTTAGAGGTGTGTTGTGAAATGGAGGTCTTGGAATTCTTTAAATAGCTCACTGGTTCTGTGCAAGCCACTTTAGTAGGATTGGTGTCGCTCTGGCGGGGTCGCTGCAGCGGGGTGAGGGCCGATGTGGCGGGTTCGACGTGACTTAAAGTCGTAAATAAACCCTTAAATGACCTTATTTGAAACTTTTTGATTTTTAGATCTAAGGAACGAACCCCATGCGACTCCCACTCATTTTTCACCATTCTTGAGGCTAAAGGTAAGCTTTTCACTCCCCAAATCCGTTTTTTGATTTGTAGAACGTAATAGAATAGGTAAATGTTGATGGGGGAGGGTTTTGTTATAGATTCTATGGTGGAAACAACCATAATTGAATAATTGGGATCATGTGTTTGATCTAGGGTTCATAGAATTGTTAGTAATTTAGGTAATTAGTGATTGTTTATTGATTCCCGAATTAAATTGATTGTTTGTAGAACAAAAACAAGGGGAACGAATCCGGAAAGGAAATGATCAAGTTTCTTAGGGTTTCAAGCTTGTTTCGAGGTAGGTGATGGTTCTGATTTCATGTTTGTGTGATATATGTTTGTAATTGCTTCATTGTATTGCATGTATGTATGCGAATGTTGCATTATTGATCACACCCTATGTAAATGAGTATGAATGAATAGTTGTATACCATGAATCACTTCTTGTTGTACGATTGCGAGAATATACATTGTGATTGTGATTATGGTTTGTTGAATGAGTGGGTGTCACGATCCGACACACTAACTGGGATCGGTTTACACGTTCTACCATAAATATGGGATCGATTGCCACGTTCTGGCATAAATATGAGATTGGTTGCCACGTTTCGACATAAACATTGGATCGGGTACCACATTCTGGTATGCTAACAGTTTGGGTGTGGGTTCCATAAGAGGACCATTAAATTGAGTTCTGTGAGAGGACCATTGAATTGTGTTGTGTATCTACTTGTGATGATTACGTTCATATCCAATGATGATTGATATTGGAAGTTTGTATGTTGCTCTAAATTGATAACCAATGTGTATTATTGAGAACGTGTGATGCTACATTGATCCTGAAAAGATCACTAATATAGTATATGTTCGGTATATGCTTGTTATATAATGTTGTGGTTACTTGCATGTGTTTCACTTTTGGGATAGCCGTGTGATCCTACCAGTACACCGTGGTTGTGTACTGATACTGCATTTGCTTGTTCTTTGTTGAGTACAGGGCATCTTCAGGCGGCTATTGTTAAACCTCAGCTAGGTGACTATTGGGCGTGACCGAATTCAAGGGTGAGCCAATTCTTTCAAGTTGCCATGAATCTTTCTTGTTTAAGTCCACTCTCTTCAGACTCAGACTATTTGTTAAAGGTGTTTGTTTAGTTTCGGGGTTGTACCCCTTGTTCTTAGACTTGTCGTTAGTAGAGTTTTGGTAGAATGACTTTTAGGTTCTAGGGGTTGTTCTTCCGCATTTGTTTGGTTAGTTGTTTGTTAAACCCTTGGAGTTTATGGGGACTCCATTTTTATAGTCATTTAAATCTGCTTCCGTATTCTTAAATGCCTTAGTTTTCATAAAATTTGTTTGTTTGGGTTGTAGTAATAGTTCTCCCACCGGAGAGTTTGTGTGGGTGTCAATCACGACGGTCTGTGTCGTGACATAGTTTCCTCTATAACAGATCTAGTGATTAGTTGTTGCCGAAGAAGAAAAGAAGATTATTTGATTCTTCTATTGGGAAATATAATTTTTTTTCGTCTTAATTTATCTGATTATTTTTATTAGTCCAATATTTTTACTTTTATTTGTTACTTTTAACATGTTGGGTAATAATTATCTTGAGTTTCTTATCATAAATAAGTTTTCCTTTTAGAAAAAAGTTTAGGATTGACTAGTTCTTTTCTTGTAGGAAAAGGTTTAGGACTTTATATATATATATATATATATATATATATATGTTTGTTCCTTCTAACTTAATCAGCATTCATAATGTAGTTCTAGGGGCTTTGAGTGTTTTGGTTAGTGGGAGAATTTGTGGGACACGAGTTTGATACGTTATCACTTGTGTGAACCTCCATGTATTCTGAGTGAATTGGTTGAGGTTATTTCTCTCTATATTTTGTACTCTCATATTTATATAGTGGATTGCTCATCTCCTTTGTGGATGTAGATCGATTGACCGAACCACGTTAAATCTTTGTCTTTCTTTTCAGATTTTCATTTTCATCTTTTTGTCACAACAAGTGGTATCAGAGCCCAGTTCACTATCAAGGATTTTGATGGAGGGGAATATGAGCAAGATAGTATGTCTAAACGGAAGAAACTACAACATATGGAAAAACAAGAAGAAGGATCTACTGTTTGTGAAGAAGATGCAACTTCCCGTCTTTGTTGGTTATAAACCTAAGACTTTGAATGATGAAAACTGAAATTTTCGAGCACCAACAAGTATGTGGTTATATAAGGCAATAGGTTGAAGATAATGTTTGCAACCAGATTGTGAATTAGACATATGCTAGAATATTGTGGAAAAGTTGGAGACGTTTTATGCTTCAAAAACTGGCAATATTAAGTTGTTCTTGCTAAAGCAATTGAAGACCTTTAAATACAAGGAGGGAAGTCTTATTCTTGATCACATAAATGATTTTTTAGGTGTTCTTAATCAGCTATCAGGTATGGTTGTTAATTTTGAATATGAAATACCAAGACTTTGGCTTCTTAATATTCTACCGAATTCTTGGAAAATTCTTCGTGTTTCTTTAACAAATTCCGCTCCTAATGGTAGAGTGATTGTGGAATATGCAAAATGTCGTGTTGAATGAAGAAGTTAGAAGAAAATATCAAGGCACATCATCACATTTAGATATTCTATACACAGAAGATCGAGGGAGAGATAAGACACGAGATCCGAGGAGTAGAGGTAAAAGTAGAAGCAAGTCAAGATTCAGGAATCAAAATATTATATGACATCATTGTGGAAAGAAAGGACATATTAGAAGATTTTACAAGCAGTTAAAGCAAGATCTTAAAGAATGGAAGAAAGAAGAAAATAACGGAAACAATGTTGTTGTCCGAGATGATCTTCTCTTCACTTATGATAAAGATGTCATCAATTTTGTATTTCAAGATACAATTTGAATAGTAGATTCTGGAGCTACATCACATGTCACACCAAGAAAAGACTTATTTTCATCTTATACTTCTGTTAACTCTAAGGTGTGAAAGATGGATAATGTTGGTGAGGTTAAGGTGTTTGGTGTTGGCACAGTGTGTTTGAAAACCAATATTGGTTCAACGTCAGTCCTTCAAAATGTCAAGCATGCTCCAGAAATTCTCGTGAATTTGATATCTGTAGGACAACTAGATGATGATGGCTATCATAATGACTTGTTTAATGACCAATGGAAGCTCACCAAAGGCTCATTGATTGTAGCTCGAGAAAGAAAGAATTAAAATTTATATGCGACAAAAGGATCAATTCTTGGTGACTCTATAAATTTGGTGGAAAGTGAGACTTTATCATAATTGTGGCACAAGAGGTTTAGTCATATGAGCGACAGGGGATCACCCATTTAGCTAAGAAGAATTTGCTTGCTGGTGTGAAACAAGCAAAGGTAAAAAAATGTGTTCATTACTTAACTGAGAAACATAAAAGAGTTTACTTTCACAGTCATCCTCCTTCAAGAAAGTTTGAGCTATTGGAGCTTGTACGCTCTGATTTATGTTGTCCTTTTTTAAAGTGAAGTCAAAAGGTGGTGCGCTTTACTTTGCAACTTTCATTGATGTTCATTCTCGCAAGATATGGGTATATCCTTTAAAATTCAACGATCAAGTATTTGATGTGTTTAAGAAGTTTCAAGCCTTATTTGAGAGATAAACGGGAAAGAAATTAAAATATATTCGCATTGATAATGGTGGTGAGTATATTGATCCCTTTGATAACTATTGCAAATCGCAATGAATTTGTCATCAGAAGACTCCTTAATTAAATGGCTTGGCAGAAAGGATGAACAAAACTTTAGTTGAGAGAGTTAGATGAGGGATTTGAGAGGCTAAACTTCCAAATCTATTTTGGGGGGAAGCACTTAACATTGTTGCTTATGTTATCAAATTGTCTCCTACTATTACTTTGAATGGTGATGTTCCAAACAGAGTTTGGTTTGCGAAAGATATTTCTTATGATCACTTGAAAGTGTTTGGGTGTAAAGTTTATGTGCATGTTTCAAAAGATGAGAGGTCAAAATTGGATGCTAAAATTAAGCAATGCATCTTCGTTAGTTATGGTCAAGATGAGTTCGGATATCACTTTTATGATCCAATTGATAAGAAACTCATTGAAAGTCGTGATGTTGTGTTCTTTGAAGATCAAACTATTTAAGATATTAACAAGGCTGAGAAACTAGATTCTTAGATTGACGAGAGCTTAGTTTATTGTTGATCCAGTTCCTATTATTGATACATCTTTTGCACATGAAGTAATTCAAGATAATGATCAGGGTGTAGAACTTATAGATGTACCTATTGATGATGTCGTGGTTGATCATCAACCAACTAATATTGAGATGACTACTTCAGATGCTCCAGAAACCTCTTGTAGAAGATCCACTAGGGAGAAGTGAAGCTCAACACGTTATTCTTCTAATGAGTATATTCTTTTGACTGCCATAGGAGAATTTGAAGGTTATAATGAAGTCATGTTAGATACTCATAAAGATAAGTGGAAAGAAGCATCGTAGACAAGCATGATTTTTGTAGAAGTGTGGCAGGCATGAAGCATGTCAAGAGTTCCTCCACTTGAAGTTCATTTGGCCATTTGGTGGAGGGGGAGTGTGTTGGGCTATGTCCCATGTTCCAGCCAAAGGCCCATGGCGTAATCCTACTTGGAAAAGAATTGAAATTATTCTCCTTATTTGGTTTCTAATTTTATTAGGAAAATGATTGGAATTGTAATTCTATTAGGAGTTGGTTTTGGCTTTGTAAGGAAAAGCACAACTCTATAAATAGAGGATAGTTTTGAGAGAATAATTCAATTGTTCATTAGTATTGTCTTTGAAAGACATTAGGACATAAAAGAGGTTTTTGAGAGAGCTTTAAACAAGAGAGAAGAGAGAAGAAAAATGATTTTTTTGCTGCAGTCTTTTCTCCGATCAACAATCTTCAGATCGTGTTTACTGAATAACTAACCGTTGGATCGAGCTGAAATTTTGACCGAGTGTTCCTTACATCTTGTTGGTTGATTTGAACGGTGAAGATTGGATTCGTTAATCAGAAGGATCCTGTTTTAGATCCCGAACAGCAGTTGAGTTTGGGTTGTTTTTTTCTATTTATCTTTTGTTGGTGTAGCTATTGTTTGTTCTATTTTGGCACTTGTTGTGTAGCCAAGAATATTTGTAACCCTCTTATTGTTATCGTGAAGCAATTTCGATCTTGTCTATCCCATGGGTGTTACCTTCGGTTTGAAGGATTTTTTCACAATAAACTTGGTGTTCTTTATTTTTAGCTTTTCCTTTTCATCTTTTCGTCACAACATAACCTATTAAGAAAAAATAATATATTTTTTACATGTTTTACCTTTATTATGTGGATCATTGTTTTTTTAATAGTAAAAGTGTTAAGTTCAAATGTGACAAGTAAAGTTACAGAAGGAGAGTACTAAAATATAAAAATGGGTTATTCTTTTTGGAATCGACTAAAAAGGTGAAGTAGGCATATATATTGGTCGGTTCGATTCAGTTTTGAAGTTTATCAGCTAAATTTATAGGCTTATCAGTTTGTATTTTACAGCATTGTAGAACTATTAAGATATAAGTTATTGGTTTATCGGTTTGTTTATTGATTTAAGAAACAAGGTGACAAAATGTATGACAAACCAAATGAACTATGCACATCAGTTTACAAATTGCATATTACTCCAAAACAAATACTCACACCTTGTAGCATAACCGAGAAACTGTCAAAAATAAAAGTATGAAACAAAGACTACATATATTGAATGACATAATTATAATAAATAAATTAACTATTGATTATCGGTTCACTTGTTAAAAACAAACTTCAAATTATTAAAATTAATAACCGGATAAACAAAAAAAATTAAAACTATTATCAAAATCTGTAAATTAATAAGCTTTTTTTCGATTCTAATTATTGATTTGGAGGAGTGAAAAAACGAATACACACCAAATAGAAAAGGGGTTGATCATTTATAACTTTGATGATTGAACCTTGCATAGATCCCTCACAGTAACATAACGAGCCAATAGCAAGAAACCCCAATACTAACAAAAACCCAACACAAAAACATAGTTTCCAAACCAAAACTATGACATATTTTAGACTATTAAACCCAATTTCAGAATTTTATTATATCTACCTAATTCCTCCAGCTTCCTTCTGATGCACCACTACCTCTTGAGTAACGGGATCCACCATCACCATAACATCACCACCTCCACTATATTCGCGGTCATGGCCACCTCCATAACCACCACCATTGCCACCTTCACGTCGACCGTAGCCACCACCACTGTATCCACCACCGCCATTGTATCCGCCACCACCACCTCGTCGGCCACCTCCGAAACCAACGTCGCCGCAGCCGCTTCCGCGTGATTGAACTTCGTTAACAGTGATGTTACGACCATCAAGGTTCTGGCCATTCATTGCTTCAATTGCGATCCTCATGGATTTCTCATCAGTAAAGGTAACAAAACCAAATCCTCTTGATCTACCTATTTTGCGATCGTTGATAATCTGAAAAAAACAAATCGGTAAATAAAAGGATCAGAATTCATATCCACAATTACATATTTTTTTAAAAATGCATTGTAACATCATAGATCATGAATAAACACAAAAATAATCACAACTGATCTAGTAATTGATTTTCATGAATCAGAACATAAATTATTTTGAAAAGAAAAAAAATGCAATTAGAAAGGTAAAAGCGATTAATCTTCAACGTAACGTACCGTATAAAGGAATGGAATAAGGGTAAGAGTAACAAATAGTAACAGTAACAAAGAGAGAGTAACAGAGTAACATAGTTGTTGACACCCAATTTTGACCGACCTCTGACCCTTTTTGAAATGCTATTCGATTAAATACGTGTTTTTAAAATATTTCGAGTTTAGAATTTTAATTGATTTTGTCTAAATTTTTTTTTTTTATCATGCTTGATTTATATAAATTATTGTAATTATTTTTATCGATAGCTAAACTCAAAATAATTATTTTATTTAAATATTTTAAAATATTAGATGTGTCTAATTACATGAAAATATTTTAAACATGTGTAGTATTTTATTAATGGAATAGCATTTCCTTAAACTTCCTTTAAATCATTTAAATGTTAGCCTATTTTATTCTAATTACTTTCAATTCAAGCCTATTCAATTTCAATTTTTAGTTTAATCGTAACCACCTTTCATTTCAATTATAGCCATTCTATTTCAATTTTAGCCTATTCTTATTCAAATTTCAGATTTCAAATAGTTTAATCTCATCCGTTCGTCTTTTAAGTTAAATCCTAGCCGCTCATTTAAACTAATCCTACGGTTCAGACCTAATCTCCCACAACCTTTCTATTTTAATACCTAAAGACTCCAAAAGAAACCCTAAAAAAACTTTCGTTCCTCCTCTTCCTCTCAACTCTCCCTAAACGCCGCACCTCCCTCCTCCTCGCCATTTTTTCCGGCGAAAGCCATCGGAGGCGGACCTCTCCTTTCTCCTCTTCCTCTCTTCCTCTCTTCCTCCCTTTCTCCCCCTCCTTCTGCTTTCGGACGAAGCAAGCAGAGAAGGCTGCTGTCCGACCAGCAGCTGCAGGAGGCCAAATCGACACCTCCTCTCTGTCCTTTTTCCGGCGAGGACCACCAACCAACAGTTCCAACCAGCTACCAGTGAGCCCCGATGAGCAGCGTCGGCCACCAGCTCCGACCAGCAGCCTGAAAAGCAAGCAGCAATAGCCGACGGAAACAACAACATGCCCTCCACTTCTCTGGCGAGGTTCAAACCAGCAGCAGTTGTAATGGAGAGCAAGCTCTGGTCAGCAGTGGTATAAAATTTGAATTTAGTGTTGGATAAATGACGGATCTGGACAGATCCGTCTAGGTCTGTTTCTTCTCAATTAATTATTATTCATCCCTTAACATTCTCAATTATTGGTCCTCGATATGTTTAATGGAGAGGTATTTTCTATGCATGAGATTAACGGATGCTTTGAATTTCTTCACAGAAGGCTAAGTGGTTATTTTTATAACCTTAAGCATGTTTTGCTATAATTTGCTGATGTTTGATTGTTCTTATGTCTATATTGTCGGTTTCTGTGTAATTTGATGATCTGTAGAAGGAACTATAATTAGTATGTTCTTGATTCGGAATTGCTGACCTCTGCTTTTCAATTGATTATCCTCTCTAATTAATATGCTGCAAATTTGGTCCAACTTTTATTCCCTTTGTATGCGATGATTAGTTAATCGAGTGATGCTTATGAAATTGTTCTTAATATAGTAATTTTGATTATATTCCTTAAAGTTACCTTAAATTGATGCAATGTGCTAATTCGGTGCCATTCGCTTGCTGATTAATGTTGATCTTATCATATATATTTCGTATCAATTTATGATTTATTTGATTGTGTTAAAATATTGTGATATATGAACAAATCTGAATGTAATCCCCTCCTTCCTTAAATAATTATGTCTATCTGTTTAAGTATATCAATTTACCGTCTAAATTTACTCTTTCCTAGCTTGTTTTACATGGTGTATTATTAGTAATCGATTTCCTTTACCTTAATTAAGTGGGCAGATTTCTTGTTTATACTTGGTAAAAATAAATCAAAATAAGGCTGATTTTTTGTTTCCTTCTTAACAAGAAAAATATATGTTAGTGAATATTTCTCACCTTAATTAAAGCTTAACCAGATTTTCTTACTTGCTTATATTTGGTAGACAATAAATTAAAATAAGTCTAATTTTGGCTCTCCTTTAAAATAAGGAAAACTAATTCTAAATGTCTCCTTAATTATTTCTTTTCCTTTTATGTTGTGCCCTCCCTTTTGTATATAAATAAGGCTCATAATTCCTTATAACAGAGAGAACACTCTTCCACTCAATCTTACACACGGAAAGGAGACTCTCACATTGCTTACACCTCTCACATTACTCATACATGAATAAAAACACTCTCACATCTAGGGATTTGGCACATACTTACTTGCTTTAAGAATAAAATTTATAGCTACTCATAAAAGAAAATAAGAACTCTAGTAAAGCTTAGGATCTCTCTTTGTCTCTTATTGTTGTGTTGTTGTTTTGGATCTGACATTTCCATTCAAATAACTTCATTGCTGATATCTAATTTTGCATAACTGGTTAGTATCCTTTTACTAGTTTAACTTTTAGCATTGTTTGCATTGTTATGTGTTTAGTCGAATACAAGGGAGCATCCGATTTAGTTTTCGTTCCTCTCTTTCAATGTGTAACAATATGTCTATAGTCGCTCTTTATTGGATTTCTTATGTGTCTTGCTTAGTTATGAAAGTAAATTTGTTGCTATGAATATTTGATGTTGCTAGTATTTTGCTATTATATGTATGTGTTACTTTATCCCTTTTAGCAGGTTTTGAACTTAGAGTTCAAGATGTTGAAGAGTCTCCTAGAAGAATTTCGGATGAGTTGTTGTATTTAAGTTTATTTTAATGTTGTATATTTTAGTCATTTGTTTTTTATTTCGATTTGTAATATTTGTATAACTCTAACTCATATTTTAGTCATTTGTTTTTTATTTCGATTTGTAATATTTGTATAACTCTAACTCTTTAATATTATATGAAATAATTTGGGGATCGTCTAAAGGGGGAGGGGAATTACGTGCTACTTGTTTATTTTATTGACTATGCTTACAAGTTTGTTGATTTGTTTGTTAGTCCTTTTTATTTACAAATATGTTTTAGATCCAAT
Source organism: Solanum stenotomum (assembly GCF_019186545.1). Taxonomy (NCBI): domain Eukaryota; kingdom Viridiplantae; phylum Streptophyta; class Magnoliopsida; order Solanales; family Solanaceae; genus Solanum; species Solanum stenotomum. The sequence continues at coordinate 45,011,960 of NC_064286.1, read as the reverse complement.
TAAAATAAATAATATGTCATTGTCTTGATCATCTATTTAACCTTTAATTATAGTTTTGAAAGTTGGTCGGTTTTTTTTTTAATTGGTTATTATAATATTATGGGTTATTGTAATATATCATCCATCATCTTAATTATTAATAAATAAAATGATGTGTCGGCTCTTTGTTCAACTAGTTCCTTTAAATAAATAAATAAGATTGTGAAATTTGTCATAATACTTGGAATTATTTTTCTGCTTTTTTTAGAAGCCATGTCTATGTGTTTAAATAACTAAATAAATTATGCGTGTGTTATAAAAAGTGTTGTAATAAAATAATAATAAAAAATTCTATAACATTCATTGCTCATGGGATCTTTAAATAATTAAATTTGTATTTAAAATTGGAATTTATATGTTGAAGATATTTTGTTAATTGTTTTTTTTTATATGTTATATGAAGGTAGAAAGCATGCCTATAGGATTATGTTTAGATGAAAATCGTTCCTATTCTAATAATTTCACTCAAGATTGGTCTAAAATAAAATAAGTTATCTGTCGCTTGTCCACTTTTAGTGTAAAATTAATTATGTAATTAAATACTTTAACTACCCATCATAATTTGCTTTAGACAACTTATATGATTGCCCTCTTAAATTAATAATGCCTAAAATAATGTATGGCTGCTCCTTGCTTCACTTACTCAATTTAAGCTACTCAATATAATAAAATGAACAACGTGTGATTATTGTCTTAATTTTTTTTAAGAATTCTGCCATTTTTAAAATATGTCAATAGGGATTTAAATAATTTTATAACATTTTATTTGAGTGTAGTATTTATGCATATAGGTTTAAATAGTTCTAACACATGCCTAAGAAAATAAATCTCAACTTGTGCACTTAGATACCATGCCTATAGGAGTTAGATAATTTTTAATACATTATTTGGGTGTAAAATTATGCATAGAGGTTTCGAGCTACTTCTTTTTTCTTATCTAGAAATCATGTCTATAGGTTGTAGAGTTGTCTTATTTATTTATAATATTTTGTCTATAGGTTATATGCAATATTCTTAAAACACCTAGAAATCATGTCAATAGGTATCATTAAATAATTTCCAGCACGTTTAATAATATAAACAAAACTAATGTGAATATTTCTCTGCCTATTGTTAACTGATTTCTGCAAATAAATTACCTGCTGTCATTTTAAAAAATAGAAATAATAAGTCATTCCCCGCATGTTTTGAATCTGTCCTGTTGAGATAAATTTATAAAATATCTGCTACTGTTTTAATTGTTTCTGCCCACATGTTCCTATTTAAATAATTTGTCATAATTAATCTAACCAATAATTTAATTAAATCTGCTCTGTAATAATCTTGCCCCCCTACTTGAGTTATTTTTGCTGTTGTAGCATTGTTATGCTGCCTGTTTATATGCACACACTAAACTTGAGACCTTCATTCTATGTGTGTTTGCTAGCATGTTTAAATTAAAATCTAGAGGCCAATATGAGACCTTACGTGCTAAACGATCGTCCAACTTGTTTGACTTGGTGTCTAGGTGGGCCTATTAAGATTTTATCTTTTGTCTAAACCCATCCTAGTAACAATCCAATGCCTCTTGGACCTTAAACGGGGACGATAGACACCTTTTAGAGACGTAAAACATGCGGTGGTGGGGTAGGGGTAGTTTAGGCTCTATGGAGATGATGACATTGACTCGGTCTAAATGACAAAACTTGATTTTGTCTGTCCCTACGAGAAGTCGACCGAAATAAGAAAGTCGAGTGCTAATCCTAAAGTCCTTTAGAGTCTCCCTTTCCTTTTCCCTTTTATATGTTTATAATAATTATATTTATTTGGGGTAGTTTAAAAAAAATAGTTTGCTTATCTATTTGTGTAATTTCTATCTTCTTGCTTATCTTCTTATTGTTTTATATTTATTTATTATATTATCACTTAGTCTCGCATGTCTATCTAATTAACTAAAATAATTTAAGTGCCCTTAATTGCTTAATGTTGTTATCACCTAGTTTTGCATGCTTAATTTATTAAATTAATAATTTAAGTGATCTTAATTGTTTAATATTAGTTATCACCTAGTTAGCATGCTAATTAAATAAATAATAAATGAAGTGACCTTAACTGCTACCTGTAACCCCCACATAAAATGCATGAGATACGGCCGGGACCCATATTTGTGGACCTCGAGGGATGCCTAACACCTTTCCTTCGAGGTAATTTGAACCCTTACCCTGATCTCTGGTTCGTAGACCTTAGTTAGAATTAGCTAGGTTAAATAGGTGTCCTAACGCGCCTTAATTCGTTAGGTGGCGACTCTTCAATCAACCCAAAGCACAAAAGAGTTGATATGTCGAGCACCAAAACCCATTTTGTGAAAAACGGGGCGCGACAGAATGACGACTCCACTGGGGATATTAGGTTTTATCATTACGTGTTTCATGCTTTATATGGGGTTTACTTGGTTATTTCATTGTTTGTTTGGTTATTAGCATGTTAAGTTGTTATTAGTTTTGCTTGTTTACTTGTTTTCTTATTTATTGTCTATTTTCCATGCTTCACCCCTTTCCCTTTCCCTTTCCCTTATTTATTTATTTCCATGTTTCACCCTCTCCCTTTTCCCTTATTTGAGTATTTTAAAGTTTAATCTCATACCCATTTCCTTAATTGTTTGATCCTTTAATTTTTCTATATGTTTACTCTTTTTTATATACGCATGTATTTATTTATTTACTGCTTTCTTTAAACTGTCTATATGTTACTGCTTTCCACTTATATGCTAATTGTTATCGCTTTTGATAAACTGGCATTCTGCTCATACTTCCCCCCAATTGGGACCCTCTTCCTTTTTTATTTTGTTACCGTGATGTTGTGCCTTTGCACCTCCCACAACTACTCCAATTCTCCTCAAACACCCAATTATAGAGAGTCCACATATGCGTGGACGAAACGGATAGTTTTACTACCGTGAAACCACGAGCCTTCTCACATAGAATCCCTTTCAAGTCTGTGTCAAGCCAACTCTTAGAAATCTTGATTAGGTCATACATATTGCATAAGCCCTAGGTGGTTTGACCCTTGGTGTCAATCCGCATGGTTAGTAGCCACATTATCGTCTAAAGGGCCCCAACACCCTTTAGACAAATTGCATAATTGTGTGTCAATATACTCATAATAATTAAATTAAGCCAAATTTGCCAAAATGGAGTTTAGAAATCGTTTGTTGTTTTGTTTGCAAAGTCATGGACATTTTCAACTCCCTACACCCGCAAATGGTCGTAGATGTAAACTACAAGTTAAGGAGCTGGTGGACGGATATCAAAAGAGGCCATGAAAGAGAGATTCGACAGTTGTTGGGCGGTCTTACTTACCTCATCTTTGTCATACCAAACCCTCACTTGATTAGGGCCTTGCTGGAGTTCTGGGACATGTGATGATACTCTTCAAATTTTTGGATTTTGACTTGGCACCAACGATTGAGGAGATAAGTGGTTTCATTAACATGCCATACCACGAGTGTGAAATGATAGTACCATATAAGCCATCATCAAGGGAGTTCTTACAAAGTCTCGGAATAAGGTCAAATCCAACCTTACCTTCTTTAGACCTTGGGTGGATTCATTTCGACTTTCTGTATTCATGCTTTGGCCGAGTGGATAGTTACTATTTTTTTATTGATGAGTTTGAGTGCTCTGTCGAAGAATGGGAAACATATCGCCTAAATGCCTTTGCCATTGCCCTATTAGGATCCCTGGTTTTTCCTAAGATAAGGGGAAAGATTGACACACTCTTGAGTTATGTGGTTCGAGATTTAGCCCAAAGAGAGGGCGAACCTAGGAAGACCCTAGTACCCATGATCTTGGATGAAATATGAAGAGTCTGTCAGCATGAGTCGATGGTCGAATATTTTTCGAAGGATACAACATATTGTTGCAATTATGGGCTATTGAACAATTCTACATGCGGTCTGACATTGTAGACATCTTTCTAGGTTACGGCAATAAGATTGACAATCATCCAAGACGAATGGTAGCTTTCACCGCCCCTGTAGGATTCGTAGACTGGCAGATATTCTTGACAAAGCTCGAGAGCTACCGCATCCAATGGAAGCTCCATTGGTTGTCCACCTCTCATGCAATAGTAAGAGGTGATGACCGATACTTCATTGAGCTTATTGGCTTAAAAGGTGTTCAACCATACACTCCTCTTCGAGTACTCCGCCAATTTGGGCGAACTCAGGTAATACCACTCTGGTCTGACATGGAGCAGTTTAAGTATGAATTTGGATTAGATAAACCCCAAGTCCACATCATACTTCGAAGATGGGAGTGAGTGTTAACCATTCCTATGGGTGCACGACAGGCCTTATGCACACGTGAGTATTACATATGGATCCTAAAAGAGGTCAAAGACAGAGATGTGAGTGAGGAAGGATACTATAGGCTCACTGATGAAAGGGAAAACATATGGGCACGCAACATGTTGAAGATCAAGAATGAAGTCACTCCCTGTACAAGAAGTCAATTGGCGCCAAGCTCTTGGAACCAATATCTTCAAGATTTTCAGAATTTAGGATGACTTTCCCATTTGTTACCTCTTTCCCTTAGTTTAATTCAGTTTTTTGTTTTTCAATTATGATGTATTGTTCGAATTTTATAATATATGAAGATCGTTTTATTTCTCTAACTCTAAACTCCAATTGGCAAATAAGGCTTGAATTAATCATTGTGCATCACATATATGTCGTCTTATGCCTACCTCTGGCTCAACGAGGCTCTGTGCATTTAGGGCGTTTATCTTAAAACAATGTGTTTGTTATCTCAATTAATGCAACGCTTTAACTTGGGTTTTCTTTTGATTTTACTTTTATTTTACCCTTCTCTAATGGTTGATCTGTAGACCATGGTTTACCATACGCGATCAAAGGAAGCTCTTCCTTCTCTTCCATATGAGAACCACAAAGGGAAGAGAAAAGCGACTAATGAGAAGGTTATGAGTAAGACTATTGAAAAGAAGCATCCTTCAGATGAGTTGGTCTCAAGCCTGAAAAAGAAAATAATGGAACTAGAAGAAGAAGTGTCTGATATGCGCGGGTGGGCCAAGATGTTACTCTCTGTCGATCCCACTCTAGAGACAAACATAGATAAGTCGCCTGTCACAAGTCAAGTCACTCTCCAAGGCAACCCTCCACTCACTCACCCTATTTCTCATCCTCCACCAACTTACCCCACTTCTCAAAATCAACCAAGCTCCATTCAAATGCCTCTAGAGAACACTCACATTTCAAATTACCCATATCCTCCTCAATATCATGCTTATGGTTCCAGACCTCCATATCTTACTCCGAGCCTGCTGAGTCCTCCCTTACACGCTCCTCAATATCAAACACCTCTACACCAAGTTCCTTGGTATTGTGCACCACTTCAAATGCCTCCATATCAAATACCTCCATCCCAAAGGCCTCCTCTACCATATCAAAAGCCTATTTATCCTGTTCACAATGTCAAAACCCTCACTCAAAAACATATTCACAAAAATCTATTCAACGTGGAGAAAAGGCCCATCAAAATGTACACTCCTTTGACTGAGCCCATGGATAAATTCTATGAAAAGTTGAGGATTGTTGCTCACATCGCCCCTGTCAGTGAAATAAGGATGAACACACGTGGAAGGTGGATTGAAATTTCTAAGGGTTGCGCTTACCACTCATGAATGAAAGGACATACCATAGTAGAATGTTGTGATCTGAAAGACAAGATTCAACAATTGATTGATACCAAAATCATATGCTTTGAGGACTTTGCACCAAAGAAATCCCAACAGAAAACATGTTGAAGGTCTTTTGAAGCACTTTCCAATAAAGGCTTACGCCATTTAAGCTTAAGTTCTCTACATTCATGTTTCGTCAAGCTCTGACAAGGAAGATACCCATGTTAGCATATGGAAAATAAAGTTTGGTTAGAATCTATCTTTTGGCTGTTGCTATATGCTCTGTTTAATGTCTTGAACTATGCTCTTTGTATTTGGAACTACGTCAGACCTGATTCCCGTTTAAGAGGGGATACGTAGGCGCTCCTTTGGAGTTCGGTCTTATCATAATAAAAATCTCATTTTCCCCCTTGGACTGTGTAACTGGGGCAGAATTTTTGAGAGGGTCTCAAAAATTCTGCCCAAGAGCATTCTCCTTGCTAAATCTCGATACTGGGGCAAAATTTTTGAAAGAGTTTCAAAAATTCTTTCAAAGACATATTTTCTTGTAAATCAAGACTGGAACAGAATTTTTGAGATCCTCTCAAAAATTCACAACTCTACATCTACAACAGAACAACAGAAGTTCTACACTGGGGCAGAAAATTTTGAGGGGACCTCAAAAATTTTGGCAAACACTACAAAAGACATTCTAGCAGACGTCAAAGGAGCATGCTACGTCGAATCTGGGATACAGATCAACCTCCCCTTAACTAACTATTTTTCTTTGAATGCAGAAAAAACAGGTACATATACAAGAAGCAACTTCAACACTACTTGAAGGATCAATGTGCCGATATATCCGACAATTCGCTAATCAATGGCGAAGGACCAAACTCAGCTATACTGATCTCAATCACCAGTCAAATGACATACTATCCTTCCAACAGTATGAAGGATCAAGTTATTTTGAACCCGACAATCGCCAGTCAAATGACATATTGTCCTTCCGACGTGATAAAGGACCAAATTACTCTATACTGAGCCTAAATCGCCAGTCAAATGGCATATTGTCCTTCCGACGTGATGAAAGACCAAATTACTCTATACTGAGCCTAAATTGTCAGTCAAATGGCATACTATCCTTCTGACAAGATGAAGGACCAAGTTATTTTGAGCTCGACAAATTGCCAATAAACGGCGCCCTATCCTTCTAACATGCATGAAGGACCAAGTTATTTTGAGCCTGACAAATCGCTAATTATTGGTACATCTTTCCAATCAGACGAAAGAATCAAGCTACTTCATATCAAGCCTGACAAATCAACATGCAGCTGCACTCACTCCTTACAATAGGACGAAGGGTCAAAGCTACAATATTCTGAATTCGTCAACAAATGACACTTAATCTTTTCAATAAGACGAAGGTCTATACCTCCAATCATCATTGCATGTGCCTGATATTGCATGTGCCCGAGAATTGCATTGTGCCCGATATTGTATGTGCCCGAGATTGCATTATGCCCGAGATTGCATTGTGACCGAGATCTGCATGTACCCGAGAATTACATCATTGCATGTGCCCGAGAATTGCATTGTGCCCGATATTGCATGTGCCCGATATTGCATTGTGCCCGATATTGCATGTGCCCGAGATTGCATTATGCCCGAGATTGCATTGTGCCCGAGAATTACATCATCTGCATGTGCCCGAAGATTGCATTGTGCCCGATATTGCATGTGCCCGAGATTGCATTATGCCCGAGATCTGCATGTGCCCGAGAATTACATCATCTGCATGTGCCCGAGATTGCATTGAGCCCGAATTTGCATGTGCCCGATATTGCATTGTGCCCGATATTACATTGAGCCCGAGGTTGCATTGTGCCCGATATTGCATTGTGCTCAAGAATTGCATATGTCCGAATAAACTCCAAACAAGCTACAAGTATCAACAAATGCTCGAATTACAGATGCGCTTTCTTTACTCATTGCTCATATTCCTAAGGCGTCATGGCCTAAAGGCATCATTTTTCATGGCCGGCAGACATCATATCATGGCCTAAGGATTTACTTTTCTGCTTATCATGATCCAAAGGTGTCATAGTCTAAAGGCATCATTTTCATGGCCCGCAAACAATATTTCATGACCTGAGTATATAATTTTTGCGTATCATGGCCCTAGACATCATAGCCTAAGACATCATTTTCATAGTCTTATGGCAAACATCATTGTCGATATGGGAAATTGCATCATGTTTACACCTACCATTTATCTGATATATATTTGCTCTAATAATATTATAAGCTACAGATTTGCAGAGACTAACATTTTGCAGGCAAGATCAATCTCCCTTTCGGCTACAATTATCGTGCTTACATCTATCACAACAAAGACCCTATCGAATTCTTTGCTACTTATATTACCGCTTTTCAATTAACCCTTGGCTACTCATATTATCGTTTCTCATCGGTTCCTTCGCGCTTAAGCTGGAAAATCTCTCTGTCATGTCTTTCATGGTACTCTAATCTTATCCATTCAAGCCAATATCGTTCCCGTTCGAATACCGTACCGCTCATTTCAATTCTTAGGAGTTTCGTCTGCTCCTGAGTCTAGAACTACACACGACCTGATTCTCGTATAACCAAAGATATGTAGACGGCTTAATACCAAAGTCTCGATCGTACCCCTTTTCAACTCTACGTAATTTCAATTGATTCCACTGACATCTCTCGTTGGTCGGACAAAATCGGTTACTAAGTCAACGTTGGTTGCCCAACAATTCATCCTTCATTCTCAAGCAACCAAGGGGCAGCTGTTGACACCCAATTTTGACCGACCTCTGACCCTTTTTGAAATGCTATTCGATTAAATACGTGTTTTTAAAATATTTCGAGTTTAGAATTTTAATTGATTTTGTCTAAAAAATATTTTTTTTTATCATGCTTGATTTATATAAATTATTGTAATTATTATTAAATTATTTTTATTGATAGCTAAACTCAAAATAATTACTTTATTTAAATATTTTAAAATATTAAATGTGTCTAATTACATGAAAATATTTTAAACATGTGTAGTATTTTATTAATGGAATAGCATTTCCTTAAACTTCCTTTAAATCATTTAAATGTTAGCCTATTTTATTCTAATTCCTTTCAATTCTAGCCTATTCAATTTCATTTTTTAGTTTAATCGTAACCACCTTTCATTTCAATTATAGCCATTCTATTTCAATTTTAGCCTATTCTTATTCAAATTTCATATTTCAAATGGTTTAATCTCATCCGTCCGTCTTTTAAGTTAAATCCTAGCCGCTGACTTAAACTAATCCTACGGTTCAGATCTAATCTCCCACAACCTTCCTATTTTAATACCTAAAGACTCCAAAAGAAACCCTAAAAAAACTTTCATTCCTCCTCTTCCTCTCAACTCTCCCTAAACGCCGCACCTCCCTCCTCCTCGCCATTTTTTCCGGCGAAAGCCATCGGAGGCGAACCTCTCCTTTCTCCTCTTCCTCTCTTCCTCTCTTCCTCCCTTTCTCCCCCTCCTCACTCTGCTTTCGGACGAAGCAAGCAGAGAAGGCTGCTGTCCGACCAGCAGCTGCAGGAGGCCAAATCGGCACCTCCTCTCTGTCCTTTTTCCGGCGAGGACCACCAACCAACAGTTCCAACCAGCTACCAGTGAGCCCCGATGAGCAGCGCCGGCCACCAACTCCGACCAGCAGCCTGAAAAGCAAGCAGCAGTAGTCGACGGAAACAACAACATGCCCTCTACTTCTCTGGCGAGGTTCAAACCAGCAGCAGTTGTAATGGAGAGCAAGCTCTGGTCAGCAGTGGTATAAAATTTGAATTTAGTGTTGGATAAATGACGGATCTGGACAGATCCGTCCAGGTTTGTTTCTTCTCAATTAATTATTATTCATCCCTTAACAGTCTCAATTATTGGTCCTCGATATGTTTAATGGAAAGGTATTTTCTATGCATGAGATTAACGGATGCTTTGAATTTCTTCACAGAAGGCTAAGTGGTTATTTTTATAACCTTAAGCATGTTTTGCTATAATTCGCTGATGTTTGATTGTTCTTATGTCTATATTGTCGGTTTCTGTGTAATTTGATGATCTGTAGAAGGAACTATAATTAGTATGTTCTTGATTCGGAATTGCTGACCTCTGCTTTTCAATTGATTATCCTCTCTAATTAATATGCTGCAAATTTGGTCCAACTTTTATTCCCTTTGTATGCGATGATTAGTTAATCGAGTGATGCTTATGAAATTGTTCTTAATATAGTAATTTTGATTATATTCCTTAAAGTTACCTTAAATTGATGCAATGTGCTAATTCGGTGCCATTCGCTTGCTGATTAATGTTGATCTTATCATATATATTTCGTATCAATTTATGATTTATTTGATTGTGTTAAAATATTGTGATATATGAACAAATCTGAATGTAATCCCCTCCTTCCTTAAATAATTATGTCTATCTGTTTAAGTATATCAATTTACCGTCTAAATTTACTCTTTCCTAGCTTGTTTTACATGGTGTATTATTAGTAATCGATTTCCTTTACCTTAATTAAGTGGGCAGATTTCTTGTTTATACTTGGTAAAAATAAATCAAAATAAGGCTGATTTTTTGTTTCCTTCTTAACAAGAAAAATATATGTTAGTGAATATTTCTCACCTTAATTAAAGCTTAACCAGATTTTCTTACTTGCTTATATTTGGTAGACAATAAATTAAAATAAGTCTAATTTTGGCTCTCCTTTAAAATAAGGAAAACTAATTCTAAATGTCTCCTTAATTATTTCTTTTCCTTTTATGTTGTGCCCTCCCTTTTGTATATAAATAAGGCTCATAATTCCTTATAACAGAGAGAACACTCTTCCACTCAATCTTACACACGGAAAGGAGACTCTCACATTGCTTACACCTCTCACATTACTCATACATGAATAAAAACACTCTCACATCTAGGGATTTGGCACATACTTACTTGCTTTAAGAATAAAATTTATAGCTACTCATAAAAGAAAATAAGAACTCTAGTAAAGCTTAGGATCTCTCTTTGTCTCTTATTGTTGTGTTGTTGTTTTGGATCTGACATTTCCATTCAAATAACTTCATTGCTGATATCTAATTTTGCATAACTGGTTAGTATCCTTTTACTAGTTTAACTTTTAGCATTGTTTGCATTGTTATGTGTTTAGTCGAATACAAGGGAGCATCCGATTTAGTTTTCGTTCCTCTCTTTCAATGTGTAACAATATGTCTATAGTCGCTCTTTATTGGATTTCTTATGTGTCTTGCTTAGTTATGAAAGTAAATTTGTTGCTATGAATATTTGATGTTGCTAGTATTTTGCTATTATATGTATGTGTTACTTTATCCCTTTTAGCAGGTTTTGAACTTAGAGTTCAAGATGTTGAAGAGTCTCCTAGAAGAATTTCGGATGAGTTGTTGTATTTAAGTTTATTTTAATGTTGTATATTTTAGTCATTTGTTTTTTATTTCGATTTGTAATATTTGTATAACTCTAACTCATATTTTAGTCATTTGTTTTTTATTTCGATTTGTAATATTTGTATAACTCTAACTCTTTAATATTATATGAAATAATTTGGGGATCGTCTAAAGGGGGAGGGGAATTACGTGCTACTTGTTTATTTTATTGACTATGCTTACAAGTTTGTTGATTTGTTTGTTAGTCCTTTTTATTTACAAATATGTTTTAGATCCAATTAAAATAAATAATATGTCATTGTCTTGATCATCTATTTAACCTTTAATTATAGTTTTGAAAGTTGGTTGGTTTTTTTTTTAATTGGTTATTATAATATTATGGGTTATTGTAATATATCATCCATCATCTTAATTATTAATAAATAAAATGATGTGTCGGCTCTTTGTTCAACTAGTTCCTTTAAATAAATAAATAAGATTGTGAAATTTGTCATAATACTTGGAATTATTTTTCTGCTTTTTTTAGAAGCCATGTCTATGTGTTTAAATAACTAAATAAATTATGCGTGTGTTATAAAAAGTGTTGTAATAAAATAATAATAAAAAATTCTATAACATTCATTGCTCATGGGATCTTTAAATAATTAAATTTGTATTTAAAATTGGAATTTATATGTTGAAGATATTTTGTTAATTGTTTTTTTTTATATGTTATATGAAGGTAGAAAGCATGCCTATAGGATTATGTTTAGATGAAAATCGTTCCTATTCTAATAATTTCACTCAAGATTGGTCTAAAATAAAATAAGTTATCTGTCGCTTGTCCACTTTTAGTGTAAAATTAATTATGTAATTAAATACTTTAACTACCCATCATAATTTGCTTTAGACAACTTATATGATTGCCCTCTTAAATTAATAATGCCTAAAATAATGTATGGCTGCTCCTTGCTTCACTTACTCAATTTAAGCTACTCAATATAATAAAATGAACAACGTGTGATTATTGTCTTAATTTTTTTTAAGAATTCTGCCATTTTTAAAATATGTCAATAGGGATTTAAATAATTTTATAACATTTTATTTGAGTGTAGTATTTATGCATATAGGTTTAAATAGTTCTAACACATGCCTAAGAAAATAAATCTCAACTTGTGCACTTAGATACCATGCCTATAGGAGTTAGATAATTTTTAATACATTATTTGGGTGTAAAATTATGCATAGAGGTTTCGAGCTACTTCTTTTTTCTTATCTAGAAATCATGTCTATAGGTTGTAGAGTTGTCTTATTTATTTATAATATTTTGTCTATAGGTTATATGCAATATTCTTAAAACACCTAGAAATCATGTCAATAGGTATCATTAAATAATTTCCAGCACGTTTAATAATATAAACAAAACTAATGTGAATATTTCTCTGCCTATTGTTAACTGATTTCTGCAAATAAATTACCTGCTGTCATTTTAAAAAATAGAAATAATAAGTCATTCCCTGCATGTTTTGAATCTGTCCTGTTGAGATAAATTTATAAAATATCTGCTACTGTTTTAATTGTTTCTGCCCACATGTTCCTATTTAAATAATTTGTCCTAATTAATCTAACCAATAATTTAATTAAATCTGCTCTGTAATAATCTTGCCCCCCTACTTGAGTTATTTTTGTTGTTGTAGCATTGTTATGCTGCCTGTTTATATGCCCACACTAAACATGAGACCTTCATTCTATGTGTGTTTGCTAGCATGTTTAAATTAAAATCTAGAGGCCAATATGAGACCTTACGTGCTAAACGATCGTCCAACTTGTTTGACTTGGTGTCTAGGTGGGCCTATTAAGATTTTATCTTTTGTCTAAACCCATCCTAGTAACAATCCAATGCCTCTTGGACCTTAAACGGGGAAGATAGGCACCTTTTAGAGACGTAAAGCATGCGGTGGTGGGGTAGGGGTAGTTTAGGCCCTATGGAGATGATGACATCGACTCGGTCTAAATGACAAAACTTGATTTTGTCTGTCCCTACGAGAAGCCGACCGAAATAAGAAAGTCGAGTGCTGATCCTAAAGTCCTTCAGAGTCTCCCTTTCCTTTTCCCTTTTATATGTTTATAATAATTATATTTATTTGGGGTAGTTTAATAAAAAATAAAAATTATTTGCTTATCTATTTGTGTAATTTCTATCTCCTCGCTTATCTCCTTATTGTTTAATATTTATTTATTATATTATCACTTAGTCTCGCATGTCTATCTAATTAACTAAAATAATTTAAGTGCCCTTAATTGCTTAATGTTGTTATCACCTAGTTTTGCATGCTTAATTTATTAAATTAATAATTTAAGTGATCTTAATTGTTTAATATTAGTTATCACCTAGTTAGCATGCTAATTAAATAAATAATAAATGAAGTGACCTTAACTGCTACCTGTAACCCCCACATAAATTGCATAAGATACGGCCGGGACCCACATTTGTGGACCTCGAGGGATGCCTAACACCTTTCCTTCGAGGTAATTTGAACTCTTACCCTGATCTCTGGTTCGTAGACCTTAGTTAGAATTAGCTAGGTTAGATAGGTGCCCTAACGCGCCTTAATTCGTTAGGTGGCGACTCTTCAATCAACCCAAAGCCCAAAAGAGTTGATATGTCGAGCACCAAAACCCGTTTTGCGAAAAACGGGGCGCGACAATAGTAACAGAGAGAGTAAAGAGATGAGGTGATCAACGAAGTCAAAATAAAATGGTATCGGATCTGATCTCTATTGTGCAACAAACGGACCTTGGAGTCGACCACATTGTCGTACTGAGAAAAAGCTTCTTCTAGGGTTCTATCATTGGTAGCCCATGCGAGCCCACCTACGAAGCATCTGTATTCAACCTCAGCAGACATTCTTTTTCAATTTTAATTCAATAGACAAGATGAGTTGATGTGCATTTTCTGGGTACAAAATGCTGGCTTTTATAGGCCAAGGAGACTACTTTTTTGCTTTCACCCTTAATTTTATGTGCACAGAGCACTAGAAGTGCTAGTTTGTTACCGATTGCGACGCTAATGGATAACTACTTGTGGCTACCACTAGTTAAAACTTAAAATTGTTGATTAACAGTCATTTTGATCACATACTGTTAATAGAAATTACCCCGTTTGGTTATCTGAGATGAACTAATGATATAAAATCATGTTTTGATATGTAATTTGGGTGATTTTATTGATACAAAATAAAGTTTAATAACTTTTTTAGATAATTTTTCATAGTTCAATGACATTTCAAGATTTTAACAAAATTATCAAAATTATATCAATTCTTTATATAATTTTATACCAAATAAATAAAAATTCATAACAAACTACAAAGTATAAATACACTATTACAAAGCTACCAATACTTATTGATCCAATTTTAGTTTAATAAAAAGTAGAATTGAACATGAGTTGTAGTATATTTATATTACAACTCTCATAAGTTGTGAAAACTATCAAAAATATATCAATCATATCATATCATATATATATATATATATATATATATATATATAAAGGAGTATCTTCATCCCGCTGATGTGGCATGCCTCAATGATCAGAAAGGGTATTTATCTATTTTCTTAGAATTTAGGCATTCTATTTTTTATACAATTATATTATTAATTATTAATTAATGATCAAATATAACTTTCTTAAAATAAAGAACCCCAAAAGGCTATCAGTTTTGCTGATTTTTAATTGCATCTTTTATCTCATGTTTTAACTCTCATTTGATTCTCCATAATCAACATTTACTTCTCCATAATTAGTGTGCTTAATTATGGAAAAAATAGTTACAAAATTTTATTAAAAAACTATATTCACTTAATTGC
Source organism: Solanum stenotomum (assembly GCF_019186545.1). NCBI lineage: Eukaryota > Viridiplantae > Streptophyta > Magnoliopsida > Solanales > Solanaceae > Solanum > Solanum stenotomum. The sequence goes on along the minus strand of NC_064286.1, from coordinate 44,996,945 downwards.
AATCCTTTAATGAAAAAGATAATGCAACATTTCAAAATTCTACTACATAATAATGCAATATTTCATGATTCTGACACAATTCCTTTATTTTTCTTTCTGAACTACTTTCTCATTATTCCTATTTATTCATTTTATATCTCTTCCTTTATTCTCTTTATTTAGCATTGCAATATTTTATTTTTATCTTCATATTTATTTACCTTAAGCAATGAATTTTAATTGTTTACAGGTTAATTGTTTAAAATTATCTTTTTATTGATTTTTCAGAGGAGTCGAAACATGAGCAAGTACAAGTAGTTGTTTAACCATGCTTTTGGTTGGTGTTCAATGTTTACCAAACAAATTTACTATTTAATTTTTCATCACAAGTATTTCTAAAAATTGTACAATGAATTTTCATTGTTGATTATTGATAAGGATGATAAATTGTAATTACGTAATAATTTGTTCTTCGTGAAAAAAATATAGTAATTTCGTTTAAATTTCTTATTGCAGATCACATAGATATGTGATGTTACCAAGAACACAAAGTAATATATTATTTTTTCATTATTGATTATAATTACTCATATAATCGGTTCATCGTAAATTATTGTTTTCTTTCAACTATCTATTTACTTTTTCACTGCAGATTATATGAAAATATAATGTTACCAGCGACAATATATATATATATATATATATATAAAGAGAAGATTATCAATTAAGCAAGATTAGTTTCATTCATGTGAGATTATCCTTTTGCAGATCAGTAAGTGCTTTCATGTTCATCTTCTTTTTTTAATCATTATTTTTATATGACACAAATAGTGAGAAAATAATATGAGAGATGTATGAATATCGTGGTGGACCAGTGAAAGTTCTATTTTGTAATTGCTTACGAAAACATTTGCCAAGTTTCTTATTTTCTTGTATTTATTTGTGTATTAAAACAATAAAAAGTGTCGAAAAATCTATTTAGCCATAACTTATTTTACGTTATTAAAAAATAATCTATGCAACTATTTTTTGATAATTACGGAAAATGAACTATTAGGATCAAATAGATTGTTGTAGTAGAAATTGTTAAACAAGCAACCATATAAAATTAAATAAATCTGAAATTTACTTGATACAATTAAGAGAGTGTTTTGTTCTTTTTGTTTATACTATAATAACTTAAAAAAATTATACTTTATTATCTTTGCAGGGTGTGACATTCATCTATTTTTGCAGGGTGTGACATCCATCCTTCTATATTTGTAGGGTATAATACTCATAACCTTTTAAAATAGGAAAAAGTACAACAATATGCGTATATTCAAAAAAAAAATTATAGGAATAAAGTCAAATAATAAGTGCATAAGAGATAATAATATAATTAAATATTTAAAAGATAAAATAAAAGTTCCAAAGATTATGTAAAAATAGAAATAAAAGGAAATAACGTTTTGTAAATTTGTAGAAACAAAATACAATTTTTATTTTATTAAAAATATTTGAATAAATTTTTTATAAAATATTTTAAAATCGCGCATAGCGCAGCCAAATTTACTAGTTATTTATATAATCTTAAATTAAATAAATATAAAATTATAACAAAAATATAATGCACTAGTACAAAGCTATTAATACATCCAATTTTAGTTCAATAAAAAACAGAATAGAACATGAATGGTAGTATATTTATTATATTTATTGTGGCGTTCGGTTCGTAATATAACATTTGATATTTCAAAAGTTAGTTTGAAATAAAATTTAAATATTGTTTAGCTGGAAATGTGAATTTATCGAATAATTTTTTACTTTTAATCAAACCAAGCATAAATTTACTCACACACATAACCTGATATTTTACCTTATCCCATTTAATTGAATATTATTTTATTTCACTCTAAATAAAATAAATTACTCCAAAATTATAGTCCAAATAATTAAGTTCGCCAATTAAACTAACCCAATGTATTCTTAATGAGATTAGTTATGACTTTTGGCCTTTTAAAAGCTATTTCAGCTTTAAAATACCTGACTTAAAAGCACTTTTTTATAGTATGCAAAGACACAAATAAATTAAAAAATATTATAAAAACTGATTTGACCAACTATTCCAAAGATTCTCTTGGTCGCTTGAGCAAGTAAAGGCCCATAATGAACTTCCATTAACAAAAAATTACATTATTTATATAATTAAGAAAGTATTGAAAGTATTTTTAAATTTGATACAAATTATTAGTTTTATTATCGATTATTGATAATTTTAAAAAATAAATTATTTGACTGATTAAACTTAGATATACCACCGATATGCTACATGACATAGAAAGTGATTTCAAGCTTTTGAGGATCATGAGACTCTTAATGAAAAATCGAGAGAAATGTTGAAAACGCTATTAAACTTGACGATAATTTAGGAATGTATTTCACTCATGTTACAAGATCAGAGATGTATTTAAGTTCGGATAGTCAAGTTAAGGGGTATATTTAAGGCTATCAATAGTTCGAAATGAAACTAATAATTTACGATGAACTTAAAAATATTTTTAATACTTTTCTCTTTATAATTTACAAACATATATATATATATATATATATATATATATATATATAATATTGATTTCTTCAACATTTTTATGTTTTTTTTATATTTAAATTATTTTTTTAATGAAAATTCCAAAATTAGTGCCAGTAAGCGAGATAATTTCCCTAGATAGTCATCGATGTTTGGGAAAATATCTAATAATATCACTTTTGTTTGTTTTAGGACTATAACATCACCCAACTTTGCATATTTTCCTCAAAATATACTTGACACAAAAAAATAAAACATATTTCAATCTCCTAATGAATGTCACGTCATATTATTCCCTTTTTACTAATAATTTTAAAAAATAATTACATAATGCAAAGTGAACATTTTTAAACAAACTCATATTTATTTTTTGTTATTATGATTAACACTAATTATTTATTCTAAATCATTTTTCAAATCATTTATTCTTTAAGTTCTTATAGAATGCGCAAGGTGAACATTAAAACAAGTAACAGTGAACCAAAAAAAGAAGAAAAAAAAGTGATGTTAGAGAATAATTTTCACGTACTCATAAAAAAATCAAAAGTATTATATCAACTAACTCTTTAATGGATTTTTTTCTAGCAACTATTCACTTTGTCCATTTTTATTTATTCATTTGTTACTTGTTTATTTTAGAAAATCAAGTGATAATTTATTACTTAATTCCTAATTCACTGTTATTATTAATTATAGTCATTTGCCAATGTATTTTTTAAAATATAAAATTTATTATTTTCAAAGATTGATATGGTAAAATTATATTTATTATTCCTTAAGAGATACTCCCTCTGTCCACTTTTATTTGTCATGTTGCGCTTTTCGAAAGTCAATTTGACTAATTTTTAAAGTTAAATTAGATTATGTTAATTCGATATTTTTTTAAAAAAAATTAGATATTCAAAAACTATACGAAAAGTACTATAAGTTGCAATTTTTTGCATATCAATATGCTGAAAATATATATCGTAAAATGTTAGTCAAAGTTCTTATTGTTTGACTCTAAAAAAGGAAACCATGACAATTAATTGTGGACGGAGGGAGTATGTCAAATTTATACTGAACAAGTAAAGATGTAAAGTGGACGGAAGGAGTGGAAACTAAATTTTCCAATTTAATTTTTTTAAATATTATTAAAAAAGAATAACATGATATAACATTCCATTAAAGCGTGCACTTTGCATATTCTTTAAGAAATCAATGAATGAATGAATTGAGAAATGATTTTAGAAAAATAATTAATGTTAAATGTAATAATAGAATTAAAAATGTCTATCTCTTAATATGACAAAGTGAAAAACTAAAAATGAGTTATTTTTAGTGAATATAACATATGTTATTTTTTAAAAAAATTAATTTTTTTAATAAAAATGAATAATATGGCATCTCAATAGGAGAGAGAATAATGTTTTTTCTTTGTCAAATATATTTTGAGTAAAATATGTAAAGTTGGTGATATTGTAATCCTAAAATAAACATAAGTAATATTACTAAGTAACTTTTCAAACATGAGTGACTATCTAGGAAAATTACTCGAGTAAGTGATGATATATGTGAGATATTTTTTTAGTAAGTGAAGACGTGGCGCTGGAGTGTGATAAATATTCTTAGAGCATCAGTTTCGCCTTCTGGGCCTTACTTTATCAGTGATTCCGTTTAGATAAAACGCAATGGAAAAATTACCCCATATACACATTTAAGAGTCAATATTACAGGTTTTAAATCTACTTTTAAAAAATTCTTGCTTATAACAGTTTAATTATGGGTTATAACATATCACTAATTATTTATAAATTAATTAAATTTTACTTTATTAAATAAGTAATTTTTTATAATTTTATATTATTATTAAATTATTTAAATAAAGAATATCTCATAATTATCTCTTACACAATTATAGGGATTTTACATTGATTACACTTTCTTATTTAATGTTATACTCATAACCTCCCATTAGTCAATCCCACCACCCTTCCCCCACACATATCCAACTATACACGCTATCACCCCACTTTCACCTTCTTCTCTCCCATTTTTCTCACCAGCCAACTACACCAACATTCAATCTTTCATCCAATTTTTTTCCAATAAAATTATGTCTAAGAAACCCATTGAAACGCCTCAAAAGAGTCTCAGATTGGGTGAAGGAACATCTAATGATGATGTTCATGTTTCAAATTTTAATATATTAACTCAACCCCCCCCCCCCCCCCCCCCCCCCCCCCCCCCCAACCCCACACACCAACCTCCCTTCCACTACAAAATTATTCTTTTTTTTACCCACCCCCCCCCCCCCCCCCCCCCGCCGCCTAAAATTGGTGAAAATCCAGCGAATATTCAAAATCCGACGACGGATGGTTCATCTAAGTTGAAGGAGCGACAAAGAGAGAAAAAATGAAGAAAAAAAAAGGTCACCCCTGCAACTCAAAAGGGGAAGAGAGGAAGGGGAAAATTGTTGAAACCTCTTCTGATTCCGATGTTGATTTTGTTACTGAAATCAAAAAGAAAAAAAAACAAATGTAGAAGTTGGAACATCTTCAAAACCATCAACAAGAAGAACAACAAAAAGTTATTTTTTTTAACTTTTGGACAATTTTTTTGTGTTTAAGTATTTGATGATATATAATATCATATGTTTTCTTTCAGGCAGATACTGTTTACATATGAATTACTGATTGCCTTCTACAATTTCAAGATACTATTTTAAAAATATCAGTGTGTTTCCAAACTGTACATTTATTGGATGGAATCTGTATGAAATCTGATTAATATGTGTATGACTACGCTTAAATATTTTGATTTTGAAAATTTTATGAATTGTGATATAATAATGGTATGCAAATGGTATGAATTGCGTTTTAACATTGGTGTGATTGTCTATTAACTGTGTTTATGGTATAAATTATTAAATTGGTATGAAAATGGTATGATTTGTCAAACTACTGATTTTTTCTTTAAAAAAAATCACATTATGCTTACTTTATATTCTAAACATGTTTTTGGGTGAAACAGGTATGAAATCTGATTAATACGTGTATACCTATGAGTTTAATATTTTATTGTTGGATATTGTATGAATTGTGATATAATATTGATATACAAATGGTATAAATTGTGTGATTATATGAATTTATCAATTTTTATACATGTTGTTTGGATAAAACGTGTATGAAATTTTGATTAATATGTGTATGACACTAACTGAAGTTAGTGTGGGAATGAAACACTAACTGCAATTTGTTTTAAATTTATTTATAGTAGGACACCAGTTGAAAACCAAATTAATATTCATGTAAACTTACGTTAAATTAAATACTCAAGATACCATAATTACCTTTTATAATTATCACTAATATTTACACTATCTCATGTATTAAGCTGGAATAAATTTTATTTTTAACAGTATGCAATCTATATGATTAATGAATGAACAGTGTATAAAGAATGAATGGTATATTAAACACTAAGTTTATAATGCACTTCAAACCAATTATGTTTCATATCAAAACAAAACATTAATCTAAACGACAAAATAAAATAAAAATTATATATAGTCTAAACAAATAAACAGTCATTAGTTTTGCACAGGATAATTTGAACATGCTTCAGTTGCGGCCAATTTGACAACATCTACTGCAAGTAACTTTGGACCTTTTGAATTTCACATCAGCAACCCTCTTTCATATATAATTCATTTCATTTGAAAATCAACATAATTCTCTGTTTCATTAAAAAAATAACAATTAGTCTAACATTATACAAATCAATTAGAAATATGTTAAATAATATTAACTTTTCATTCCAAAGACAATACAAATTTCATTCATAAAAATCATTATAATAACAATAAATTTATACACACTCGTCATTATTTTTTCATACAAATATCCTTCAGACAGTACATTACAAAACAAATTTCATACAAAACATAATATTTCACATTTAATACTCACTTAATACACATTTCATACAAGAATCATCATTCATACCAAATTTATACATTTTCATACTCATTTAATATACATTTCATACAAAACGATTATAAACTATATACATTTCTCGTCTCAAATAATTAATTATTGTCACCAACTTTATACAGAAATAACAAAACTAATATAAACTCAACAATTTCACATTTAATACCAATTTAAAACACTTGTAATACACTTCGTCAAGAATTTCAATTTTTTTTTACATATTTCTTAACACACTTTTTATACATAATTCATTCAACTTACTATCAAATTCATTATCAAATAAAATAAATTTTCATAAATTCGTCAACATTATAATTAAATTAATTTTACAGAATAATTAGCACACTTTCATATAAATTTCATTTAATTTATTCTATCAAATTTATTCATAAAATCACATTAAATTTATAATTTCACAAAACAACAACCGTATACAAAATAAATAAATAAACAAAAAAAAACTAAATTTTTTACATTTCACAACAGTAAACATAATATGATATCAACAGTTAACAAAATATGACTCCACCTTCAATTAATCGACAGTTTGATCATTTTTGTTTCATTTCGCTATTATTCTAAAACAAACGTTAAACAATAATAAATTCTAAATCGAAGGATCCCATCTTTTACCATGTTTGATTAAAGCTGATACGTAGTTGTCCATCACAACAAAATCAAGAATTTTCAAAGATGAAAAAAACTTCAATTACTCGAATGTGGAATTTTTTTTTGTTGAAAATTGAAGAGAGAAACGTTGAATTTTTTTTTTTTGCAAATTGAAGAGAGAGAAACGTTGAAAAAAGAAGAAGATAAAATCTGAATTTTTATTTGATTTTAACTGATTTGAGTGAATTAAGGATACTAAATAATCTTAATTAGTTTAAATCTCTTAATTCATGCTATTTATTAATTATCTACAAAAAAAATGATATGATCTGATTTTTTAGTTTATCTTAACTGATTTTGAGTGAATTAAGGATAAAAAATATTGTTAATTTGTTTGAATCCCTTATTTCATGCTAATCATTAATTATCTACAATAAATTCAAATTAAATTACAGGCCACACTTTCAGTTTTTACTTTATTATCTCTAATTCCGTTTTTTTAAAAAAAAATTCGTTTATCTTTTCTTTTTCTTTTTTAACTTTTTTTCGAATTAATAAAAATATTTCTTTTATTTGTGAATTTGTTATAACCTGAAAATTTTAATGTTATAGCTTGAAAGTCTAAATCTACTGTTATAGCCTGAAAATAGTACTATAATATATGTCATATATGAAATTTACACAAACGCAATCCCACCCAAAGTTGCACTAGCATGATTTCTAAATTACCATCCTACCCATTCTTCATATCAAAATTACTATCCTCCCAATTCTTCATTTTTCTTTAATGGATTTTGGATATTTTTCAACCCCATCACAAGTGAGGTCATAAGCTTGCAACATATGATAATTGAATGAACTCCTAAAAATTAATATGTCAAGTTTAATAGTTTCCCATCACAAGTAAGGCCATAAGCTTGCAACATATGATAATTGAATGAACTCCTTCGTGCTCCCTCCATTTCAAATTAATAAAATTATTAAAATATTTTTATTTTTCAAATTAACTTAATTGTTCAATCTTCAATACTACTTTTAGAATCTTCTTCCAATTTTACCCTTGATTAATTAGTATTGGAATTAGTAATTATAATTAATATTTAGTTATTTTAATCAATTTGATAATAATTACTAAGGGTAAAAATGGAAAGGTATGCCTAAGTTATGTCTTAATCTTCTTTTCTTAAAGGGTGTGAAACAACAATTCAATTAATTTGAAATGAAGGAAGTAACATTTTAGGTATTCTTTAACAATACAAGAAGAAGAAGAAAAGAAGTAGTAATAATAATATCACCAGATAAACTAGTTATTTATTTTCAACGAATCCAAGAAAGTGAGTTTCCATATATACAAAATGAAATTGAGCAATTATCAGTTTGACAAAATTATATTTATTTATTTTTAAAATTAAAAAAAAGTTGGAATATTTTCTTGAAGTGGGGTGTGAATTTATGTGATGATGCTTTTTATGGGCTCACGGGATCATACATCCTATTCGGTTCTTTTTGGATAAGAAAGAAAACCCAATTCGAATAAGAACATTGGTGGGCCAAGATTCAAACATTTACGGCCCAACAAGTTAAAAATTTCTAGGAATTTATGAAGTATACAAATAAACATTACGGAGAATCACCTATATACATACAAAATGTGACTTATTTTACGAAATATAATTGGAAATTTTCATTTACTAAACATAATAGAAGTCATCTTTCAAAATATGTACGAAATTTCGTGGATGAAAAATGTAGGAAATATGGGTATCATTGTATAAATTTTGTATAAGCCACAATTGTGGAGTGTAGTCTCTACTTCCGACTAATATTCTTCCTTTGCTTTAAGAAGCAGAAAAACTTTATGAAAAAAAGGTGATTTAAATTTCACTCACAATTTCGTATAAAAATTATGTATGAAATATGGGTATAACTGTATGAAGTTAATTTAGGTTTCTGAAGAAAATTTAATACAACTATGATAACATTGTGTATAACTTTCCTATATTATTCATACAAATTAAATACAAATACAATAATATACAAAACTTAAAATATATTTTTCATAAAATCAACATATAATTATCATACAACTCTCATACATACAATGCAACCGTAATTTCGAACTTCAACTTAAGACTGAAATTCAGGCCAAAACTAACTCAAATCTTATCCAAATTTTAGTTTTAAACCCCCTTCGGCATGCCGATTCTATTGAGATACTCAAAACGAAGTACATTTACAACAAATTAATTCTTAGAGCTTGAACTTCGAGTTTCTTTGAAAGTTGACAATGGAGTTTTTTTTTTTATTCTGATTCGTCTCTATACTAGGATGGACTTTTATTTTTTCATCTTTATCTGTATAAAATACAAATAATGAGAAAACAAAGAAGAGGAACAAAATGACTAGAAATAAGAATATAAATGTGTAATTTTAGATATTAATTTCTTCACACTATTATTTTCGGGAAAACATATTGTCTCTTGAAGTTTATATCCAAACAAAGGAGATGCAAATTTGTTATATTTTATAAAATTTTATTAGGCTTATTGAATAAAAACATATATGTAAATTTAGTAATATAGAATTTTATTTGATTATAGTAATAATTTTTCCTAGCTATATTTAACCCTCTCTTTAGAATATATGTTAATTAATCTATATAATATTTAGATAATTATATTCCTGCAAAATACTTCTTGCTTTTTCCTGCCCCCACCTCCACAACTTTTGAACATATTCTAAAGCATTTATACTTTTTATCTTTCAATAAATAAAATAAGTTATTCCTTGCATTTAAAATTTACTACATTCTCACATAAAATACAACACTCATATCTTACGTCTGCATGACTACAGCATTGGGGCTAATTAATGGCCAAATTCTTATTCTAGAGGTATTAAGTTAGCGTTGGGTTGTAATTTTAATATATTTTTGAAAAAAATAAATTTTGGCAAAGTTTGGATTGAAGTATCAAAAAGTGTTAGGCCGCGATATTCAAAACGTTTTGCATTTTTTTTTTTTTGTATAACAACATGTAACATGAATTATACTCGTAGATTTTACAAACTATAAAAAATATTCAATCACACCAAATAAACATACCTGTTAATCTCGAATTATCCAGAACTTCCACTTTTGTTATTCATTATCATTATCACAAATTATAATTTTATATGCAGATAAATTTAACACAAAAATATCATTTTTATAATGAATTAGATATGCATTATTATAACACAATATTTTAATAAAACTGCTAATAACACAATTATTGGATACTATAATTGGTTACGAAGACTCATCGATAAAAATATATATATATATTAAAAATACCTCTGAACTTGGCACAAATTATCAGTTTCGTCTCTGACCTATTGACAGTCTTACACATCTTGACTTAACTAACTAAACTTAGATCCACCCCAATCTGCCACATTACATATCAAGTGGTCTCAAACTCTTGTAGGAGCATGAAACTCTTAATAGAAAGTCGAGAGAAGTGTTGGAAACAAGCGAGAATTTAGGATTGTATTTCACTCATGTTGCAAGATCGGGGTGTATATTTTGAGTTCAGTTAGTCAAGTAAAAGGTATTTTTAAGGCGGTTATAAATAGTTTGGATATAAAACTAATAATCTACGTCGAATTTAAAGGTGTTTTCAATACTTCTCTAAAAAATAAATAATCACAATGATAGACATTTCTTTAGTATAATCTTCTCAAAACTCTTGAAAAGTTGATTCATCGATCAACATTTTATCCCGAAAGAACATAGATACATGAGAAGATATACGAAAGAGGAAGGCACACAATACAAAAGACGATAAAAAAAATTAAGTAGCTTTTAAAAAGTGCAGCCTGCCTGCTGAAGATCGTAACATAAGTAATTCAGTGCTTCATACGGAGGGAAATGAAAGCAGAATTCGTTCGAATCTTCCGTCATGTTCAATCTTTTTTTAGCGGTTTCCCCTTAAAACTGAACATTCATAATAGATAGCAAATTTTAATCTAAATTTTCTTGGAAATTCATTCATTAAAAAGAAAGTTGTATAACATATAATATAAAATCATTATGTGAATTACAATCATGTCTACGTCATAATAAAGAACACCTAATTTATGATATACCTTTTTAAATATGAAATCATAAATGAAATATTTCATAATAATAATGATTCTCAAATGAATTTTTATACTTTTTATATCTGATGTGTACAATTTCATTAATACTGACCGATACAAATACACAGCCTCTCTATCAAAGAATAATACTAAACTTTTGAGAACTCCTGACTAAAGAAATGGAAAATAACATTGTAGCTACTACCGAATGATCAGTGGCGGATTCAGAATTCGAAGGTTATGGATGCTTACTTCCTTTAACGTGAATTTGTTTGCCAATAAGGATTCCTTCTAGAAGCTTACTAATATTTTTATAGAAACATACACAACATATACAATACATATACATTGTAGAAACTCATCTTTCTAATTTTTTTGAAGTCTCGGTTAACCTAATCTCATCTAAACAATCCTAAATTTTAGTTATGAGTTCTTCCTGATGTTTCATGTCTTTTAAAATATTATTCGCTTGAAATAAACATTTATGGCTGGTTAAATTTTAAAATTTAAGCTTCAAATTTCTTCAGTGACGAAAAAGGTGAGAAATTATTGTTGTAATTAAAATTTTAAATACTTGAAAGCACCCAAAAAAGTTTAATGGTTTTTTTCATATATGTTGTGGTTCGAAAGTCCGAAGAGTGCAAGACAAGAGAAAAGGAAAGAAGAGAAGAGAAGAAACGAGGCTCACTGGTAGAACAAAGTTTCGAAGATTGTTATGATAAATTTGTATAATGTATTAAAAGAGAATTATGCATGCAATATAGATGTATTATGTGTGTTTTAAAATATATTATGTTTGTTTGACAAGAAAAATTGACACAATATATTATAAATGTATTAAAATGTGTGATAAATATATTATCCATTAATAAAATTTGTATTATATGTGTTTTATAAATTGTGTTTTGTAATATGTATTAAAATTGTATTATAAATGTATTGTAAGTGTTCAAGTGAAAAAATGTTATTGCTATTAATGATATTCTCTCTGTCCAACAATAGTTGTCCACTATTAAATTGACACAAAGATTAAAAAACACTAAATGACATGAGTAATGTTACCAAATCAACCTTAATAAATACTCCCTTCATTCCATATTAATTGAATTTTTGAGGTGTTTCACACCCTTTAAGAAAAGTAGATTAAGACATAAATTGAACATAGTTTTCTATTTTTACTCTTATTAATTATTGTCAAATTTATTGAAGTCATCACATTGAAAATCCAAATGAAGGGTAAAATTAGAAGAACACTCTAAAAGTAGTCTTGAAAACTGAACAATTAAGTTAATTTGAAAAATGGAAAATGCCTAAAAAATTCAATTAATATGGAATGGAAGGAGTATAAGTCATTTAAACAATGAAAAATGAATACGCCCTCTGTCCCTAATTACTTTTCCACATTTCTTTTTTTAGTTGTCCCTAATTACTTGTCCATTTTGATAAATCAAGAAAGGACAATTTTTTTTACCTAATATACCCTCAATTAATTATTTTGAAAAAGGTAGAACTTCTTGAAAATATAAAGTTTTTAATTCATCCACTTCATCATTAATAGGGATAAAATGGTAAACTTACTATGTCAATTATTGATTTTTTAATAGGTGTGCCAATTTAAAAGTGAACAAGTAATTAGGGACAGAGGGAGTAGTATTTAATAACAAGGGTAAAATATACACAACATAGTAAATTATTCAATTGTTTTATAAAATGAATACGTATTGTTCGATATCTCAAAATAATATAGTGGACAAGTAAAGATAGAATATATTTTCTCAGTATAGCATATTTATGTTTTGGATAAGGAATTTTGGTTCATTGGACCATTTGTCTAATTTTTTTCCTTTTATGAATATGAGTGAAATTGCAAGTTGTAAATCCAACTAATATGGTAATATAATAAATTATTTTATTTATAAGGTTAACAAATAGTTATACTGTACTAAATTTGCATGTGTAGCATTAAAAAGGATTTTGACAATCCACTAGTCAAACCTTATATTAGTAGGTAAAAAAAAAAGATTAGAATTTTCAAAGTCCAATGAGGCACCAATTGAGTTTTCTTTGTTTTGTGCTTTTCTTATTATTTGATTCTACATTTTCATTGAGTTTGAGAGAAGAGAGAAAAGCTTTGTTTCTATTGAGATCTACTTTAGGATTAAGAAGGAATGAATGGCCTAGGCCTAGAATGGTAAACCCATGCACAGATTGGAAAGGCATTCGTTGCAAAAATGGTCGTGTCACCGAAATTAACATATCTGGTTTCAGACGAACCACAATTGGTCAAGATAATCCTCAATTCTCTATTGAAGCCCTTCAAAACATAACATTTTTGGAGAGATTTAACGCATCGAATTTCAAACTTCCAGGTCCTATTCCTGTATGGTTTGGATCTAGAGTTGCACCTTCTCTACAAATTCTTGATCTTAGATTTTGTTCAATTACTGGTCTTATTCCATCAAGTCTTGGCAATTTGGGTAATTTAACTATTGTGTACTTGTCCAATAATGCTATTACTGGACCATTGCCAATGAGTTTGGGCCAATTATCGAATCTTGCTGTACTTGATCTTTCACATAATTCGCTCGTTGGATCGATTCCTGCGTCATTTAGGTACCTAGAGAACCTTATTATGCTTGATATGTCATCAAATTATTTAACAGGGCCAATTCCTCCTAGTGTTGTGACATGGCCTCATTTGCAATACTTGAATCTTTTTAATAATAGTTTCTCTTATTTGTCAAAAGATTGAAGAATGTCAATTGGAAAGAATCCCTTATAAACCTTGTTTGGATGGTTGTTATTCGTTATATTGTTAGTTTAAAATAATTAAATACAATGTTTGTTTTGGTTGTTACTTAATTTTTATTGTATTGTATCATTTAAATTCATTGTTCGGTAAGGATGAAAAATTTCAAACGATCGATTTTGTGTGATTGTGTCGTTGCCTTTATATTTTCTTCTCATTTTATCTTTATTTATTATTTAATAATAATCCAATTATATCCTTTGCTCTATCTTTCCCCATAACTCTACTAGTACCCTACATTTTTTTTGTACGTTTATCATTCAAATCATCGATGTGTGATATTGTGTAATGATTGAGAACAATATAATTATTCCAAACATTATGTTTATTAAAACAATATCATACGATACAATATAACACAAGACAATACAATAAGATAAATTAACCATCATAAAGTGAAGTATATCAATCATTTGATATGCTGCATTGGTATTTTTTTATTTTTACTACATAACATTCCAACAAATACCCACAATAAAAAATAATCATATTCATTTTTAATGTATAATTACTGTGTAATTTGTGGATAATTCGTGTATAATCTTGGAAAAACTATATATGGATCATAAAATTCAAAATAATTACATGTTCGTGCCTCAATCCAAAGTAATTCAAGAAATACACATTCTATCAAAAAAAAATTACAACTCATACCCCACATTCATTAAGGCTGATAATTTTCACTTAACTGATATTAAATCAATATCATATACTAGTATATTGGTATCATTAAGGCTGACACTTTTGCTTAATTGATGCTAAATTATTATTATTATTAATAATATATATATAGAGAGAGAGAGAGAAAGAGTATATTGTTGTAGTATCATTAAGATTTCAAGTTTACTCAACTTCTAAGTTAGAATGAAAAATTGACAACAACATATAACTAGAGTTGTCAAAAAGGGTCAGCCTAGTCCTATTCAGCTCAAGCCTCGTGGGTCAAGGAATTTGATGGGCTAACCCTTCATTTGAAAGGGTTTGAAAATTTTCAACCCAACCCAATCCAACCCTAGAAGAGTCGCGGGCTAGCCCTTTTTTTTTCTTTTCAAACTTAATTTCTATGACGTCAAGAAAATGAAAAGATTTTTTAATCAAATATAACAACAATGGCGGTGTTTCAATAACACTAGCAAAAGTTTAGTGTGATTAACATGTATCTAGGATACTAGATACACGAGATGCATGAATCTGGTGTGATGCAGCTCAAATACAAAAGCGAGATAAGAGCGAGATGGGAGGGAGGCGAGGGCGCGAGATTTGTCAATGTATCCAGATACATGCGAATCCACTTGGATACAATGTATCTAGAATAAATTACACCTAATTTTGAGTCCATGTATCTAGACACACCATAATCTGGTAAAATTATACTATTACAACATAGTATACATCTAAGTAATTAGCTTATACGCTAGTGAAATTTCTGTAATTTACCCTTAAATAAATTTTTTTAGCCCATGGGCTGACCCGACCCAACCTCAATCAAGCCTCACAGGTCAAAGACATATATGGATAGGACTTATAAGCCCTACTTTTAAATGGACTTGTAAAGTTGTATCCCAATCCTACCTCAATAATGGATTGAGTTGAACCGGCCTCATGGGCTAAGGCGCTAAGCCCATTTTGACGGCTCTACATATAATTAAGAGTAAATTTTAGGTTTAGCAAACATAAAAATCACATTTGTATGCTATATCTATAGTTTGTATAATTGCGTTTATGTTTGCTATGACTATTAATATGTATATTTCGATATACATATACAAAATAATCAATTGTATCATCTGTTTCGGTATACATATACAAAAGAATCAATTGTATAATCTGTTTTTGTATAAAGCGAGAAAGACAAAAGAAAACTGGGCAGAGAAAAATCTGTATATGTATAATTATAAATGTATATGACAAAAATATATGTATTTATATTTGTATATACAATTTTCTCTCACTTTATACAAACACAAATGTATAATTTGTGTTTGTATAAAGTGAGAGAGGCGAGTGAGAGTAACGAACGAGATCTGGGAGAGTGGCGAGCGAGATTCTATGGGGAGAGAGACGAACGAAAAGATATGTATGCGCTTGTATAACAGTGACCAGCAGAAAACAAGAGTGGCGAGCGAGAATTTCAAGGAGAGAGGCAAATGACAACAGTTTGCTACAGATTACAATTAAATCAAACTGTGATTATAACATTTAATTTGAATTAATAATTTGTTATTTTATATAATTTTCCCTATAATTATTTAAAATAAGTGTCTAAAAAGGAAATGAAAAAAGTAGGGGTGCTGGCAAGTGAGGCCAAAGTGACCACAATACATGTCCATGTCAGTGGCCACTACCTTCTAACCTGCCCGGAGAAATTCAACTCTGAGAACTGACACACGCATAGGCATCGGTGTTTCTTTTGTTTGGCACAACTGGGGGAAAACACCGGGCAAACCACCCCCTTTAAATTAAATCTTCTGATTACAGAAGCGGTTTAGGGTTGGAAGGGGAATCGCGTGCAGTTCTCAGCTCCACACCCCCGTGTGACATCTTCGCTTATGCTTTTACTTTTAAATCACTGTGTTTCCTTTTGAATATCCGATGTGGGACAAAGAGGCCACTAAAGTGATTTTGTATTGCATTATGAAGTGAAGGCTGTATTTTGTTCTCTTTGACTGCCTCTGTTTTTATCCAACCTCCATCGAAGTGGGAGCATACACACTGTATAAAAGTAGAAAAATGGAGAGGTTCGCGCTTAACTACTTCTCCCTCCCCTTTTCACTATTTTTAAGTATTTTCTGTGTCACCCATCAACTGATAGAAAAGAATAACCCAACTATTATAGCACTTGTATACTTTTCAAGACCAAGAATCAAACCCCAGACCTTCTGATTCAGTACAGCGCTGAATGATAAGCAGTGGGGTTTTGCCTCACTTGTATTCATATTTGTATACCCCAAACCTTCACAAGTTTCAATGAAGGTTCACCAAGAATGAGGCACCTACTGGGTTACCTTTCTTTCCTCCTTTTCTTGCTTTTTCATTCTACATTCCAGCAGCAAGAAGATAGATTGGCTTTACTTCAATTGAGATCGTCTTTAGGATTGAGAGCCAGAGAGTGGCCTATTAAGGGTACCCCTTGTTCAAATTGGAGAGGTATTTCTTGCAACAATGGTAGAGTTACTGGGATTAACATTTCTGGTTTTAAGCGAACACGAACTGGGAATCAAAATCCTCAATTCTTGGTTGATGCCCTTCAAAATTTGACTCTGTTGGAGTCATTTAATGCATCTAATTTTGCACTTCTGGGTTCTATTCCTGATTGGTTTGGCATTGGACTTGCATCTCTACAGGTTCTTGATCTTAGCTTCTGTTCAATAACTGGTGCTATTCCTTCAACTATTGGTAATTTGAGAAGTTTAGCTGTTTTATACATATCTAATAATGGTCTTAGTGGAATGGTGCCTTCAAGTTTGAGTCAATTGTTAAGTCTTTCAGTTCTTGATGTTTCACACAATGCACTTGGTGGGTCAATTCCTGCATCATTTGGGTCTCTTGGGAATCTTACTTTGCTTGATATGTCTTCAAATGTTTTGTCTGGGGCTATTCCTCCTGTAATTGGGACTTTATCACAGTTGAAATTCTTGAATCTTTCTCGGAATATGTTGTATGGGAATCTGCCGCCTGTAATTGGGAGATTCAGTTTTCTTGATATATCAAACAACTATTTTCAAGGCAAAGTTCCTCAGTACTGGCAAAGCAATGTGACCCTTAATAGAAATTGCCTACAAAGATTGGAAAGTCAAAGGGATACAAGAGAATGTGCATCTTTCTATGATGAGCGGGGCTTGATATTTGACAATTTTGGAATGCCTAATGCTATGGAGCTTCCGGTTCCTATATCTGAAAAGAAGAGTCCCAAAAATGTGATCATATCAGCTGCTGTTCTAGGGGTTGTCGGATTTATTGCTACTGTGATGCTCTTTGTAGTGCTGCTGATTTGTTGCTGCAAGAGGGGCGCGGCGAATCAAAGGGTCACTGGTGTAGGGCCTGTTCCTACTACTGCAAGTCCTCCCCCACCTCCAGGACCATCATTGAAATTTTCAAGTTTAGGAGTAGCATTTAACTACCAGCAGATCCTTCAAACAGCCGGTCATTTCAGTGATGTAAATCTTATTAAGCATGGACATTCAGGTGATATTTTCCGCGGAATCCTGAAAGGTGGAGTTCATGTAGTAGTTAAAAGAATTGATTCCAGCTCAGTTAAAAAGGAAGCATACTTGTTAGAATTGGACTTCTTCAGCAAAGTTTCTCATTCTAGAGTAGTCCCTTTTCTGGGACATTGTTTAGAGAGTGAAAATGAAAAGTTTCTGGTATACAAATATATGCCAAATGGAGATCTCTCTAGTTCTTTGTTAAGAAAAAACAATGCAGATGATGATAGTTTGCAGTCACTTGATTGGATAACGAGACTGAAAATCGCTATTGGAGTTGCTGAGGGTTTGTCTTATCTGCATCATGAATGTAATCCACCTCTTGTGCACAGGTATTTTAGAGCTTGTTGTGATGCATTACTCTTACTTCCACTTATCACGCTTAATCTGACAACTTTTAAATTGCAGTAACAAACCAAATCTATTATCTTTATACTGCCTATCTGAATCATAAGTTATCATTGTGATGGGACACTTGATCATGAATCTTGGAAGAGTAGTTGCATATTCCTCTACATATGTTTCTTTGGTTGTAGACTTTTGGCGAATTAGCATAATAAATGATATGCATGTTTTATTAATACATGATATTTCAGAAAATTAAAAACATCCATTATTCATGAAAGATGAAGTGCTTAAGTTTCCTCCATACTAATTGGCGTCACTGAAAACGTCACTGAAAAAGCCTCTTCTTACTGATAAAATTTGGCCAAGTTAATGCTGGCACCATTTTGTACTTCATGAATTTCAACTGTCTATCAGTGCCAATTAGGTCAATACTATAAGAGACATGAGTGAAAGATATAAGCTAGAGCTGGATGGTTTGGCAATTAAATATACTCTGAGGTGTTCTTTCTTTGGAACTAAGTGGCCACATGATACAAACCGGAGCTGGATATTTAGCAATTATATACAATCCAAAACTGTTCTTATCAGTGATCTAAAAGCTTGCTAGGACACATGAATTGGGCGAATCCAATCATAAACTATTTTCAGAAAATATGAAACCAAACTTTGTCTTGAGATACCCCTGTTACAACTTACAAGAGTAAGGGTGAATAGAATAAGCCCTTTACTCTTTTGGCCGTGTATTACTTCACAATCTTGGGCTAACTACTCCAGACGTACTGAGTGAAACCTAATGACAAAAAAACTCCTATTGGCAACTCGGTCTAAATTTTGACAAAACTCCTATCACTGCCATCTTTCCTGAACAACTTGGATCACAGCCCAAATGTTAACCAACAACAACAACAACATACCCAGTGAAATCCCACTAGGTGGGGTCTGGGGAGGGTAGAGTGTACGCAGACCTTGCCACTACCTCGTAAAGGTAGAGAGGCTGTTTCCGAGGGACCCTCAGCTCAAGTACATCAAATCCAAGTGAAAGGCGAGGAAAACAGTGAATAAAACATAAGATCCAATAAGAAAGAAAGTATATAATCAACAAAGGAGACAGTAACATCCATAGAACAATGTGATAAGTGAAACGCAGTAAACAACAAAAGGTTAGGACTACTACAGACACTAACAACCCATACCCTCTCAAGGGAGGACAACATGCTAGCCCTACTAACCTTCAACCTTAATACGCGACCTCCACTCCTTCCTATCTAGAGTCATGTCTTCGGTAATGCGAAGCTGAGCCAAGTCTTGTCTAATCACCTCTCCCCAATACTTCTTAGGCCTACCTCTACCCCTCCGCGTACCATCTACAACCAACCCCTCACACCTCCTCACTGGGGCGTCTGCGCACCGTTTCTTCACATGTCCAAACCATCTCAATCTCGCTTCCCTCAGCTTGTCCACCACAGAGGCCACAGCCCAAATGTTAACCCTTCTCCGGAATTGTCCTTTTTAGAAAAGATTTCTATTTAATTTTCTCATATTGTTTCAGCAGAAGCTTGTAGAGAATGATAACTCAATGAACAACTTTGTGGATTTAATAACATGTCTGGTTGTTTGAAATTGATCCAGTATGTAGATAAATAGCAAAATATCAGATGACAGCTGCGACAATTAGCTTCATGAAATTTTACAAAGACAAAGAAAAGGAATAGACAAGACTTCATCCTTGTTTTGCTCTTCATTATATGTTCTCTATGTGTTATTCACGTGCAATAAATTACAAATTTTCCATAACAAGACGATTTGGCCAATGAGGGGCCATGGTTATGTACACTTGTACTAGCTATTCTCTCTAGTTGCATGCATGTCTATTTCCACTTTAGCAAGTTCTGATTTCTTCTAGATTCTATATCTAGTGACATGGCTTAAGGTTCACTGTTACTAGATCTCTTACTGCTCTAGCATATTAAAATTTATTTCTGAAACTACGGCGAATTGAGGTAGCTTTGCTTATTAATTTTTTGAAAACTTTCTAACATCAAGGTCTTCTTGTGTTTGACATGGGTGCCACTTTTGATACTGAGATTTTATGAGATCGCTATACTTGTTTAGTTGAGTACTAGCTGGTAAATATGTTAGGTAGGTCATTTAGAAATCTCATAATGTAGAAGTGACCTTTTCTTATTCTTTCATCAAAGGATTTCTAATAGGATAGCACTTTGACTGACTTTTTTCATTTTAAAACATCAGCATAGCTCCTTGACATATCACATCTCGTGATAAACTATGTACAGATTGATTGAGCTGGTATAACCGTGACTATCAAATTTATTTCTTGGATTTCCTTTGTACTTCAGTAGACCCATCGAGCTTCTTTCTGAAGTTAGTTTGAATATTTACTAAACTTGCAAAACAGGTTTAGATATCACCATGATTTATGTCCATTTCTTCCTTCCAATTTTAATCATCTTCCAATTTTAATCATGAATGTACTCTATTTCACTATAGGTTACTACACTTTCCTCAAGATGTTCACCACATTTTTTCAGTTAAGTATTTTTTTTTTTATGTGGCAACTAGAATTTCTTAAGCACATGGATAAATAATTATATTCTTATCTTCTCTCTGTTTCTTTTCCACCATACCACGTGGTAGACAAAAGATGGTCTAAGCTGGAACTTCCCAAACGCCTCATAATAGACCATACTTAAGGTAGTGCATGAAAAGGAGAAACCAATTGCACAAATTTCTGCATTTTCCCTGAGCTATATCAGTGAACTGTAAAAAAGACGGGTTTTATACTATTCGTAATGGTTACATTGTCTTTCTGCTGCATTGCAGATGAAAATTCACATAATCTCGGTTATATAATTTATGCCTTGGGGTACTATGGTGAAACACCTTTTTTGAACCTTGTCTTGCTATATTTGCAGAGATGTCCAAGCAAGCAGCATACTTCTTGATGATAAATTTGAAGTACGGTTAGGGAGTTTGAGTGAGGTCTGTGCACAAGAAGGAGACACCCATCAAAACAAGATTTCCAGGATGTTGCGGCTGCCACAGTGAGTAGTTGTCGCTTTTCTTTTCATTTTCTTTTATATGACAATATCTTTATTTGGGATTGAGGCATAAGTGGCTCTTTTCTCTAATCTTCTTTCTACTCTACCAAGATTTATTTATAGCCTACATTCTCCCCACAGGAAACATTTTTCTCAATTCTTGTATGTGTTTTAGATATATGAGTGGTTGTGATTGTCTTTTTCCTGCAAGATATCTAGCTCATTTAGTAGTAACAAGTAATTATGTTATTACCTCTCAACTGGAACTACATATTGATAGTCTTTTCTTCCTACTATGCAGAACATCGGAACAAGGCGCATCAGGTACACTTGCCACTTGTTAATTCAATTATGATGAGTAAAGTTTACTCGATATTTTAACATTTATTAAGTCCTGCTTTTCGGTAATAGCGTACTGTTTAAAATGATGAAATTTGACTTTCTAATCTTCTTTTCTGATGGACAGGTACGCCTAATGCCACTTGTGCATACGATGTTTATTGTTTTGGAAAGGTTTTGCTTGAGCTGGTAACTGGCAAGTTGGGTATCAGTTCATCTAGTGATGCTACCATAAAAGATTGGTTGGACAAATCACTATCTTGCATTAGTATGGATGATAAGGAACTTGTAACAAATATAGTAGATCCTTTCCTAATCGTAGATGACGATTTATTAAAGGAAGTATGGGCCATGGCAATTGTTGCCAGATCTTGTCTCAATCCCAAGCCTTCGAGGAGGCCGTTAATGAGGTATATCCTCAAAGCTTTGGAAAACCCATTGAAGGTATTTAGGCAAGAACATGCTATTTCCGAACGACTTAGAGCAACTTCATCCAGAGGGTCATGGAATGCTACTCTATTTGGGAGCTGGCGTCACAGCTTCTCGGATATAGTAGCTCCACCAGCTAATAAGGTGGAAGGTGCAAGTAGTTTTAAGAAGTCAGCAATTATGGGGTCTCAGGGAATTGGTCAAGTTGCAGAAGGGGGTCCTTCTTTCTCAACTGGACGACACTCAAAGGAGATATTCCCCGAACCATTGGACGTGCAGGATGCAGAGAGAACGCATGATGAATAGAAGGTTATCGTTCTTGATTCTTTGGGTGCCTAGCCTGTTTGTTGGTATCCTGTACATTATCCTCCCATTCTGGATCCTTGGGTTACTCCAGGTTACCATGTTCAAATTTCAAATACAGCATCAATTGTGTATGGCTTTAGCTGTGAAGGTTCTTTAGGTACAGTTTGATACAGCAGGATTTAGCAGTGTGTTGCTTCTTTTTGCTCAATTGTTTTAATAGTTTCTATTTGGGCTCATTCTTTTCTGTAATTGTTCTTCTCTTTTGCCTGTCCCTCCATGAAATGTAAATTATAAATGGAGAAGTGAATAGGAAAAATGGAATTTCTTTTTTTTTTCAATCTGTGAATAGATTTGACATATTATACAATTAAAATCAAAGGCTTACCCTTATTCTCTTGTGCCAACTTTGTAACTTGTGGCTACAGTATATTATTTACTTTTATGCTTTTGTTAAACTCTACTAAGAACTATTCTAATCTTCAAATTTTACTTTAAGCCTTCAGACTTTTGAAGCAAAGTAAAAAGGAAGTTTGGTGTACGAAACATTGTGAGATCATCATATAGGCGTAAGAAGTATTGGGATGAGGCAATTAGGCAAGATATGATGCAATTTCAACTCATCGAAGACATGACCTTTGATAGAAAGGTCACTAAGGTATGCAGGACAAGGATTATGGTAGAATGTTAGTTATTAGTAGTCGAGAGTATTTACCTTTCCTTTCCGTAGTTGAGAGTATTTACCTTTCTTTTCCTTAAGTTTAGTATTATTCTTTTCCCCCCTTATTTTTGAATTTCTATCACTACTTGTTGTTTCGCCTCAATATCTTAATATTTTGATGTTGATTTTATTTGTTGTTATTACCTCTTTTTTATTGTTGTTCAAGTTACAGGTCTTTCAAAACAGTTTTTCCACCTTCTCAAAGGTATCTATATCTATGTAAGGTTTGTATGCATTCTACTTTTTTTGAACTCCAGTTGTGAAATTATACTGAATTCATTGTTATTGTATATGATAGACAACCTATCCAAATGCAAGCATGATTCTATAGGTCGAAGTCCTGACTTAGTGGTCATATGAAAAAAAAATTACCATCGGAAAATGGTCAAAAATGCCTTTAAACTATATGAAATGAACAAAAATGCCTCCCGTTTATACTTTGGCTAAAAAATGTTCTTACCGTCAATACTTTGGTTCAAAAATGTCTTTGCAATCAATACTTTGGTTTAGAAGTGCCTATAGTTACTAAATGGGTCAAATATGCCCTTTTAAATATTTTTTTTCTTTTTAAACACATCTTCTTCCTAATAAAAATACTATTAAAGAACCCTATTCTCGTTTTCTTTCTTTTAAAATCACTATTTTCTTCTTAAACCCATTTTATCAATTAAAATAGAATAACATCATGTACCCCTTTAACATATAATATATGGCATATTTATATAATGTCATAGTAAATCCATCATTAATTTTTATTTATATAACGATAAAAAATAATTATAATAAAATAAGAAAAAAATTATTATTTTTTATTTTTTCTGAATTGAAGTAGGATAAACATTTGCTAATTTTTTTTTAAAAAAATTATTATAAAAAGAATGTGTTATAACTAATATATTTATTTGGAAAAAGGGAACTTTTGACCCATTAAATAACAATAAGGACATTTTTTGACCAAAATATTGACGACAAAGATATTTTTAGACCAAAACATAAACAAAGGACATTTTTATTCATTTCACACCGTTAAAAGGGCCCTTTTCCGTTTTACTATTGATATAAAAATTTCGCTTTTTTAAAGCAAAGTAAATGGAAAAAGAAAGATACTATAGAAATGAGCTAGTCTAAAATTTGGAAGTTTACTGTATTTGTTTTAAAATAAGATATTTTTGACAATAACAAACTAAAATTGCACATAAAAGAGAAAGAAAATACGGAGAAAATAAATGCCAAAAATGTAAAGGTCCCACCGAGACTTGAACTCGGGTTACTGGATTCAGAGTCCAATGTCCTAACCACTAGACCATGGGACCATCTTGCATGCTTGTTAATCTAAAAAATACCTATTCTATATTTTCAATTTGTTTGTGTTTGTTTTAAATTGATAAGGGAAGCAATTTTTTTTTGAATTTTATAATTTTAAATTGAAAATATATAGAATATAACAAAATGATACTATTTAACTTTGTGGTTTTAAAAATATCAGGTGGAAAGTTAAAAAAAAATTAAAGAATTGTTAAAAAAAAGAGACATTGTTTTTTAAACTTATTAAAAAGAAATGTAAGAAAACTATATTTGGATGGAGGGAGTATTTATTTATTGCAAGAGTCTAATTACTATCTTAATAACAGGCGGCGACAAGCACACAACTCTTGACATTAGTTGATTATAAAATGAGTAACTTTCACATATACAAAACATAAAAATCATATGTGTATGTTATAATTATAGTTTGTATAATTGCGCTTCATAGCAAACTTTATATTTGCTATGGAGCATCAGAATGAATAACTCGCTGGCAATAGCTTCAAATTTGTATAATCTCGTTGGCAGACCATTTGTATAAATCGTTGGCAACCTATCGTTTGTATAAATCGCTGACAGCCTCTCAATTCAATTTTATGTGTTTGTATATCTGCATAAATTTTGAATTTGTATACAAATGAATCGAAATAAAACATTTGGATATCAAATCTCTCTCTCTCTTTATACAACACAAATTATACATTGTAATTTGTACAATCTGTGTTTGTATAAAGCGAGAAAGAGAGAAGGCAAAAGAGAACTGGGCAGGGGAAAATCTGTATTTGTATAATTATAAGTGAATATGACGAAAATATATGTATTCGTATTTGTATATACAATTCTCTCTCTCTTTATACAGACACAAACACATTTTATACATTTGTGTTTGTATAAAAGCGAGAGAGGCGGGGGAGAGACTGGCGAGCGAGAAATCTAGAGAGAGAGGTGAATGACAATTATTTTCTATGGGTTACAATTAAATCAAACCATAATTATAACATTTAATTTAAATTAATAATTTGCTATTTTATACAATTTTCCCAAATAAAATTCTATAAGTATAGATTTTATGAATAAAAAGAAATGTGAAATTGTGAAACATAAATGCTAGTCAATAGGGAGTGCTGGTAGGCGAGGGTGATTTGCTCGAAATGTGTGGACCCACTTCAATTAGAAGCAGATAACTGTTCATTTACATGTTTGCTTCTTATTAAAGGTATTTCTAAAAGAATTCGTATTTTTTTTTTATATTTAAAAATTGCGTTAAAAAGTACTACTATAACTCACAATAATAACAACTTAAAATATCGAGTTATATATTTTAAAATAATGTAAAAAGTACTATAAATCACAATAATTAATTACCTAAATTTTTTTTTAAAAAAAATAATGAAAGAGAAGATAATTAACCAAAAGCTATAATAAAAAAAAACATGTATAATCAGTTTAGCAAACACTAAAGTATAGAGACTGTATTGGTGCAGTAGATGGACTGCTCCTCTTTTAACTAAAGATCTCTTAACTAGAGATCTCGAGTTTCAAAGCTAAAATCCTTAAGAACGCTATCTTTAAATGGGCCCTACTCGGTGCGAAATTGTCTTCCCGGGCATCTATGTTATTAGGAAATTTTTCGCATATAGCCACTCAAAATAACTTAATTATGCTCCATAATTATAGTTTGATAATTACAATTCGTAACTACATATTAGAAGGAGGAGAGAGGCGAGCAAGATTGTGAGAGGGAGAAGGGAGGTGAGCGAGAGAGGGTAGAGTGTAGAGAGGTGAACTGTATATATATGTCAGTTAGATAATTATATACATGTAACTAATATGTATATTATCAATGATTGTATTTGTATATAAACATACAATTTGTATTCGTATACAATTGATGGAGTTCAAACATTTGTATTTGTATATTCAGTCACTCTCTCGCTTTCTACAAACACAAATTATACATTTGTATTAAGTGAGAGAGAGACTGACAAAAGATAGGCGAGAGAGATACTGGGCAGGGAGAGGAGAGATGACTGAAAATGAGGAGAGAGGCGAGCGAGATTCTAGAGAGAGTGGAGAGAGACGAGAGAGGGAGGAAGAGAGGAGAGAGGAGAGAGAGGAAGAGAGGAGAGAGGCGAGAGAGAATGTAATTATAACCAGAAGTAAGTTTTGAATTTTAATTAATGCAAACTGTAGCTATATTAGTTAATTAACTAATACATGTTTGTTTCGTGTAATTTTCCCATGTTATTTTCCCTCATTTTATGACAAAAGAATAAAACGCAGCGTTTTGACCATAAGCTCGCCTTTCAGTTGTTGCCGATCGCAAGGAAGAAGCCTATTTGCATCTCCAATGGCTGCCATCTTAGCTCGCAAATCTCTATCTGCTTTACGTTCTCGTCAGCTTGTAAGTTTCCAATTCTCTTTTTACACATTCCAATCCATCAATCAATCGATCCCAAATTAGTTGGGATTGACTATCTGCTATTCATGGTATGTTCTTCCTGTCCAATTGAAACCTAACTGTATATCTTCATGAAGATTTCAATTGACGGTGTTTGATTATCCGATAATTTTTTTTTCTTTTTATCAATACAGTTGTGCATTATCTACAAATAACAATTTCTGTAAGATTATGTGCATCTAATTAACGTGAACTTACCTGCAAAGTATTGGAAGGAATTAAGTTTGAAAAGAGGTAATAGATATAGATGATTCATAGAGTGGAACTGAACTAGTTTGGTTAAGAGGAAGCTGATTGATTGAAATCTCCCTGAATGACACTAGATTATATCAGCTTTCGCTTTAATCCATTGTTCCCTTAGCCTAATTTGTCTTGTAAAATTAGTGTTTGCTTTTGAAAATGTGCTATCAAACAGTAAGGGATGCCAACAATGGTCGACAAATTTGTTTTGCATACTGATATTTTTGCGATTGGAATTCCCTCGAGGCACATTTTCTTTATTCTGGAATTATTTCTGAAAAAGTAGGATAAAGAATGGTCTTGTGCTGCATTTCCCTACCCTTTAAAAAACACAAACCCTGATAAGATATTTTGGCTGGTTTGATGTTTGGATTAGCTTAACTGTGTCGGGAGGAGAACAGGTTTTGGGTTGGTGAGATTAGAAAGGCAAGAAGATAATAGATATCTATTATTGCCTACTTCTACTCATGATTATCACCACTAAGATATGCTCTCTGTTTGAGAAATTTTGGTGGAAATGAGAGAGGTGACAGGGACTTGGCTACTTTAGTCTTTTGTTGTGTCATTGTCGCTCCCAACTACATAGGTAAGTGTACGCGGTCGTACAAGTAATATAGTGATTGGAAGCAATCAGATGTAGAATCCACAAGGACTTATGATTGACCGTTTACTGTATTAAACTAGTTCTAATTATTTATTCAAGCTATAAAATCTGAAGATTTGTTTGTGGGTTGACTAAACTAAAACTAAAAAAGAAAATAACTGATGAACATAGTTTTGGTTAACACAATAAAAGACAGATTCCAGGGTTATGACACTTCTATGTACTCAGTTGTGTCTACGCCTTTGTTCTCTTGCAAATCACTGATATGTAAGCTCCCACAAATGCATTTACATCTCCCGTAGATGAGTCAAATAGGGAAAACTAGGTATATTCCTATCCTAGCTGCAAATCCACTCCCCCAGGATCACATCCTATTCTATTTGACCCTTGTTTTATCTTAACTTTCCTCTCCCGAGTTCTGTTACGGAGTATAAATTTATTCTACTAGTAAGCACAAAATCAAATAAACGTGGCCGTTTATTCTACTAGGTAAATCCACAAAGACATGCTTACATCTTCATACTTGGCCATTTTCTTGAACATTTTGCCAACAAAATCCACATAGCACATCAATTAGTCTTATAGTGTGAGAAGGAACAATAGTTAGGAGTATTGAACGTGTTTATTCTCAAAACAGGGTATAAACGTGGGTGAGATATGGCTAATAGATGTATAAATACGCCTAACATCAATCACAAAGATCATTTCGTTCCACTTTTAGTAAAATAGTGAAGGATATTCCATTAGTAATGATAAAAGGGGTGGAGGGGATCTGTATATGTTGTTCAGGATGCATAATGTGTTTATAAAATATGTCAAAAAACTCGAAGCTGAGTGGTTTGATCGTTTCTACTATGTTTGGGAAATTCAGGTTTTGGCAGGACACACAATTGAAGGAACTAATGGCTACAACAGAACTCTGCTTGGCACCCGATCATTTGCTACCAAGCATTCATTTTCTACTGACAAAGGTCTGTGCTAAGCTCTTCGACCCCCCCTCCAATCCCCCAAGTTGAAATCCCCTTTTTACTTTGCATATCGTAAAATAGAAAGCATCTATATTACTGACCTAGCCTAGACTAATGTTGTATTGGGCCTAGTGGCTACTGATGAGGGCCCAGAGGTGCATGGTTTTTGATCTCCTAGATTTCACATCAACATGCTGTGTAGTATAGGACCTCTACAATCAAGAAAAAATATATTAATGTTTTGTACTGTGCGGATGCCCATATTAACTATCAATTGTGATTAAGGACAAAATGAATTTGGCTTTACTGGTTTCATGGTAGCATATGATGACCTATTCCAGATGTACAATGTTGCAAGTGAAATCTAATTTCTAGGTTCATTTTGTAGAATAAATGATTCTAGTTATCTTTTCTCATGCATCAGATGATGAAGAAAGAGAGCAGCTAGCAAAGGAGTTATCAAAAGATTGGAATTCAGGTAAAGACCTTTTCAAAGATCTCTACTTGGCTTTGCATTTTGGTTTCTCTGCACTGCTTTATGCATTATTGAGTTGCTGAATGTTGTTGAATAAATGCAGTTTTTGAGCGAAGCATCAATACATTATTTTTGACTGAAATGGTTCGAGGTCTAATGCTGACGCTGAAGTACTTCTTTGAGAAGAAAGTAACGGTACTGGATCGATTTTTTATATCATTGTCTTGTTTTCTTCCTGTCTGCTGATTAGCTGTGCTCCACCTAATTAAACCATGGTTGTATTTTACATTTTATGGTGTCTCTCCATCAATTGAGCAGAAAATCCAATAACCATTTTCACTGTGCAGATTAACTATCCATTTGAGAAGGGTCCTTTAAGTCCTCGTTTTCGTGGAGAACATGCTCTTCGACGTTATGCAACTGGAGAGGAAAGATGCATTGCATGTAAACTTTGTGAAGCTGTAAGTGCTAGTTTGAAATGACTTATATCAGCTGTAATAGTGATATACATTTGCCAGAGGGGCTTTGCTGCTTTTGCCTTGCGGTAAAGGAAGTACAATGTGGAATATGTGGTATGCACCATGTCCTTGAGTTTAAACCCAGCTGATGAATAAAACCTGGTGCTTAAGTGGGAGGAGGGTAGAGGGATGGGCCTATTCTCTCCCAAGTGTTGAACCTATGCACCAACTGGGGCTGGGCCAGCTAAACCACAGGGGATTTCTCAGTTATCAAAAAAAGAAAAAGAAAATGAGAGTGATAAATCTTTTTTTTTGCATCCTGCTTACATTGATAGCTGTTGGTTACCCTCATGAAAGTTATTGTTTATGTTATTTAAAAAAATGCATTCATAGGCATGGTTACTATCATGTTTCAAAGGTGAGACTTTGCGAAGGTAGAATGTGAAAGTTGATCTTTTATTTTTGAGATTGATAATAATTATTTGTGTCTTAGCTAACTGCTATTTTAGTTTTCTAGGGAGTGTATGCACTTAAGTTTACAAGTCTCGATGTATTTTTGCCATGGACTTTTTATTCTTCTAACTGTGCTTCCCCACAAAAAAAGGGTGTAGCAAAATAGAGGTTAAGTAAAGTTAAAAAATGACCCAGGACTTTGGTCTAGTGGTAAGGTCGCAACATGTGATATGTGAATTAGGTGCACATCATAGGTTTAATCCAGCCGTAGACGAAAGCAGTGTTTTAAGTGGATAAAGGGTAGAGGGGTAGGCCCAATATCCACTGAGTTTAGAAACATGCACCACTTCGACCCTTGGGATTTCTCGATTATAAAAAAAGTTCAAAATGCCCAAAAGATGATTCGATACAATGTAGTTAGTTTATTGCATCAACCTTGAAACATCTCCTCTTCTCCAGATCAAGTATCCTGATCAGTTAGTCTGGTGATTAAAAGGGAGAGTTGACAATGCATGCTTTACAATGTTGCGAAAGCAGTGACTATTACATCATTCTCGTCTGGGAAGAGTATGCAGTTTATAGAGCAGCTCCAAGAAGTGTAAAAGCAGACAATCACGTAAATTTTCTTTATACAATGGTCACTAGTATGGTCAATGTTTATACTTTTTAGTTGGCATTGCGACAGCCCAAACTAGAAAGAAAGAGCTGCCATAACCAGTGATCTTTTATCCTTTCTTCAAAAGGTTGTTGTGTCCACCACTATGAACCATGGTGCTGCCAGATTATGTGACTTGTGCGATGATGTTTCTTGCCTACTTCAGTTCTATATGGTATGATTTGTCTTAAGTAGTGAAACAAATAAAATTTGAATTCTAACAGATTTGCCCTGCCCAAGCCATCACCATTGAGGCCGAGGAGCGAGAGGATGGAAGTCGTCGCACAACTAGGTAGATGATGGTAGTTTTCTCAATATCATACTACTAGCTATTAGGACATCCATCACCCATGCTTATCTGTAGATTGAATTTTACAGGTATGATATTGACATGACAAAATGCATTTACTGTGGATTCTGCCAAGAAGCCTGCCCTGTTGATGCAATCGTTGAAGGGCCCAACTTTGAATTTGCAACCGAAACTCATGAGGTTTGTGGAATCAAGTAAATTAACCTTGTATCAGAGTTAAGGTTGACATGAATAAATATTTTATATCCTAAAGCATGGAAAATGTGGATGATAACTACACGACTTTTTAACTAACGTATTGCTTAACCCATTAGGAACTTCTTTACGACAAGGAGAAGCTTCTTGAGAATGGTGATCGATGGGAAACTGAGATTGCCGAGAATCTGAGATCCGAAAGCCTCTACCGCTGAGTACTTTTTTTTGAGTTGAGATACAATGAAACTTTCTAGCTTCTGAGGAATTAATAAAATAAAGGGATCTACTGAAGGATGTTCTCTTTTTGTTGTTTCCGTTGCCTTTCCATTATTGAGATGGCTCTATTTAAGTATACATATTGATTGGTGAAAATATGAAGCATCTTATTATATTTGATGACATTTTGTGAAGGTTCTTGTTCATTCAAGTTGCTGTGAAACTAAACATGGTGTCTCTTTTAGTTTTAAGGAATTGGTGTTTATTGTATGAGCCGTGTGTAACTCATCTATTTGTTCATTACTTCCTTTTTGTACACCATGGAAGTGAAGTAAATTCAAATGTAAGTGTTAGATTATTACAAGCTTACATACTATTAACTACTGTACTTTGTTTAAATTATAGTATTTTATTAAAAAAAAAAAAGATTAGAACAGGAAAAGCTTCAGATTGAAGTAATAAAGTTGTAGAAAATGGATTCGATGACTGATTCAACAATTTAGTGTTTATTTACATTTATACTAGTTTTTTTTTTTTAATAAATAAGAGGTTATTATTTGTGTTTTCTAATTCAAATGCGATTAACTATTACTAAAATTTAATCATGTAGAGACAAATTATTCCTAGATATGGTCGTTTGAAAATATTTTCAGAGAATTATCCAAACGTCAAAAATGATAATTCGTAGGTTTATTATATCCACTGAAAATAATTCAACAGTAACTTGCCACTGTTAACCTTTTGGGACCCTCTTTCAATTTTGTGTTTTCATGCTACATCTTTTTGTATTATTTCAATTTCAGTTTTATCCATTTCTTTGAAAAGTCACTTTTTATCTAGGACAATTTTAATAACTCAATTGATTGATATTTTTATTTTATTAGCTTGAATCTGAAAATTATTTTTTTTTAAAAAATAAAAATAATAATACTTCCACGTGTGTTACAAGTTACAACGCAGAGAAGAGTGAAATTCATCATTTTCCACCTTCTAGACACGTGTAGGCCCTCAAATTGCCCATACTTTAGAGAGCAACAATATTCCACATATATTCAAAAGAAATTCTCGTTTTCCCTTTCGGCGTTTCAAAGTAACTTTTCCGCAAACATTCTGCACAAGTCCACACAACAACAAATACTCACCAGATCTACTCTATCCCAACTTCATTTTATTTCTAGAGATAGAAAGAGAAAGAGGAGGTCATAGGCTTTCACCGCGCGTTCTGATGGATGAGAAGTTGATACAGCGATTGGAGTCCGCCGTGTCAAGGCTGGAGGCGCTTTCAGTCGGCGGCGGAGTTTCACTTGGAGATGGAGAAGCTGCGGCGGCTTTAGATCCATCCATTATTGCCTTTGACGATCTGAGGTCACAGTTTGTCGGGAGAGTTTGCACTGCTGCAGAGAAGATTGGTGGACAGGTTTTGGATGTTACTAAGATTGTTGAGGAGGCTTTTGAAGCTCAGAGAGAACTTCTTATCAAAATCAAAGAAACTCAGGTTAGCTTCTAATTAGTTTGGAATGGATAGAAAGGATTACTATATCTGATTCTAACTAGTTCAGGATATGCTGATGGTTAACACAAAATTACAGTTGGATTTATTTACTGTCACTGTCTGGTATACGAGTTGAGTGTGTTAGTATACAGTTGAAGAATTGTGACCTTTTTTGTTATGATAACTAATGCAAGTGATATTTTCTTCGGTTTGTCTATTCAATTAAGTAGAACAAATGTGAGGACTTATATATCATGTACCTTTTTGTTTTCTCGTTGTTGTATTTCTTGTGCTTTGTGCATCATGAGAGTGGAAAAAGCGCGAGTGATTCTTACAGTAGATGAGTAGTCTAACATGGAGGGTAGGGAGACTCGTTCCAGGTGCATCAAGGTGTTAGTACTCAAGAGTTGGATAAGGTCTTGTTGCCGAGTTTCTGCTAATTGAAACAGTTGTGAGGTTTCTCTTTGGATTGGACTTGTAATTTCTCTTGAAAAAAAAGTTCATTTGGAGCATAAGAAGTCTCGTTTCAACTGCATTATTAAGATAGAGCTCAGAAGCACAATAAGTTTTACTGGTAACTTCTGTATCCAAAAAAAGGAGTCTTATTTGTAGCTTTTGCAGTTCTGCTAATTGAAACTATCATGAACTATCTAAGTTATGGACCGACATACAAATTTTTGTCGAAAGAGGTGTTCAATTTATCACTTTGAGATTGTCCATAGTGCATGAAGTGTAATTACTTGTGCAATTATGCAAAATCTTTCAAGTTTATCTCCTTTTATTTAATGCGAGACACATACTGCTGCTATAGACTGGTTAAGAGATCATCTGTTAAGTAGTGTGCTATTTATTTTATTGAAAACAAAGTGAAATAGGGACCTAGAGGTGTTGTGATGATGCACTCTGATTAGCACAAGAATCTGTTCCATGTTTGAAATATACTGCTTCTAACACTGTTGATATAATGCTCACGTTTGGTCTTCATCTGCAGAAACCTAGCATGTCTGGTTTGGCTGAATTTCTTAAGCCTCTGAATGATGTGATAGTGAAAGGTACAAAAATGACAGAAGGACGGCGATCTGATTTCTTCAACCACTTGAAGGCTGCTGTTGATAGTCTAACAGCCCTGGCATGGATTGCGTACACTGGAAAAGATTGCGGTAGGGTATTCTCTATCTTCTTCGCTTTGTTACTTACCAGTCCACTTTTTGACGATGCTGGTCTCCTCTAGGTATGAGTATGCCTATTGCACACGTGGAAGAAAGTTGGCAGATGGCTGAGTTTTACAATAACAAGGTAAGTAGACTTTCTCTAGCTGTTCACTTTTTCTTCTGATTATTCTCTTGGTTAAGAAAGTCTTTGAAATATTTTTGTGCCACCTGGCCAACGTTAGGTGGAAAAGGAACCATGATTACTTATATTTCGTTCATAAATCCATTTGCACTTTTTATCCTTCTTGCCATATGCCCTCTTAAGCACTATGAAGAAGTGAATGCTATTTTTGGTGCTTTTGGAATGGGGAAAATTTTTATGGGAAATATTTAACTTTCAAAATTGTTTTTATTTATCAGTTTCTAGTGTTTAGTTGGGTTAAAATTTGTGATATATGATAATAGTACAAGGTGTAGTATAGGGTACAAAGATAGTGTTCTGGTGATATATTTTTATTATTGAAGGTAATTGTCAATTTCTAAATAGTAGGCGCATGACATGAGTTCAAACCCTGCCACAAACAAAAATCTGGTCTTTTAGTGGAGATAGGATAGATGGGCGGGTCCATTATCCTCCAAGTTTCCAACTGTGTACAGCTGCCCCTCAGGGAATTCTCGGTTATCAAAAAAGTGGTTATTGAAACAAGTTATATGGAGTAAAGTTGGGTGTTTGTAAGTGAAAATGGATTCACTGATGTGATGGAATCATACTTCTTCCTTTTTAACGGAATGTATTTTCTTCAGAGTAACTGGACATGCAGAACATTTTCCTTCTTACCAAACTTTTTGAATCAAAAGAAAAATGAGCTTTATCACAGCCTTGTCAGCGACTAAGTCGGTAATTCTTCATTGGCACTTCATGAAACTTAAAGTGTGTGCTTATATAACATTTAAGGAATCTTGTGAGATGATTTGTAATAGAAACCATGTTTGTTCTTTCTCATTGAAAACCAAAACACAAACATAATTGGGTCACATTTGAAATGGAGCTGGTGATTGGGGACCTCTCTGGTCCACCGTGTCTCTTTCTTATTGATGATTGGAAACAAGCAATCTTACATGGGATTTTCAACAGCAGAGTTAGTACAAAATGTATGGCAGACTCACATTACAAGGACGGATTTTAAACCGTGAATCTAACCTGGTATTTAAGTGGAGATGTCAGTAGAGTGATGGGTCCAATATCCATCGAGTTTTGAAGTTGGAAACACGGACTTCTTGGTTATCAAAGAGAGGAAAGAAGAAAGACGTCATCATGAGAGTTTGTTTCAATTTGTAATCTTACCCCTCTTAAAGAAAAATTTGTCGCAATTTGAAGTGAAGACTGAGGGCATCTAAAAGAGTGGAAGAGGATGGGAACTCAACCTCCAAAGAGGGAGGAGAGGCTAAAAGGCCCAATAGCAGCCATGGACAACGAGAATTCTTCAGACTTTGAGTTCTCTAAAGGCCTCCTAAGGATTGGTGGTATCTTATCTTAGAATTTTGGGAGAAAACTCGAGGCTTTCCCACTATAAAAAAAGTAGTAGTGAATTGAGGCCTTCCATATACCAAGTTCTCAATTTGTTGGAGGGGCTACACAAGGTAGTCAAAGTTAGAGTCACCAAAATAAGGTCGGAGGTGAGAGTGGTGGAAAGGATAAAGAATTGACAAGAGAGATTGAACTTGTAGCTTATTGTGTTGTCTGGAAGTGTTCCCAAACTAGTGTAACATCCACTTTTTAAGTTAAGAAAAAAATCACTGTTTAAGACATTCTCCTGTTTCCTTTCTTTGCTATTGATTAATGAATAATCCCAACTATCTGGGATAGATGTGTAATTGTTGGTGTTGATTGAAAAAACAAAGAAAGCAATTATTAAATGTAATTTCTTAGTCAGTGGTGTTCATGCCCCAACTTGTGCACACCTTGTCTAATCCACCTTTAAACCTGTTCAGCCTGCAAGTATAAGTTGCCAAAGTAATCCTGCTTGTCGAGGTCAGAGCAAATAGGCTCACCCCTAATGTTATAACTGGAATTTGAACCTGGAAGCTCAAGGTTATTACTCAAATGCCTTGACCACTAGATCATCTCCTAGGTTACAAATGTACGTTTTATCTTTGTTTCCATAATTTTGGTCCTCCAAAAGAGAACCAACAACAACAACAACATGCACAGTGAAATCCCACAAAATAGAGTCTGGGGAGGCTGGGGAGGGTAGAGTGTACACAGACCTCACCACTACCTCATGGAGGTAGAGAGGCTGTTTCTGGAAGATCCTTTGCTCAAGTGCATCAATCCCAAATAAACGAAGAAAAAAACCAGTGGAGAAAGCATAATGGTTAATAAGAAAAGCAGTATAAAGTCTACCGGGGAGAAACAATAATAAAAGCAAAATAGTGTGATAACCGAAATACAATAAACAACATATGGCAAGAACTACAAGGGTATGACTAGTTCTACACCAAGCACTAAACCTTGCAAGGCAAGACAACACTCTTACCCTACTACCCTTCTACCGTAATACACAACCTCCACAATAAATTGAGTTGCCTTTAGCTAGAGCAAGACAGTACTGTGAGTCCATAATCAGTTCCTGATGGAAAAGGATTTTTGCTTCGAATTTTCTTCCGAGTTGAAAGATCATATTCCAATTTATGCTCTGTTGTTTGGTTGTTTTTTATGTATGTTTTCCTCTCAATAATTAATATGGTGGTATAGTGCACAATATAAAATTGCATACTGTTCTAACTTCTATTAAATTTCATGATATATAGGTCCTTGTGGAGTTCAGAAACAAAGACGCAAATCATGTTGAATGGGCGAAAGCTTTGAAAGAGATTTATCTCCCTGGCTTGCGGGATTACGTTAAGAGTCACTACCCATTGGGCCCTGTGTGGAGTGCTACAGGGAAAGTTGCTGTATCTGCACCACCAAAAGCTCCCTCACCAAGTCGTCCCATGCCTCCTCCGCCGCCGCCAGCTTCTCTATTCAGCTCTGAATCTCCCCAGGCTTCATCATCACGCCCGAAGAAAGGGATGTCAGCTGTTTTTGATGAAATTAATTCGGGGATGCCAGTGACTGGTGGTAATGCTCAGCTATGCTCCCTCCCTTTTTAATGTAAGACAGTTTTACCCTTGGGTTGATTTTTTTTTTTGGGTCTAGGATTGAGAAAGGTGACAGATGATATGAAGACAAAGAATCGTGCAGATAGAACGGGTGTCATTAGTGCAGGAGAAAAGGAACGTCGCGTTAGCTCACCATCTTTCTCTAAAGCTGGACCTCCAAAACTGGAGCTTCAGATGGGTCGTAAGTGAGTAAAAACTCTTCTTTCAATTGATCTATGCTTGAGATTAGGCAAATATGTTTCTGACTTTGATGTCTTGTTTCCTCCAAGATGGGTGGTTGAGAATCAAATAGGAAGAAAAAATCTAGTCATTGATGATTGTGATGCAAAGCAATCTGTCTATATTTTTGGGTGCAAAGATTCAGTCTTGCAGATCCAAGGTAACTTCATTTTCCTTCTAATATAAAGTAGTGGCACAAACTGGAATGTGTTAGTTTTCAGCGCTCTAACATGCAGATGATCTCATTTGATGTCACACAGGGAAAGTCAACAACATAACAATTGATAAGTGTACTAAAATGGGAGTTGTATTCTCGGTCAGTGATTGATTTCAAAAGGAGGGTTGTTTAAGTATCGGAGACTATTATGTCCTATACCAAAGTGTTTAATTTGATTTATAAATTTCATGGACAGGATGTTGTGGCAGCTTGTGAGGTTGTCAACTGTAATGGTGTGGAGGTTCAATGTCAGGTATCCAAATAATGCTTCCTCAGAGGTTTGGTAATGTTTTCATTGGAATTTCAATTTTATGTATAATAACATCATCATTTTATTTGGTCCCTTGTGTGGGTACTTTAGGGTTCAGCACCGACTATTTCAGTTGATAATACAACTGGATGCCAATTATACTTGAGCAAAGATTCTTTGGAGACTTCCATTACAACCGCCAAGTCAAGTGAAATTAATGTTTTGGTTCCAGGTGCAGGGGCTGATAGTGATTGGGTATGTTCTTTTTTTTCTTTTTCTTAATTATCTATTCATGTATATCTTTTTGTGCTTGGTGCTAACTGGTAAGCATCAAGCTCAGATGGGATGAACTTAGAAGCTTATGACCTCTAAAAACATTGTGGGTGATAAGTTCTTAGTTGAAATGTACCTTTCGAGTGTTTACATGAAGATAACTTGTGCAAGTTTTGGACATATATTTGAAGTTGAAGTCAGAAAAAGAATTGAATCAGAAGTTGGCGAAAAGTTTCATTAGGTTGGAAATTGTGCATGGATATTGGTAGTTCTTTGAAACAAATAAGGTTTGTGAAAGTAGAAGATCTGAGTAGAAGTAGATTTGAAAAACTTCAACCACAATTCAACTTGAAATTTTCTTTTTAAGCTTAAATTTTTTTCTCAGTTTCACTAATGCCAACTTGCAAGGTGGAACCTCTTTATGTGAAAGTGAGGTCATTGACAAATGCCACCTTAGTGTTTTGCTACGTGGCAGAACAGAAAAGGAGCTGTATCAACTCATAATCTGAGTTTCTGTTATAGTGTTTGAAGCATTGTTTCTGTATTTCTGGTGGCGTTACATCTCTCCGTATTTCCTGTTTCGATCTAACTAGTTCCTTTTTTGGGGGTATAAGTATTAACTAGTTTAACATATGGACAATTATTGCAGGGGGAGCACGCTTTGCCACAGCAGTTTTCCCATGTATATAAGAATGGCCAATTTGTGACTACACCCGTCTCCCATTCAGGAGGTTAACCGGTGACAATTTCCACCTTCAATTGCATATGCTTTTTCTTATTATATACCAATTTGATTTTTCTAGAAGAGTTTAAAGGGTGGTTGATTATTTTCTTTCTTGAGTGTAAGTCATGTTCTGGTCATTGTATCTTTTGCCTTTTGTCCACATCCCATGTTGGCTATTTTTTCCAAAATGAGACTCTGTGACCTTTTTCTGTGGTCACACGTCTGGCTTCTTTTTTTTTTTTTTTTTTAATTATTTTGTATGACGAGCTTGATTTTTGTAAGGTATCAATTTTCTTGGCAGATATTCCTTTTAAATGTTTTAAATAGTGAAGTGGTCCAGAGTTGTTTAGATAATGTAACACCATTTCTTAGCAAAAAACATAAGCTATAGTCTTATATTGTATTTGACAAGGGGAGGCAATCTCTGTAACACAGATATCCGCTGCCATTGTCCAATTTTTCCTCAAATACGTGCATTTAATGAGAGCATGTTCAGTTTCTGTCGACTTATTTCTCTTCTAGCTAAAACTTGCCTACAAAACAGTACGTTAAATAACAAGAATCAAGAAACATAACACATTAATTGACAATATATGTGCACTATTGTTGTATTAAATTCCAAAAAAACAAATAACTACTTATACATGAACTTAACCAGAAAATTTGTATGTAGTCAGCCGCATCTGATGAACAGATACATTTACCACTGTCAGTCTAATCTATGTTTCATGATAGAAGTATATATACAAAAAGAGAAAAAAAAAACTATTTTTCATTACCTAAAATCATCCTTTTAAGTCTAGTGTATCGGTATATGTGTTGTGTCTACAATTTATTGCTTAAGATTGAGCCTTGGACTGGACAAACTCACCAGTTGATCCATGTTCACTACTTGTGTATTCTTCACTTGATATTTCAGATTTTTTCAACTTTTTAATATTGCCATATGAGGAACCAGCTCCATCACATTCTGAACTTTCTCCTGATCCAGATATTCCTGGCGTTGATCCTTTATATAAATCATTCAATAAAGCAACATCACCTTCTAAAGTACGTACAATCTGCAAATTATATACCAATACATCAATCAACCAATCTTTTCTATGGTGATTTGAGCATAAAAAATAGTACTGGAGTAATAAAAAAAAGAAACTAACTTGACTCATTTTTGGTCGTCTTTTTGAAGAATGTCTGATGGATGCAGCAGCACAAATGACCATGCATAACATTTGTTGTCTATCAAATTTTCCTTCCAAACGTGGATCTATTAATTCATCATAATTTCCACCTTCTATTGCACGATTTAGAATTGGCCTAGCCTGAGTGTACCAATAATTTAAAAGTTAATGTACATTATTTTCCAAAATTATAACGTAACGTTGAAAATCTACGTACCCAATCAACTAAGTTATCACCGTCACTGTTGACATCAGTAGGACGATGTCCTGTTATAAGTTCTAGAAGCATAACACCATAAGAATATACATCAGATTTTTCTGTTAATTTCCCCGTCGAAGCATACTCTGGTGCCAAATACCTGAAAAAAATAACATTTCAAATTTTATTCAACTTTTGACAGTAATTCAGAATTATCCTCTGGTTGAAACTTGTTAGGGTCAAGCAAAGTTTAGATTGTTTACCCGAAAGTTCCCATGATACGAGTAGACACATGAGTAAAGTTATCGGCTGCAAGCTTAGCTAACCCAAAATCAGCCACCTGATCGATGATACATAATTTTTGTTTAGAATTTATATTACCGTATTGTAACTTTAAATTATGGTGTAAAATAATAATATATATACCTTGGCTTCAAAGTTGTTGTCCAATAGGATGTTTGCACCTTTAATGTCTCTGTGAATAATTCGAGGGTGACCTAAAATTTATACAAGACCAATTAGCTAGCCTTCAAAGGAAAATTATATATATTATCCAAAGGGAAAATAATAATAATAATAATAATAATAATATAATTGACTTACAATCTTCATGAATATAAGCAAACCCTTTAGCTGTTCCTGTTGCAATTTTAAGCCTCGTTGGGAAATTCATAACTGGGTTTCCAGATCCTACAATTATTATATATATGTAAATGAGATACATATATATTTTTTTAAAAAAAACTTATAACTATGTTACAATATTTAACGTATATCATACCATGAAGGTGATATTCAAGAGTGTCGTTAGGAATAAACTCATAGACAAGCATCCTTTGAGATCCAGCAATACAATAACCAACTAAAGACACAAGATGTCGATGATTTACACGGCTTATAGTTTCAACTTCAGTTTGAAATTCCCTTTCTCCTTGTCCACTATTTGATTTCAAACTTTTTACCGCGATTTCTTTACCATTAGGTAAAATTCCTTTATGTACATATCCAAATCCACCTTGTCCAAGAAGATTGGTCTTGGAAAATCCTCCCGTCGCATTTGCCAAGTCATCATAAGTATAATTTTTTTGGTTAATAAAACCAGAAGATACATTTGATGGCGTTGAAGGAGGTGGCACATTAAGAGTTTGTTGTTGTTGTTGAGTGCTTGAGAAATTTGAGGAGCTTGTGTTGCTCATTGATGGTGGTGGCGGTGGTGGTGCTAATGGCAAATTATATTCTGAGCTAACTCCAGCACTAGTAGTTGGAGGGGGTATCTTAACAACATGTTCGGTAGATCGGACACTGTAGTTGTCATTATAATCATTTCCTGTTCAAATATATGAAACATCCATTGAAAGGGGAAATCACAATAAGCAAGAAAGCAAACAACAAGAGATTAAATATTTCTATATACTATCAAGTGCAATTTAACATTTTATAGAAAGTCATATACTTTTTAAGTCACTAATTTCACTTATTATGAATAGTTATTCGCGATTTTCTTTTAAATGTTGTTAGTGTATGAAAAATCAAACACTTTACCACATTGGGGTAAGATGGACTTATGAGAACTTATGATAATTAAAGAACTTATGATATACTCAAATTCAAACACTATAAATATATTTCAAATTGTGATCAATACAAGGAAATGATAAAAGTAAGAAGAGATATGCATTATTTGCATATTTTCCATCATGAATTTATATAGCTAAAAGGTGATCTCACAAAAAAAAACATATTAATATCTACAAGACAATTAATTAAAAATACAAGGTAATTAATTAATTAAAAGATGAAAAAAGAATAGATTTATACTCTTGGGTCTATAAGAATTGTCCATGTATAAGCCCATTTGATCATGTGGTCTTCTTCTTCTTCTTTTCTTTTTACACAAAGATATGAGGAAAACTAGCATAAGAAGTAATAATAATCCAACAGCAACACCTATTCCTATAAAAAGAGCTTTATGATTATTATTGTTGGATGAGTCACTATC
The DNA here is from genome assembly GCF_019186545.1 of Solanum stenotomum. Classification (NCBI taxonomy): domain Eukaryota; kingdom Viridiplantae; phylum Streptophyta; class Magnoliopsida; order Solanales; family Solanaceae; genus Solanum; species Solanum stenotomum. Next base: position 44,954,272 of record NC_064286.1, on the reverse strand, counting down.
ATTTTTTGGTTGTGGTGGTGACTTATGTCCATGAGGGGTAAGTGAATGAGAGCCGGGAGGAGGTGGTGGAGGCGGCGGTGGGGGTGGAGGTGGAGGTGGAGGTGGTGGGGGTGGAGGGGATTGTGATCCTGAATCTGACAATTTAGATGAAGTATGTAATTTAATACTATTATTGTTGTCGTTGTTATCATTAGAAGAATAGTTGTAACTATTTCCAGATAGCGGGATAGGTGATGAATCCTTGTTATATAAAAATGATTTAGAATTTGAATTATTGGATGAAGAGTTATCGTGTGACGGTGGGGACGAGGAGGAGGAAGGTGGAGATTCCTTATATTGTGACAAAAGCATTTTTGAAGAATCCTTGATTAACCCTAACTAGGTAAAATCACATCAAATAAATCCTTGTCACTCTCCAAGAATAATAATTTTCTATCGAAAATCATACTAAATTATCAAATGAAAAAAATGCATGCAATTGCATGCGAAATCAATTACAAACCCTAGTATTTTAATATAACCTAATTCTATCTAAACAATGAACAAAATGATAATGTAAAACTCATATATTTCATATTATTCTTTTGCATAGTCTAGTAAAGAGATATTTGAAGAAAGAGAAGTCATGTCAAAAAAAGAATTAGAGAGAACTGAGAAAAAAAATAGAAAAGATGATTGATACTTTTGGGAGAATTCTCAAAGAAAAGAAAAGAGAAAGTGAATATTTTTTATGTAATAATAGTTTTTACTATGAGTCATCTTCCCTTCCTCATTCTCCTCCTAAAGTAAAGGAATAATCACTATTTTTTTTTTGTTTATTAATATTTTTTAAGGAGAAATAACAAATTTGGTTCATACGAGCTTTCGATCTTAATTTATGTGACATACTTATAAACAATTGAAGAAAAGATGAAACTACATTTATTAAAAGTCTTAGTGAACTTAATACACATTATTTAAAAAAAATACTCATTATATTAATTATTAGGAGTGTGTAAATCAAAATATAATAGACTATCCTAACTAAAATCCAACTTTTTATAAAATATTTATATCAAATAATAATTTATGCTAAAAGGAAGAAATAAGAAATAAACATAAATGACATAGTTTAAGATAAACATAAATGATGTGTTAGATGATGTGCCACTAAATCTAACTTGAAAAAATTACGATCGAATGCAAGTTTGATTAGAGCTCTGATAAGAGTGTCATTAAGTTGATCATCATCATGAATAACACAAATCCCATTCTTTTCAACATGCTTGTGCACAAAATGAAAGTTTACATCAACATGTTTCATCATATGATTGTGAAAGAAGTAGAGAAAAAAATAAACGAATAAAGAAATAAATGAGAAAAAATAAGTATATGAAATAAATATTGAATATAATTCAGATTATGGTATAAAAAAGAAATAAAGAATAAATTAAACAATTTAAATAAACAAAGAAACATAAAAAGAAAAAAGAAAAAAGAAAAGTAGAGAAATAAAAAGCAATAGAATTAAAAATGAGCTAAATAACTAAAGCTATAAAGATTGGACATTTATTGTAATTAGTTAGGGGACATAAATGTAAGGGGGTATAGGCCTGTAATTTGTTTGCTTTTATGGGTCATATGATTAGTTACCCCTTAGTTTTTTTTTGTTGGAAAAATTACATAGTTAAGATAAACATGTGATATGTATTTATTATACAGAATTATAGTTTAAGAAAATTACAATTCGTAGCTATAATTAGAATTTTATAGCATATTCCCCCCTCCCCTCTCTCTCTCCTCTCTTTTCCCTCTCTCACTTGCCTCATCTTCTCTCTCTACAATACAAATGGTAGCAATAAATAATACAAATACAAATAGTAACAATCAGTAATACAAATGGTAATTGACAACTGAACAAATCATTCTTAGTGATATCAAATACAATGATATATTTCAATAATACAGATCATGTTTTATAATTCAAAATGCAAATATTATATTTCAGTGATATAAATACAAATGATAACTTTTTCAAGGCAACAAATGGCAGCATATACATACATAAATACAAATGCACAAGGTAACAAATACAAACACACATGGTAACATATAAATACAAATACACAAGACAACACATGAATACATACAATTTTATGAAATACAACATTGATATAATTATATTTGTTGATACAAATTGTATTTCATTAATAAACTTGAACCTGATACAATTATATTCATTGATACAAATCATTTGTGCTAATTGTATATGTGATACAATTATAGATCAGATATACATATAAATTGTATCTCTCTCATTTCTTTCCTTTCTCTCCCAAATCTCGCTCGCCTCTCTCCTCCCTCTCCCAATTTTGCTCACCTCTCTCCTCTGTCTAACATGTAGTTGGTTTTTGATTCATTAATTGTACTCGTTGATACAAATCAATTGTATTCATGATGCAATAATCAATCATATATGCAAATCAATTGTATATCTCTCACCTCTCTCCTAGATCTCTCGTCTCTTTCCTCCCACTCCAGTCTTGCTCGCTTCTTTTCTTCTTCTAACATTTAGCTATGAATCGTAAACAAGCAAATTATAACTATATATCCTTAATTAAGCCGACCATGTATAGACCACTAAAAAAAGGCATTTGTGTGAATGATGACCATACTAGTTAGGGAAAATTACGTGGATAAACAATATATACTAGTTAATTAGTTAACATAGCTACATTTTAATTAAATTACCATTCGCCACTAACTTATAGTCATAATTACATGACCCACATCCAGAATTTGTATAATTCGACTCCTAATTATATAAATTCAGAATTTTCCTAATTGTATAGATTCAAAATTTGTATTTGCCTTGAATTTTATATCATTATTTTATTGATACATTTGATTTGTATAAGTTTTGAAAAATTGTTAAATGTATAAATATTAGAGCTGTCAATATGGGCTAGCCCACCCCATCCGGGCTAACCCATACAGGCTTTGACATTTTACGGGTCAGGCCAGGCTAGCCCATTTTTGGTGTGGGCCAGAAAATGGTTGGCCTAACCCACAAGTACGTGGGTTACAGACTTGCCGGGCCAGCCCACTTTTTAAAAGTTATATATATTTTTATAATTATTATTTTAAATTATAAATTATAATTTAAAAATATTATCATAAATATCGACAAAACAATATTACATGGTGTTAATGTTACTACTTGTTAATCAAATCCACAAATAAAATTATCTTTATAATATTTATTAAGTTTTTTTTCAAGTAAAAGTATAAATATCTAAATAGAAATATTAACCTAATTGTTTTGCAATGATCACAATAAAACACAAAAAATATGATAATATTCCAACCATAAAAAAGTAAAAAATAAACTCCTTAAAAAATCATGAAACTTATGGCGTATCTAACACTACATGAAACCTATGACGTATCTAACACTTCATGATCATTTTCATCAAGCATATCTAAATCAACTTGTGGGAAGGTTGTCTTAACATCTTAATTTTCATCTGCAATTTATATGCGGTTTCAATTAGTTAAATATTAAAAAGTAACTAAATTGAGAATTATAATATTTAAATGTACACAAAAATATATTACTAGTTTGAGAAAAACCATGTAACCAGTTTCGAGTAGCAACAAGTGTTTGGACATTTTCATGGTGGATGCAACTTCTATACTTAGTGGTTTCCTAAAAAACTTTAAATAGATTTTGAGTTTGAATCTCTTTAATTTTAAATTTTAATATTATATTATATTATATTTTTTATTTAATTTTTATTGGCCCACGGGCCGGCCCTACCTATATTTCTCAAGCCCCACAAATCAGCAGACTTATTTAGGCCAGGCTAAAAAACCCTTTTCTTAAATGGGCTCCAAAATTTTTAGCCCAACCCTATTAAATCCCGCGTTAGGCCAGGCCAGGCCGGCCCAACAGGCCTAGCCCATATTGACAGCTCTAATAAATATAGAATTTATATATACTTACCATGTTTGTAAATTGGCAAGGGAATTATATACAAGTTAATTATACAAACAAAAATACTCATAACAAACGAAACTATAGTTATATGAAGAGTAATTAGGCAAACTGTAACTAAGGAGACTTATTAAAATTAATCTCTTTACTATTTATGAAATTTTCCCCGATTAGTTAATTATGACAAGATGTGGAATTTGGGATAGACGTCCATTAGCACTTAGGTGGGCTTTAGACCACAAAGCTAGTAAGCCCAATAAAGATCCAACAGTGGTTCGGGTTTTCCCGAGTCCTTATCCCGTTTTACCAGCACGCTTCTACCTTCGCCGGCGAAGACTCTTCCTTCAGTTCTCCGTCACTGAACCCTCGCCGGAGCATCAAAATGGTAACGTCTGCAATTGCTGGAACGTCAATTGTACCAGTCTCTTTCCGGCACCGAACGTCTTCTTCGTCTCTGCTTTCCTCTAGGTATTTCATTGCCTTGATATATTGAAGAAATTAATACTAACTCCGTATCTGCAAAAAGAATGACTGGCGTTTGTAGTAGAAAAGTCAGTATTTGAATTTTCTCTGTGAATTGATACAGTAAATATCGGTTTTTGTTGTTTTTGAATGCCGAGAAGGAATTAACAGTAGTTTTTTTTTTCCGCAGAAGCTTAAGGAAACATGTAGTTTCTGTTCTCCGAAGTCCATATTCTGATTCATCAGCTATTGGTAAGTTAGGGTCTGGATTAGCAACAGAATTGAGTTTAGTTAAACTACTTAGTTAGCTACTTAATTATCCTGAACTGGAATATTCTATGAATCTTTGGGTTGTATTTTGCCAATTTCTAGGATTTTCAAGCAAGAAGTTGAGGATCCCATTAAAGTTCAATGAGCACGAATCCGGTGCTCATACCAATTCAAGGTTTTATCTTCTATCCTCAGACTGCATATGCTAGTAGTCGAACTTTTTTTAATCAGTACCTTAATGCTAAAAAAGGTGTGTACTTGCTATTATTTTGCTCTTATCATATTGCCTTAAAAAGGTTATATTTTCGTAAAATATACTGCCAGATGCAGCACTGATGTAGTTTTGAAAGAAAATAAGAATATAGAGACATTCTCCACACTAGATCTTCTAACAGATGTTCTTTGATCTAGATTTTAGAAGGTTAATTTTCCCTTGCTCTTGAGATGTGTGTACTGTTGTTTTCATTAACTGATAATGCTTTATGTTCTTCCTTCAATACTCGCTAGAAATATAGTTTTTGAAATTAGTTATGAGTATCTTCCCATTCACGGCATTGGTTTATGGTACGTTGTTAGAAATTGAGAACATGTCAGAGAAAAAATTATCATGTCCGCTTTACTATTGTTATGGTGCTTACTAGGTCTCAGACAACTGGACTAAATAGGTCAAAAGACAACAATCTCTCGTAGGAAAGTGTTGAAGCAATTTATCCAAAATATATAAGTCCATATTACACAATAAATAAATAAATAAGACACGAGCATAGACCAAAATGTGCATGGAGAAAAGATGGTCAGCCAGCCTGCACTGAACTAGCAAGCAGAAATATTGCATTGTGAATTTCTCTTGTGTACTTGGAGGTCTCTGAAAATTTGCTTGGTCAATGTTCACACACAGACCAAATGATTGATTGAAACATGTCACCTAGAAAATATAACAGCTGCTGTTTTGAAATTCATGGGAACAGCTATGGTGTTATCGTAGCAAAAGAGGGGGGTAATCCACCCATCATGCCCGCCGTGTTGACACCAGGGGGCGCGTTGGATCTTTCTACCGTGTTATTCAGGAATCGAATTATCTTCATTGGACAACCAGTCAACTCTGCAGTTGCTCAGAAAGTAATATCACAACTTGTGACCCTTGCAACTATAGATGAAAACGCAGATATTTTGGTACTGCTTTGCTTTATCATAACTGTATAGCTTGATTTTTATCAAGTTGAATGTAGAAAGGAATTGCTTACAATTACATCCATGTTTTGCAATATCAGATCTATCTTAACTGTCCTGGTGGAAGCACGTACTCTGTCTTGGCAATATATGACTGCATGTCATGGGTAAGTATGCCACTTTATAGTATCTATAATCATTCCGTTTAATCAACTTTGAACAACTTTCAATTGCAGAATATGCTCTACTGCCTGACATTACGTTCTTATGAGTTACAATAATTATGCTATCAAGCAATGACTTTTTTTTCCAGATAAAGCCTAAGGTTGGTACAGTATGTTTTGGAGCTGCTGCAAGCCAAGGAGCACTTCTTCTTGCCGGTGGAGAAAAGGGCATGAGGTATGCAATGCCAAATGCACGTATAATGATTCATCAACCTCAAAGTGGCTGTGGAGTAAGTTCTCGTCTCTTTTGCTGAGAGTTTCAGTTAAGATGTGTTACTTTGAGTGAGTTACAACTACCTTTCCTCTGATCTGGCAATATTACAAACACCCCCCAACCCTCCCCCTCTCTCCCCTAAAAAGATCTTTTTACTTCCAATTAGTTGGATGATCACTCTTTGTTACCTTTTTCTTTTCTAGTATAAATTTCTCAAACAGTGAAAAAGGGAAACAGCTAATTTGATACGACATAAACTTTGTATAATTGATTGTAAATTTGTACTACTAAACTTTGTATTAGTGCAATACTACTAAACACTTGGTTTGTGCCAATCTGTGATATATTTATCTTTTTCCATCAGGCATAATGAAAGGGAATTTTCATTTTTTCTGATAAATTCTTGTTCTTTATCTCAATATACTCAAATATCTTTTAGAATATTACTCCTAGTTCAAAACCCTCAGGGGTTGGCCTGCTGGCAATTGACTTGAGCCTTGGGGTTTGCTCCCTTTCAAGGTCTCAAGTTCAAAACCCACTAGATGCAAACAATTTCTGAGGGCCATCGGACTGGGTAAAACCTGAATTAACCGTGGTGCACTTGCGGGAAACTCCTTGCCGAGGGCCTGTGCACCCCCGGGATTAGTCGGGGCTCAAAGAGACTCGGACACCCGGTGCAAATCAAAAATAAAATAAAATATTACTCCTAGTTCAAAACGGTATGAAGATGCTCCCTTATAGCGACTTAAACTAGTTTTATTTCTATTAAAAGTCTACTTGCACTAACTGCTTTAGGGGCATGTGGAGGATGTGCGGCGCCAAGTAAACGAAGCGGTTCAATCTCGCCAGGTTAGTACTATTTCTTATTCTACCTTCTGTTTCTGATAATCTACAAGTGGGTTTCGAACAAGATTATCTTTGCTCAGCTCCAAATTTAAATTTAATGCTCTCCTTATCTTGATCTTTTTCTTGGTACCCGCTATACAACGGGAAATGAAATTATAAAGAATACTAGAGAGTTCTCGTTTCATGGGCACCAACCTTAAATTTGCAAGCGAAGTTAATTTCCAATTCCTGAAAGACTTAAAGCTTAATATCATAGTTATCAGATTAGGATGTGCATCATGTACCACATTTAGTGAAAATGATTATGATAATAACCAAAGAATACTCGGGAAATATCATGGTTACAGATTCAACAGTTACGTACATAGTTACATAGCCCTTTGAAAGATTTGATACCAACCTAATTTTCATATCATAATGTAGGCAAGAGCAAGTTACAATGGTACAACCAAAGTAAACAATAACAAAAATGAACAATAAACTGAAAGCCTTCTGATAAATTTATCATGCATCATTTATATTGATATCAGCAATATCACCAACATGACTCTTCCTAGATTTAACATGGCTCAGAAAATTTTGACGACTCATAGTAGACGTAGGGAAATTGTAAGATACAAATAAAATGTATGCACTATATAAACATGATCAAAATATAGGGATTGTTTTGTTATCTTTTAAAGAAAAAGGATAGGAATTGTTGGTATTTTTGACAAACCATATGTACGGATACAGAACTTGTCTACTAGGGTATAAAGCTAAGTTGATGGAGGTCCACTTGGTATTTGTGGTACTCTACTAAATCATTGTTATACTACATCATAAAAAAATGAATACAATCATTGTTATACGATCATCCAGATTAAGCATAGTGGTGATTAGATTGAGAATTCAGCACAGAAGGTTCCATGGACTTCCTATTCCATGTGTATAATTTTGAAAAACACAATGACACAGCATAGGATCATGATGACCATAAAGAAGTGTTCTTGTAAACTTCAGTTTCAGTCTTACTGGTTTGTGTCTAGGCTCTTATTTTAACTTATTAAAAAAAAGATTGTTGATGGGAATGCATGTGTGCTCGAATGAATCACCAAATTTTTCAGTTCATCTTTATACATGGGTGTCAAACTTCTGGGTATTATTTTAAGCTGACATTGATGGCCCTCCCTTCACAGATAGCATGTTTATTTTTTACCCTCTCCCTAGGAGCTCCCTCCTTTTTTTCTCCCTTGGTGATTCGAACTCACAACATTATGTTGGAAGTGAGGGGTACTTACCATCCGAGCAACTCCATCTTGTCTCACAGAGAGCATGTGACTTTGTGAACTTGAATGATATGATGCACCAGACTTGTGACTAGGACATAAGGTTGTTAAATTGGGATAATTGGAAATAGGATATGGTAGTTCACCTTTAAAATTAAGCAAGCTCCAACAGAGTAGTTGCTTCCGTCCAAGTTTGGGATGGTATTTCATTTTTAGTCTATCTCAGATAGAACGACACCTTTCTATATGTAGAAATAGTTAAGACTGAGAGCTTTTCACTTATCGTTAATGAGATATTTATTACCAAACAAATATTTATAGATGGTTATAGTTTACAAGTTTCAAAAGTTTGTCTTTCTTTCTTGAACTCCGTGTCCAGTCAAGCATCGTCCCAATTTTTTGGGATAGGAGTAGTATAGTTTCCAGAATTTTTTATGATTGAGTTGATATATCTATGTGACTATACAGAAAGTCGACAAAATGTATGCTGCCTTTACTGGCCAACCAATTGAGAAGATACAAGCATACACTGAAAGGGATCGTTTTATGTCTTCCTCTGAGGTAATGTTGTTGCTCATGCTATAACTTTTATGCTGGTGTTTTAGATGCTACTCCTTGCTCTATAGTGTTTCTAAATGCCCCAAAAAAACTTGTTACCAATTTCATAAGTAGTAATTTCTCACGGTGTAAATGTGGTGCCGTTTTATCTGATCTCATTTCCTTCATTGTCAATTTTAGCTGGGCATGATACCAAAATCCATCTGATTAATCAAACATTCTCTTTCTTTACTGCTCTATGGCAGGCCATGGAGTTTGGTCTCATCGACGGGGTGCTAGAAACTGAATACTAGTTGCAAATGAATTGCTTGGAGAACATGATAGCTTGCTTTCAGAAGATGAAAAAACTGCAGTTGATCATTAACCACTTCGAAACACAAGAAGCTGGCTTCGTGTCGTAGTTCCTCACATACTTCCAATCGATGAATGTTCAAGATCTCCGAAAGCATAATTTTGAAGGCAATCTTGTATTTACTAATTAGTCTCTCCTGCAGATTCACTCAAGCACTTTTACCTGAATTGATCAAAGTCTCAGTTTATTTATATCACTAAATTGCAATTCAGAGGTTGTGGTGTACTTTTGCCAAATATATATACAAGTACTTTTAATGCACATGCAAACTCTTGGGAAACAACGAAAGCTAAATGAGGCAACCTCCATATGATAAAGTATAACGTCTTGACTCTAATAAAAAGTTCGTTTTTTCCCCAGAATGAACAAGTTTCAACTATCTGAGATTTTGAGAGCATTATCCACCTGGCTTCTCGCACGTGAAAAATGTTAAGAGTTAATTGTATCATTTTTTTGTACTTGAAATTTGTCGTTATTAATTCATAGGTCTTCATTGAAAAGTTCATAACGTCACTAGTCTATTTTCTTTCAATCAATTATCACTTGTTATCAACATGAACATAAGGCTTTTAGCACCGTTTTAGCAGACAACAAGCACTTGATTTGTATATTAATAATTTTCTGTAACTCATATCAAGGTTCAAAAGGTCTTTTAAGCATTAAATTTTTCATCATACTATGATTAAATTAAGGAAACTTTAGAGTTTAGAAAATGATACTAAGCAAAATAACTATCATGGGAATACTGTAAAATATAGAGGTACAATATGTTCATTTTATTTAGGCAAAGTACACTTCAGATTCACAACTAAATTAATAGGCACATAATCAAAACCTAATAAGTATAAATTAAATCTTGTAAGGCCAAGTTTCCATTATACTTTATTGTAATAAAATTGAACGACTTGTAATAGATATCATCATGTTTTGGATTATTCAATGCGGAAATTTTTATTTTACTCCCACTTATTGTGCACAACACCGATCACTTGGGTATTTGTCGTCACAACACTTTTCACATTAGTGATGTTATAAAATTCTATCAAGGTTCAAAAGATTTGATTTTAATTACAATAAACAATAGCTTAAATTGAAATTAAAGATATATATAAGTTCTAGTAACAAAATTTTAGTTTGAAAATTGTTAATGTTATTCTTTTGCATAGGGGTCTGATGAGTCATTGGCTGATGCAATCAAAGTGAAAGGTATATCGATAGTTAATCCTTTCAATTATCTGTCCATTAGAAAAATCATATGCGGAATCGAAAAGTATTTTTAGTAAGACAATTTAACTTAGGTCGGAATTTACCAAAATTCTTTTTTATCATATGCTAGAGATGTGATCATCATTTAAAGATAAAAACTGAGATTTTGAAAAAAATTTTAATTTTGAAGAATAGTTAATTTACCTTCAGAACCAATTTATTTAGTAAAGGAACAAGATGATCCCTAAATAGAATAATCAGATACAAAATACTCATATAGTCCACCAAATTGGTTTCAAATTAAGATATAGCTAATTGATTGATTAATAGTTATTATTTGGCTTAAACATTTTCAAAAGGAGAATCGAACCGAAAAAACTCCTTTGAAAATTCATTAAATTTATGCATAAAAAATAAAAATAAATTTGAAATTTGTATCTTATAATCACTAACGATAACAAATCCCATGGCATGGATGAAGTTAAATTTAAGTAACAAAAAGAAAGTTAAAAAATAAAAGAATGAAGGGAGGGGGGAATTGCAATGATCGATATAACTGAGGAGTTAATTAATGCGTTTGCAAAGATCAATACAACTAAGTATGAGGGGAAAGGGGGATTGCAAAGATCGATACAACTGAGGAGAGACAGAAAATTGCAAAGATTGAATAGAACTAAGGAAGGTGGAGTTGGAAAGATCAATACAATTGAGGTGATTGATAATTTTTTTTGATCAGATAAAGAATTTCAATTGAGGTGATAGATAAATATACAAACAAGGATGATAATGTAATTAAATATTTTTTTACTAGAGGACAAAAAAGAGAAACCTTTAGATTATACTTAAGAGCATCGTCTCTCCACTCCTCATGGCATTAGGTACCGCCAACCCCTCCAGAATGGATATTGACATTTTTTTTCATCATGATTTCTCTTATTTATCAACATGAACGAAAAAAATTTAGTGTTATTTCAACACATAACAAGCACTTGATTTGCTCATTACTAATTTTCTTTAACTTTTTTTTTCTTTTATTTTAGAATACCTATATCATTGATTTTTTCTTTTTACCAACCTTAAACCTTGACTTAGTGGTTAGGAGAAAACTCTTCAACCAGTCAACTACTATAATCAAGAAGGCCAATTAATTTTCTTTAACTCATATCAAGGTTAAAAAGGTTTTTTTAGTATCAAATTTTTATGATATCGTGACAATTAAGAAAAATAGAGAGTTTAGATAATTGTACCAAGACAAATAAACTACCAAGGGAACCTTGTAAAATATAGAGATAACTAAATGCTCATTTTATTTCAGCAAAATGAATTTCACGAGTTCACAATCAAATTGTCGGCTACTTAACAAGATCAGATAGAAATAATCTCAAAGTTTGACGCATATTTGAACCTTTTCTCTTATTATTATTTTTTTTAAAGGGAAGGGTTTCAAAGATCAATAAAATTGAGGAGGGTGTTTGCAAAGATCAATACAACTAAGTATGAGGGGAAGGGGGGGGGGGGAGGGATTGCAAAGATCGATACAACTGACGAGAAACAGAAAATTACGATGATTGAATAGAACTAAGGAAGGTGGAATTGCAAAGATCAATACGATTGAGGTGATTGATAACTTTTTTTTATCTAATAAAGAATTTCAATTGAGGTGATAGATAAATATACAAACAAGGATGATAGTGTAAATATCTTTTACTAGACGACAAGAAAGAGAAACCTTTAGATTATACTTAAGATCACTGTCTCTCCACTCCCCATATCATTAGGGTACCGTCAACCCCTCCAGATGGACATTGACATTTTTTTCATCATGATTTTTCTTGTTTATCAACATGAACAAAAAAATTTAGCACTATTTCAACACATAACAAGCACTTAATTTGCTCATTACTAATTTTCTTTAACTCCTTTTTTCCTTTTATTTTAGAATATCTACGTCATTGATTTTCTTCTGTTTACCAGCCGCCTTGAACCCTTGACTGAGTGGTTAGGAGAAAACTCCTCAGTCAGTCAACTACTATGATCAAGAAGGCCGATTAATTTTCTTTAACTCATATCAAGGTTTAAAAGTTTTTTTTAGTATCAATTTTTTATGATACTGTGACAATTAAGAAAAGTAGAGAGTTTAGACAATTATACTAAGACAAATAAACTACTAAGGAAACCTTGTAATATTTAGAGGTAGACTAAATGCTCATTTTATTTCAGCGAAATACATTTCACGAGTTCACAATCAAACTGACGACTACATAACAATATCAGATACAAAGTCTCATAGGTACCAAGTGTCCTTATACTTTATTGTAAATGGTCTGATGAACCCTTATACTTGTATCAGTTTGTATTCTGGACCCTTTTACTTAACCATTTGTCAACTAAACCATTAGACTCGATTAAAATGAGATTTTTAAGCCCCTCCAACCATGTGTGTAGCTCACTCTCCTTTACATAAATGACATGTCATATCCACGTTATATATATTAGTGCCATGTCATAATTATTTCATAACTATTTTTTTAAAATTATTAACCAAAACAATTTAATAAAAGATAAAATAATAAAATTTTAATTTATTCTTTAAAGTAAAACTCCATAGATTCTCCCAATTTTCACTATTCACGGCCAACATCTATGGGAGAAGCCATCGCCGCCACTTTTGCCGGAGAAATCACATATACTCTCTCTCTCACCTGTCTTCATCTCCGCCGCACACCATCACCATTTCCTTTCCTCCTCCAACCTTCACAAAACCAACAACCTAAGTCACTGCACCACTAGATCTGGCCAAGAAACCTCTTCGCCACCATGACCTAGCACTCTCACCCACCTCGTTCTCCTCTCCACTGACTAGTGCCACCTCTCTCTCTCACTCTATGTACTGCAAAGCAGTGGTCTCCGGTTCACTGCCGTCGACGTAAATTGCTTTTTCAAATCCTCCATCTCCGACATAGTTCCTTCTCACCAGAATCCACGATGGTGGATGCAAAGAAGACCAAGAAGACTCATGAGAGCATCAACAAAAACTTGCTCTTGTTATGAAGAGCAGTGAAGAGGCATTTTGTTTGATGCTATTTTGGATCCTATTCGGAAGTTGCCCGATTGTTATTAAGAAAAGTACCTACGATTGATGAGTTTGACAACTTTATTTATCACTTGTTAGAAGAAAGTTTTGATGATGTTTAATCTGATTTTAACAATTTTCTTGAGTTATTGTTCAATCTACTATGTAGACTTTGATCTGTTAAAAAAAAAAAAATTAACCCAAAAATTTGCTTTTCCACCTTGCTTGGAAGACATGGTTGATTTTCTAGTTGGATCTGTTGATGAAAACTTTCTCTCCTAACCCAAATAGTTACGTTTTTGTTAACTTTTGGGATGTTTCTATGCTGACGGAATGAATAAGGATGGGGCACATGCTCCTTTCCAATATATATTGACATGTATTATGGTGCCTTTGCCTATCAATAATTCATATTGGCGTTAAAAAAAAGTTATTCACTCACCTAAAGGAGCGTGGAGTTACACACTTTTGCCAACTCAGATATTTTAATGCCACATAAGCGTGATCAATGGTCAGAGGGATCTGTTAAGTTGTGTTTTATTGAGTCTAAGGGTTCAGTTGACAAATGGTTAAGTAAAAGGGTCCAGAATACAAATTGATACAAGTAGAAGGGTCCGTTAGACCATTTCACCTACTTTTATTGAACAACTTGCGATAGAGATTTCCATCATTTAGGCCGTTCAACACAATTTCTTAAACTCTCATTTAATGTGCACAAGACAAGCACTTGCATTGCACACCGGTGATTTTAGAAAGATGTTATCAGGTTCAAAAGGTATAATTAATGGTAATAAGCAAGACGATTAAATTGAAATTAAGATATATACAAGTTGTAGTAACTAATTTTTAGTCTGAAATCCTTACAGTTCTAATGTGAAATAAATACTAGTGGCATTGACAATTTCATCCATGATTCCTTTATGAAGGAGGATGAGATCCTTAGGATTGATTTCGCGTATCAGGACACTTCATCCAATACTAAGTGCCAATGATCGTGAGTAGTAATATAATCCAACTAAGTGAGTTGGGATCATTCCCACAGGGAGTGGTTTGAGAATCAAGAGTCAAGCATGAATATGCTCAAGTCAATCATAGCTAAAAATATTTACGAATAAAAACATGGTTCAAGTTTGGGGTGACACAAGTGTCAAATATCTAAGGGGGTTTTGTATTCAATTATCAACTAAAACAGCAAATAACACAAAAATATGAATATGGAGACGGGATTCTTAGGATGTGATTGGATTATGGGATAAGGTAAACAACTGGGTAATTGTAATTAATTGTAAACAACTGCAAATCGGTGAATAAAGCTAGACTTTAGTGGGGGTAAACTTTCTCTCGAACAATTTACTTCGAATCAAATTGGTTTCTCTCGAACACTAATAAGCAGCAATGAAGCACAACCTTTGCTTTAGTCCATTCACTCTCTCGAGCTGAATGTGTGGAAAAGGGTTTAGGATTCACTCTCTCGAGCTGAACCCATGACAACCTAATACCCACAGACCATCGATTCAGTAATTTTAGTTTTAAAACCTCTCTCTCGAGCAAGACAAAAACAAGACGTTAAGATTGTATTTGCAACTACACCTATTAAATTCAACCACAATTATTGAACAAAATCACTTTTAAGCAGCAAATAAACTATCAATTAAAATACCCAGCAGTTAAATCAACCCATAATCACATAATCACACCCCAAGAATTGAGGTTTTAGCTAGACATAGTAAAAAGGTAAAAATCGTTACCAAGTTGTGTTTCCATCAACTGGGTAGGATTGATACAGTCTTTACAAAGGTCTAAGATGAAAAATCTTCAACACCCACTTCCAATTTCTCAGAAATGAAAATCTTCAAATCTTCAAAGCTAAGGAAATATTGTCTCTCTATTCAGTTCTAAGCTCTCAAACTTGAAAACTGAACAATATTAAAAACTACTGAATGTTTGATACTAAACTAAGAATTTAAAAACGTATTTATAGTTGTCAAAAAGTGTGATGAGAAGGTCCAGTCGATGCAGTTAGTCGGGATCACCGATCCCATCGGCGAGATTGGAAATCCGTCCTTTGGTCATTTCATCGCCGTTTTACTTTTGCCTTCAACATCTTCAGGTTCTATAACTTCGGGGCGATATGACACTGCATCGCGGAACCGTTCGGTGACTCGCTGACTGCTCCTTTCTCTCGCTGACTAGATTTTCTCCTTCATGGCTTGGCACTCTGGAACATTAGGCGAGACTCTGGCCGTTCGGCGACTTGCCTAATGGGTTAGGCGATCCTAAGGCCTTCTTTCCTTCGTTCTTTCAGCTGCCTTGTTCCTTTTTGCTCAATAGTGTTCATGCTTTGTTCCTCAATCCAAATACCTGGAATTCAAGGATTTACATCAGTTATTGGAACAAAATATGCATTTGAGGACACTAAATCTATAAAATAAAGCCCTAAATGAGTCCAAATCGTAGACTCATTAACACTTCCAACTTAAAATTTTGCTTGTCCTCAAGTAAAACTCAAGTTCAGCAATTTAAAAAGGATGTCTTTAACAGTGCTACATAAGACTCAATCATGAATGCACACAACAAAACTCAACTTACTCATGCAATGACCAAGTGTGCACTCAAAGACTCAAGTTGTGACTCACCATTACCAAAGAATCTCAAGCTCACATTACTTGCTTCAAATGCAAGTTCAAGCTCAACAAAGGTTATCAAATGCCCACACACAAAGAATGATTCCATATTCACACACAATGGTTCAACAATTTAAAGTTTCGGAATCAAATGCAACGCTTACACTCACAAAGATGATTATAATGCATGATTTCACCCATAGGTTTGCCCGTATTTTCCAACCAACATTTGTTTCAGCTCACTCAAGATCAAAATGGTTTTTTCAAGTCTTGTAATAGATCTGAGTGCAAAGGTATGGTTATTTAGGCTCAATGACTATAGTCCTCATGAAATGTGGTGTGAACAACACTTCCTTTTCTTTTCTTCATCAATTTTCATTCGTGCTCATAAGCCATCCCATTATTCACTTTCCATGGACTGTTGGAAACCCCATTTCTTTTTGCATTTTCACAACTTCCTTTTCTTTTTCATTCCTTTCTTCTTTTTCATCTTTTTTTTTGTATGAAGAGGTTCCATTTTTCTCAAAACATGGGTAAAAGGGGACTTTCTTGCACTCCTTGATTTACCTTCTCTTTTCACCACACCCCCAACTTAGGCTTTTGGCCTAAGTTGGCTATTCAAACAAGCCACAAATCATAAGGATTATGGGTAATGGATCAATAAAAGGTCACAATGTCATCAAGTTTCTTCCAAGAAAAGGTTAAGGCTCAAAGGGTGCTCAAGCGGGGTTCACACACTCATAAGGTAGGCCACAAAAAGAGATATAATGTCAAATTGGTTCACACTCTTTAAAGTTGCCTAAGATCATCTCAAGAGTTCACATCACTTAATCAACCGGACCAACGGGGCAAATTCTAGGTGTCATCATGCATGGTTCACGGTAAGCTCATCACACAAGGCATTGACACTAAAGCCAAACAAGACTCCACACTTTCGCTAGTGTCCAATGTTCATCATAAGAGACTCAATTCTATACTTGGCTAGTCACAATGAGATGCAAAGAATTCACATATTGTTTATGCAACTTTATTTGGCCTCATCGTAGCTGCACATTCATTTTTGTTCGATTATGAGCACTATTCAAGTCACCGGTATTGATCAAAACCGATACTTAAATTTGCAAAAGAACAACCACATTCAACACAAACAAGAGGTGGCAAGATTTTTTGGTGTTCGGAAGGGTCAAAAATCATTTACAATTAAAAACACGGAGCCACAAGCTCAAATATTCCACAAAAGCAGTGTACAACACAATTTCAGCTCAAAACCCAATATATAAACAAAACCAATATTCACAAAAGATCACACAAAAGGTGGGCCTCACCCCACCACAAATAAAGTCATTTGTCCTCAACTGCAAACAAAAATATCCAAAAGTCAAAATAAAGTAAGACAAAGAGGGAGGTAAAGAGGGGATTCTGTCTGCACTATCGCTCCATCTGTCTGGGAATCAGTGCCCAGAGTCTTCTTCGAAGAAACAACAGTACCAGACCCACTAGGAGTTACCATAGTCCTCTCGGTCAGCGCACTGACTGCATAATCGTCTTCCCAAGATCCGGCAAGTCTCCATATATGCTTTCCTCCAATATCTCTATCTGCTCCTCGTAGGTCTCAACATCCGACTCATCAACTGCTGCCTCATCCCTGTGTACATCTCCGGTGGTAGCCGGAGGCATCTCTGAAGTCTCAGGAGCTTCCAAATCATCTGCAACCTCCAGTAATGAAGTGAAGTCGGTAGACTTCAGATAGTCTATGTCTTTCCTCAAGTCTGCTACCTCGGCTTTTAAAGCCGTAACCTCGGAGGTCTCCCCCTGACTTCTCTCACAAGCCTTGACTCTCGTGGTGAGAGTGTCAATGGAAGTTTGAAGGGGGGCCAGTGTAGCTAAAGTGACAACCTCAATCATAAAAGGGACGTCTCTCACAAGTCTAGTAGCCCTCACGTCATCTGGATGGACTAGATGCCCCATTTTCAGGATCATCGCCTGAGTAATCTTGGTCTGCTAGGAGAAAGTGAATGTGCCTGGAGCATGTGAAGAAGCGGTAGGGGCAGTACCTGAAGGCCAGAGTACGCACAGAGGCCTCTGCAAGTATAAAATCAACATCAACCTCCAGAGAAGTATCTGTCGGAGCTTCTCTCCTTCTGTCAGCCTCCTCACGGATGTTAGTGGAAAAGGAAGGGGTAACATCAAAATCTCTAGCAGCATCTCGAGGAACTCCAGCACGCCGACACAACTTCGTGATTAGGACTGGGAATGACAAAGAAGTCTACCTCTACTTGGCCCTCATGGCCATCTCTTGCTCAATAATGAGACCCATATCAATGCTCTTCCTAGAGATAATTGACCCAAGGCAGGCCGCCTTAGGATGACGGAGAATGGACTCATCTGGGAAGGCATAATAGAGCTGCTGATGAATTCGAACAAAACACGAACAACTACACTCAAGTCACTCTTCTCAATCGGGACTCCTACCTCTATCCACCTCGGGGTGGTATCTGAAATAAGGGGCGCAAGCCAACTCTTAAGCTCATCCAATGAAGCTGTAGCGGTAGTCAAGTTGGTGTAGTAAAACTCATACCTCCTGTCAAGTACGTTGTTGATGTACTCGCTATTGCATCCAACTTTCTTGCCCCGGACCATGACCGACTTCACCGATCTAAACTCGCTCGCCTTTTTCTTGCTCTTCGGGACCAAGTCACCGTAGGCTGTATAGAACTCCTGGACCTATGAAGGAATGTAAGGGCCTCGGGGCCTGGTAAACTGATCAAACCTATGGTAGTGGAGGGTGTCCCTCACATCTGAGTAGTTGCCTTCTAAGCCTTCTGTCGAGAGCAACTTCTCCTCTAAGATGGTTTGCAAACCATCACCTTTTAACCAATTCAGAAGCCTGGGAGGAGGAATGACAGGTGGCATAGGGTCACATGAGATGCTTGAGCTGGCACTGGGTCTGCTAGTGTGGAAGCAGGAGGGACTTTGGTTGAGTCAGGTTGAGATCTAGCCCAAATTTCATTCCGCCGGGACTGCAAAGGCTGGTCATCCTTAGGCTCAGATAACCTCTTGCCCTTGCCTTTGCCACCTGGAAGAGGCTCTTGTCTTCCCTTCTTTGGAGAATTTGATCCCCATTCATTTATAGTGATAGCCCGTACTCTTTTTCGGGGTGGCATCAGACATGTCTATATTTGTTCGTACCATATTTGCAAATATCAGAAAAAAGTTAGGAACAACTCAATCAAATTCACAGAAAAACAGTTACACACAGACTCACCGATCCAGTCGGTGAGTCGCCGAATCACTATGGCGAGCCAAATCGGGCTCGCCAAAAGGGTTGGCTTTAAAGTTTTAGCAAGTCGGCGATGGGAAGGGCCTTTCGGTGAATCGCCAACAACTTTCGACGAGCAAGGGTTAGCCCGCCAGAAGTTACAGTGCAAAAAAGGCTCAGGGGTGCAGACAAATGGCGATCAAAAAGACTTTCGGTGAGTCGTCGAGTGCCTTCGGCGACCTCAAGCTTCTCGCTGAAAGTTACAGAATCCAACATCAAATAGAGCATGAAATTAAAGGTGAGATGAGGAATTTCGGCAAACCACCGAGTGGTGCGGCGAGCTCGACCCAGCTCGCCAAATGACCCAACGCGCCTACTTTCAATCCAACTTCTCAAATTTAACTTGTAACCCCCGAAAACAAAATAAAAGCATGCACTTATGAAATTAAAGCAAGACCCATTACACCCATTACCTTGGGATACTCAGACTTCTCCTAGTTTTGCCAAATTTGGCAAATTAACGACTTTTGCCCTTTAGAAGGACGTCACCCACTCTATCATTGGGTAAATTACGTCGTTTGGCACAAATACGGGCTACTCAGACAAGGGGCAGCTGCTGACACCCAATTTTGACCAACCTATAACCTTTTTAGAAGTGCTATTCGGTTAAATATGTATTTTTCAAATAATATTTCGAGTTTAAAATTTTAATCGATTTTGTCTAAAAATTATATATTTTAGTATGCATGCTTTATAAAATTATCGTAAATATTATTAATTTTTTTTAAAAATTATTAGTTAAACTCAAAATAATTATTTAATTTCAAATGTTTAAAGTTTAAGTGATTTTTATTATATAAAATGTTATAATATTTGTAGTATTTGAATTGGATAGCATTTATTTAATTTTCCTCAAACTCATTTAAAATGTACCCTATTTTATTCCAATTCTAGCCTATTCAATTCCAATTGTATTTCAATAGTAACCACCCTTTCATTTCTATTCTTGCCAATTTTATTGCAACTTTGGCCATTCCAATCCTCAATCTAATTTGATTTGAAGATTTCACCTTTTAATCTCAACCGTCCTTACTCCAAGGTCGAATCCTAGCCCCTCATCTCTTTTAAAATCACGGTTGAGATTAGTTTTCTCCAACCTTCCTAATTTTATCCAAAAGATGACCCAACCCTAAAAATCAATTCATTCACTCTCTCTCTCTCATCTCTACAGTGCCATGGACCCCTTGGGTTCTCTCCATTTCCGACGAAAATTGCCACCACCAAAAGGTAGTTATCGTCGCCCCTCACCTATTCTCCCTTCTCTCTTCCCTCCGCTCTTTCTCCTCTCCGTTTAGCAGCTACCAGGGGAGGCCACCGGCGGAAAACCAACAGCAGCAGCCGACGAGGAGAGCAACAACAGCTCCGGCCAACAACGCCATCAACAACTTCGAAAAGACAGCTCCAGCGAGCAACATCAGCAGCAGCCTGCAACAATAACTCCGCAAGCAGCAGCGAGACCCCTGCTCGTCCGCTCCTCCCTACTCTCGTTCTGGATAGCAACTCCAGCGAACGAACATATTAGCAGAGCTTGTTTGCTCATCAATGTTTGGTTGGTTTGAAAATGGATCTCGACAGATTAGTCCGGTTAGTTTTCTTTTAAAATTTCTGATCATAGATGCTCAGTTCGCATATGAAAAGAGACCTAATTCCTATGCTAGTTTACATGATTCATCGTGATTTTTTGAACATTGGTTCATTTTTAGTTTATTAGGTGCATGTTTAGATTGATTTAAAATTCTGTCTAGAGACTTCAATTTGAGATTGTGAACTGATAATTTTCATTGTATATATCAGTATCTCAGTAGCATGATTAATCGAGTGATGTTATTAAATTAGGTGTTTGTTACTTGTTTTATTATCGTATTATTTTCCTCTCCATATAATCTGCTATATCTATGTACTAGCTTGTCATGTTAATTGACCAAGAATTAGTCCATGCAATCGACCTACAAGGTAATCATCTCTTCCCTTAAATAAAATCCTTTTATGCTTAATTTATGTAATTTTGACTTACAACCGCCATCAGTTAATATTTCTTAGCATATTTATTTGTAGACAAATTTTGACATGTTAAATTTGGTAAAAAACATGCTTATATATGGTAAAATGTGGTGTCATATTAGAGACTCAATACGTGTCTCGCTAATTGACTGAATCCATGCGTATAAAATTGTGCTCTTTGCCTTAATTAAATAGTATAGATTCATACCGATTTCTTATAATCGGTAAAGATTTTGACTGATTTGATTCCTTTTTTTAAGGAAACAAATTTCCGTTATTTGCTCCCATTAATAATTATTCTCTTCTTTTCGTGTGCCCCTTCCCACTATATAAAGAGACCACTGGCTCCTTATTTGAACAGACTTACACAGACCCTACTCACACTTGAATACTTTAGAAAATATTGCTTTCTACTTTAAGAAAATAATTTTGGAGAATTTCAAGGAGTATCTATCCACTTTGTTTTGCTGTGTACGGGTCTATTTGAATTAAGTTCGTCTGCATTGCTGATAACTATACTCTGCATTATCGGTTAGCTCCCCTTAATTAGTTTAAATTTCATCTTGCATCATCTATCATGAATATTGTATGTTTGTTGTATGTTCAAAAACGAACAAAAGGAAGCATCCAGGTCAGTTTCTTATCCCTTTTGCTCTTTGTGTGATTTTATGCTACCCTTGATTAGCCATAATGCATGTATGTCTGTTTTCCACCTATATGTTGAAATAAGTAATATTATGCGAGTATTATTGTCTTGGTGTATTGTATTTACTCGTATCTTCTTCAGTTGGTTTGGACATTTTGTTCAAGTTGAAGAGTCGTCTGGTTAAGAGATTTGGATGGAGTTTTATATTTTGTTTTAAGTTAATTTTGTTGTTGTTGGGTTTGTTCCTATTCGGTTCTGTAATAATCTTGTAATAACTCTCGAACTCTCTAGTACATATATGTGAAATATTTGGGGGATTGCCTAAGAGGGGAGGAGGATTTTTGTGCTAATTGCTTTACTTATGTTGAGTCTATTTGTGTTGTGATAATAACTAGCCCATAAACTGTTTTAACATGTTAGATTAAAGCATATTTTATCACATACTAAATAACTAATGGAATAAATGTGCTACTTGCCTTATTAACGCCTCAGATAATTATGCAAGCATGTCGGAAAAAGATTAAATAAATGAATAAATTTCAGAATTAATCTCATTCATTAACTTTGTTAAAATCCACTTTCGACTCAATTTGTTAATATTTTTTGTTATTTGTATCATATAGCGTCTCACCTAGTTTAACAAATCTTGCATGTCAGCATGTAATTGAGCATGTCTATATTTAGAATTATACCCATAGGAACTACTTCAACATTTTAAACAAGTAGTTGATTTTAATAATACACTAGTTTCATTATGTTGATGAATTTAAAAGGAGTAAAATTTGAATCCGTCTTAATTGTTATCTGTTAATGCGAGCTTTATTAATAATCTCCAACATGTTCACACTTAGATATCATGTCTATAAGTTTTTCTGAATATTATTATGATTTTCAGCATGTTCATATTTAGAAACTATGCCTATAGGAGCCATGCTTACAACCTTTCAATCGCCTAGAAATCATGTTCATAGGCGTAATTAAATAATTTCCAGCATGTTAAATAATTGAAATAAATCTATGCACATTTCCTGCCCAATGGTAAATAATTCCTGTAATACATTTATTTTCTGACACTAAAAATAAGATAATAAATTGCCAGCATGCTAATATTGTCTTAAATAAAATCTGCACTTGGCCAATCTGGATGATGAAATTATTTTATGCATTTAAACACTTTTCTGCTACTTAAAATCAACCCATTCTGCATGAATGATTGTTCTGCCACTTAAATTAATTTTCTGCATCTGCCACTTGCTGCCCCGATTAAATCTTGCTTGGATTAATTAATTTCTGCACTATTTTGCCACTTAAAATCATGCTACTGATTAGTTTCTGCATCTAATAAATTGTTTGCTACTTAAAATAAAAATTGGCATTAATAATCTGATCAACTATTGCTCTAAAAATTATGTCATGCATCTGTGATAATTTTTTTCTGCCACTTGTAAAATTTGTTAATAACTGCAATTAATTACTTTCTGCATGTGTAATAATTTTCAGCCCTCTAAATTCAGTAAATATTGTTATGCTGCTTATTTTGTATGCACACACTTAAGCATGAGACCTTTCACAATTATGTGTGTTTACAAGCATGTTTAATTAAAATCTAGAGGCCAATATGAGATTTACGTGCTAAATGCTCGTCCTATTTGTTTGACTTGGTGTCTAGGGGGCTTATTTAGAAGCATATATTTTAGTTTAGTCTAAATCCACCCTAATAGTAGTCCAATGCCTCTTGGACCTTAAGCAGGAATGGTAGGCACCTCTTAGGACGAAATGTATGTGGAAGGTGGGATAGGGGTAGTTTTGGTCCTACGGAGATGATGACATTGCCTTGAGTCGTAAACGACAAACATTTGTTTTGTCTGTCCCTATACAGAAGCCGAACGCTGATCCATAAAGTGTGTCATTTTTCATGGTCTTCCCTCCCTTTTCCCTTTTTATTTGTTATAATAATATTTATTTGTAGTAGTTTAATAAATAATTAAAAATTGTTTGCCTATCTAATTGTGCGATTTTTGTCTCCTCGCTCCTCTCTTTATTAATTGTTTAATGTTTGTTTGATGTTTATTTATTGTTTATTACATCACCTAGTTTTGCATGCTTAATTAATTAAATACAAATAACTGAAGTAACCTTAATTATTAAATGTCATTTATCACTTAGTGAGCATGTTTAAGTTAAATAACCTAAATAATGAAGTGACGTTAATTGCTACTTATAACCCCCACATAGATTGCATGAGGTACGGCCGGGTGATACGCTCAAATTACACCTCCCTAAAGAAGCATAAACGATCGTTATCAAGTAAAGAACCCAACTTGTAGGTTGTGGTTGATCCCGCGAGGAAACTGATTTAGACTTAACTTTAACTTACACCTATATTCGTTTAGTCAAAGAACTTCCGGAAACAAGTAATAAAAAGGGGGGATTTGTGAAACAAATTGTAAGAATTCAGTAAGTAATCAGTTAACAAAAGTCAATTTTGTTGTTATCAAGATGAGAAAATTAACTAGTGTATACGTATTCACCACAAGCTCATAACTCAGTAATCCTAGTAATAGCAATCCTGTCCTAGTGTATTACATGCAAAGTGATAAGTTAGGTATCTCTAAATCCTTGGTCCGGCCTCTAGAGAATTTTACCCTGCACCTTGGTTCGGCTACGCGTGTATACTTTACTAACCCTTACCTTTACCTCATATTAGACATCATAATCGATGTTTGGCTTAGTTATTACTTCGCACCAATCGACACTAGCCTATTAGATAGTATCACACAAAATCTATGTTGATAATTCTTTTCTTGTTGATTACCTCCTTGGTCCGACAAGTAGCAACAAGGCAAGTTCTAACGCGTGCACTCGTTAAAAAGACTTTTGAACGAAAGAATTATCAATGCATGCAAAACACTATTCAAGAATTGCTTATTTACTATTCATACTTTATTAATCGCTCATGGATCCCACAACCCTAGTTGTGGAGTTTAGTTACCCATAATCATATGAACACAATTCATTGTTTTAGATGAAAGAATTATGAACTTACGTAGTTGAGAAAAATAAACACAGAAATTCAACTCAAATTTCAAACCAAATCTTCAAAACTAACCTTTGGAAATCAAGAATTGTTCGGGTAGCAAAATTAGTTCCCAAGTCACAAAGTAAAACAAAAGTAATAAAGTCTAACCCCTAAAAACGAGGTTTAGATGCCCTATTTATAATAAACAAGTCCTAAATTAAATGGGAAACAAATTAAGGAAAGTGTGTTCAGGCACGCGTCTTCATTCCACGAGACTGACTCACAGACTGTCAATGGATCTACGGTCCGTGAGTCCCTTCCGTCAGCCAGGACTTAGAAAATATTTCAGCCTCCAAAAATCAGCTTCTTTGAAGCAAACGACGGACTTGCAGTACGGACCGTAGATCGATCTACGGTCTGTCAATCCCCTTCCGTAGCTCCATACTTGGAATCTTCAAAAATTAGGTACTGGAACCCTCACAGTATCAAACTACGGATCAACAGTATGGTCCGTAGATCAATCTTCGGACCGTCAATGGCCACCGTGGTTCCACACTCTGTTAGATTTCCCTGATTTACCTTCCATGCCTACGGCCTGTAGATCATCTTCGTAGGTGTCCTTTCTGCAGTTATTTCAGCTGTCCCTATACTTTAGTGCCTGAACGTCTTTCCTGCAAAACATGATAAAAACCAATCCAAAAAGGCCTTAGACACATACAACTTGTAAGTGAAATGTATTAGAAATACCGTAAACTCACGGTATATCAACACCCTTAACTTAAATTCGTTGTTTGTCCTCAAGCGACACATTAAGACTATAAACAACACTTGTATAGAAGTAATCATTTCAAACACAAGCAATCACAAGGCTTTCTACCCCACTCTCTTTGTGGGTACAAAATTTGTTCTCTTAGACTCGATAAGCTAATTCATGCGGATCAAACCATGACAACGATTGACTAACCAACACACAACATACATTGTTTCACTATCACCAAGGTACCAACTCTCCGAAAATGTACTAAGTGCCCTTACTTCAAATGAAATCCCCTTTTTTCTTCTTCGCATAATGACTGATGAATTTGAGTACAAGGATTCATTCAACACTCACACTCAGAAATAACTTCAAATACAGTTAGTGCTCAGTACCATAGGCTTTCCCTTATTTTCACTGCTTAAACTCTCCAAACTAGACTCTAGGATCACTATAAGACTTTCTTGGCTTGTAACGTAGGCTCAGGGTCAGGTGTGATGCATTTGGGTACGTTTTAGTGACTTTTTGCCCTCCTTGACATTACACTAGGCTTTCAAGCTCTTTTTGCCCTATTTTTTCCATCCTACCGTTTTACCTTCTTTCCCTTGATTTTTTTAAAACCACGGATGTGACTTTAAACTTTGTAGCTCTTTTTACTTTTATTTTATTTTTCTTTTAGCTTTCAACAAGTCACATCCTTTCCTCTCTTTTTTCAACATCGAACTCTTTTCATACCCATATTTCTTTTGGTTTCCTCTTTCATAGCCACCCTCGACTTATAGATTTTCCATATGTTGAGGTGCACAATACCTGATGTCGGGTCAGGGCCAAGATTGAAGTTACTTTTTACATTAGCCACCCTCAACTTAGGCTTTTGGCCTAGATCGAGGTGCATATGTCCAAGGATAGACCGGGGCCAACATAGTCGATCATAGGAAGGTGAGTTCGGGGTTTAGAAAGAAATGGTATTCTTTTACGCTCAAAGTATTTGCATCAAAGGGAGCATTTGTTTCATTTGGTCAGATCCTTCTTTCAGGCAATTTGCTGACTTATCAGAACAATGGCCTATGATCACTTCCTAACCTCTAGATTGTTGAGTCTTAGCAGGACTAATCGGGCAAGTTCTAATTTTGCATAAAAACTGTTTGAACGCTCAACTATTCTCACACACGCTTGGCACATAGTTTCATTATCAGATTATCAAATTACCCAATTCAAGTTTCAGCTTAAGTCATGCCATCAAGTTGATTCATTATCATGTCATACACAGAGCCAACACATTCAGCTAATCGTAGCCTACAAATTCTAGCACACATTACAATCTGACGGGTATCATTTTTTTTCGCCATAATGCTTCTTTCTATTTCATGCTTCTACACATACGATCCTAACATATGCCGGTTCAACATAAATTAAACAGTATCTTGGGGAAAAAGAACACAGGCAAGAAAACCCCACGAGAGGATGTATGTGTTGGGTTACTCAGACTTTACCCTATCACTAACAATCCATTTACCCCACCCCCAACAAAATAAGATGCGATTGTCGCCAATGCATACAAAAGCAGAAAAAGAAGGTGGATTGGGTGAAGCAAACCTGTGGCGCATAGCGCCGACAAATCATCAATAAGCGGGTGGGTCCGCTTTCCCAGAGCCCGCTGGAACAATAGTTGGGTCACCCTCAGTAGTGCCCACATCATCCATCATAGCACCCTCAGTAGTGCTCTCTATCACTCTCACCGCACCAGCAGTGATGCTCACAACGTCCCTCACAACAAGCGGGACCTCTATAACTGGGGCAGAACTCGATGCCCCTGCAACACTCTCACGCACCCTCCGCTGGCACAACTTTTCATCTAAAATCGAGGCCTTCCTAGCCTCCTTCTCCTTCATACGCTGTCTCTTTTGAGATTTTTCCTCCTCAGTGCGACTAGAACGGTGTCTCTTACCTTTGGTATGTGTAGGCGCAGACTCCTCCTCGGCGGTCCCACTGAATAAAACATCCAGCATTGTATCATCAGCCAGTGCAGTAGGAGCAGCCTAAGGCTCAACTGTAGGGGTGGCAAGAATGGCATCAATGTCAGCCCGAAGACTGGCTAATTCAGTCTGAAAAAAGGATAGGTCTATGGCCGGGGCTGGTCGCTCGAGGACTCGCAATTCAAAAGCATCAAGACGCTTATTAACGGCCTTGACTTTCTGGTCCATCATGCCCTCCATCCTTCGCTCCATTTTGGCCTCAGACTCGGGTATAGACTTTTGCATCCAAGGCTGGATGTGATGCAGCAATGTGGCCATTTGAGCCTCCAATTTTTGTACTTTGGCCAATGGGACAACAATAGCTCCTAACTATGGTGTCGATCGGGATGAACTAGAAGCCATGCTAGGGGCCTGGGAAGAGGAGGCCAGGACAGTATCAGAGTGATCTGGTATAATGGGGTCACCGCCCTGTGCCTGCCCCACCATGTCTGCAAGATCTGCGCCCAAGGGAGGTACCTCAACCTGGGGCTCTCTGAGAGGTGCTACCACATTTTCCTCATCTCGGATGAGGCCTATATCCAAAGCCCCGGTAGGGTGGATCAACCTATCACAATGTCAGATCGGCACTCTAGAGTCCCTGCATAATTGGAAAATTAAACATGGAAAGGGGTAAGTAGTAGAGGTCTTGAATGCCCTCTCGTGAATCTCTGCTAGCAGCATGCGGGCAAAGTCAATCTCCACTCCTGCTACTAATGCTGCAACCATGACCACTCTGTCCCAAGTGAGTTGGTTGACAGCTTTTGTCGGCGACACCGTGTTACGCACCAACAATCAGAAGAACTTGGCCACAAAATTTAGTGTGGCCTTTCAGATACCCAACCGTGGTGTGGCGACCCACTTCGCACACTCGCCATCAGCAACAATGTACTTAGCCAACCATAGTATAACAGCCTCTCGCTTCTCATCATTCCTCTGGAAAGCACCGCTCCGCACGATATCCCATCTGTAATTAAACTCCGCTGTGTTTAGTGACCAAGTGTGACCTGTGGTAGGCCCATAGAGAAAGCGGCTGATGGTAGCCTATGATATGTCTACGGGACAACCTCGGACCATAGTGGACGTGAGAGGATCTTGGGCTAAGGGCTTTGATTTCTTGGAGATCGACCCACGGAGAGTGGCAGCATAGGAGGCATAGAACTCCCGTACAATCTCATCGCTATACGTCCCTGGGTCTCGAGCCATCCAATCACACTTGTGAAGGTTGAAAAACTGATGAATGTCGGGGACAGTGTGAAAGCTCCCTGTGAGGACTCTGCCCTCCTCTGTAACAATTTGGGCCATCTTCTCTTTATCATTAATCATCTTGGCATCCCGATAGGTTTGCCATTGGTCCTCAACACACCATCTGTTTGGCTCATCGGCCACTAGAGTAGGGTTCTCATTCCTTGGTATGGGCACTGACTCTGAGCTAATGGCCTCATCAGATGAGGCTGCTTGTTCATTTTGGCTGGACCCTGTGGCTGACTTGGCGTTGGACCCCGAAGCATGGGCAGACTCGGACCCGGAAGCATAGCTGGACTTAGAGCCCAAAGCATGGGTAGACTCGGAGCCAGACGCAAACCCAGTAGCTGAACTGGAAGCAGCCCCAGTTGGTGACCCGATTAGTGTATGCTCATCATCAGACTGGGAGACAGTGACTACGTCGCGTATCACCTTTCGGGGGTGCCTCTTGTTGCTCGGGGTGCAGTGGGAGAAGTCCTTGTGTTGGGAGGAACGTATGCTGGATCTCTTTCCGTGTCTGTGTCCTCATCGATTAACCTGAAGCTAAGAGCAACCGATTTTGGCTTACCCTGTTTTGAGTAGGTGACTAGCTTCTTGGGTGCCATCGTACCTGTGGAATCGATATTAGTGCCAAAACTAAATCTAAACTACTAAACAAAAAACTTTAGACTATAAACTAATAGTAACAAAGTCCTAAGAAAATTTCAGACAGAGGCTACAGTGGTCATCCACGGAGGGGACCTACGGTCCGTAGACATATCTACGGTCCGTGGATCAGCGAACCAATAATATTGGTCGCAGATGGAAACTACGGATGTACAGAACGGTCCGTAGATTGATCTACGGACTATAGTCCACCTCCGTGGTTTCATAGTTGGTGAAATTTTCAAGAGCATCCACCCACGAACCCAATCTACGGTCCATAGATGGGGTATCGTGGATGGGATCTGTGTCAGGTTTTAGCCATTTTTTATTTTCAGGTCCACATCTTAGACCATTTTCAACAATATCCTAGTCTACTCATGCATTTCAATATTGAATCATGCTAGTTTGTCATTCTCAAGATTCTGATTAATTATTTTAACAATGATTTAAGACAAACTTTGGAACCCTAATTCGAAACTTATATGTAGACTTATAATCACATACAACAAGGCTACACAATCAGTATATATAGTTCCAAGGGTATTGTAACTTCCAATTTTATCATGCAATTTCATCTAACAGTTATCCAAGGTCAAGACCCGACTCCCGACTTTCTATATTCTATCTATGAATCGACATTCAAAGTAAAGGAAAAGTCTATTACCTTACAAGCAACATGGAGTGGGGTGATGTTGCGATGACACTAAGTTTTGTAAGATCAAATAATTGCCTCTTCGTTACTACCCCAACACCGGATATTTTTTTTTGGTGAAATATGGAATGAGTTGTATTCTGAATGGAAAGGAATTGTGGGAATGATGAAGGAATGGAAGGGATGATTTTTTAAGGTGGAGTTATGGCGTGATTTAGGGGAGTTGAGGGTGTTTGAAACGGTTGTAGAGTGAATGGAGGGAAGTGGAAATGATTTGAAATTAGGGGAGTTTTAAATAAGGGGGTCCGGGTCGGGTCAGACGGATTTAGGGTTTTGGACCCACGAGACCCCATCTACGGTCCGTGGGTCGATTTATGGTCTGTAGGTTGGGACCGTAGATCACTCTTACATTTGGAAAAAAATTAGGAGCTTACCTGGGATCTAAGAGCACCATCCACGGTCTGTGGATAGAACGACAGACCGTCGATGGGGTCCGTAGACCTCTGCACCAGATCATTTTATGCAAGTTTTTCATAGCGTACCTACATATGTAGCAACCATTAGGTTATTCTTTTTACATTTTCTGGACACTTTTTAGACACGGGCCCTATGCTAATTCTAGCCAACACTAAAAAAGAAAAAACTAAAACACCTATCTAAATTGATATAGAGATGCAATTAAACAAAGAAAACTACTAAATGGGAAACAGAAACCTATCGTTGGCTAGATTGTACATCTTGGGTTGCCTCCCAAGCAACACTTGATTTAATGTCACTGCACGATGCAAGTTTCTTGATTACTCAGACTTCATCAAGATTGTATGCCTCAATCACTTCTCACACACTTTCAACATTTCCTAGATAGATCTTGATCCTTTACCCGTTTACCATGAACCTTGTTCCTTCACTATTTTCAAGCTCAACCGCTCCATGAGGAGCACTTTTGTGAGCAAAAATGGCCTAGTCCATTTGGACTTGAGTTTGCCTGGAAACAAACGCAACCTAGAGTTGAATAGAAGCACAAGATCACCAACCACAAATTCTCGCTTTTCAATTCTTTGATCATGATGCCGTTTCATCTTCTCTTTGTACAAGGCTGGACTTTTATACGCTTTCAGGCGAAACTCATCAAGCATATTCAAGTCATTCATTCTTTGATTCGATGCGGCGCCCCAATCCAAATTTAGCTTCTTCATTGCCCACATCACCTTATGCTCTAGCTCTACGGGTAAATGACAAGACTTCCCATATACAAGTTGGTAAGGCGACAGACCTATGGGGGTCTTGTATGTAGTGCGATATGGCCATAGAGCATCATCAAGCTTCCTTGACCAATCCGTTCTATTAGCATTCATAGTCTTTTCTAAGATCTGTTTAATTTCTCTGTTGTACACTTCAACTTGCCCACTAGTCTGCGGATGGTAAGGAGTGGCTACATTGTGGCGGACACCATATTTCTCAAGTAGTGCCTTGAACAACTTATTACAAAAGTGAGAACCTCCATCGCTGATAATCGCCCTCGGTGTACCGAATCTGGAGAAGATGTTCTTTTTCAAGAATGCGGTAACACTTTTACCTTCATTGTTGGGGAGCGCAACTGCTTCCACCCACTTCGATACATAATCAACCGCAACAAGAATATACTTCATCCCGTATGAGCTCACAAATGGACCCATAAAATCAATGCCCCATACATCAAACAACTTTATCACCAACATCGGATTCATAGGGAGCTCTTGCCTCTTTGAAATCCCTCCTTCTCTTTGGCAACGATCACAAGACTGCAAAATCATGAGCATCTTGGTGGATGGTAGGCCAGTAGTACCCACACTGTAAAATCTTATGTGCAGTCCGAATACCACTGTGATGCCTACCAACAGGCGATGAATAGCATGCTTCAAGTACACTCAACATCTCAACCTCAGGCACACAACGACGAATAATCCCATCAACACAACTACGATACAAGTAAGGTTCATCCCAAAAAAATTTCTTCACATCATGCATAAACTTTCTCCTCTGGTGAAAAGACAAGTCCGGGGGCACCAAATCGCTTGCCAAATAATTAGCAAAGTCTACGAACCATGGAATCAAATCATGAGAAGCATCCAATACCTGTTCATCCTGAAAAGTATCATTAATTTCAGCCCTATGTCCAAGCTTTAGCATAGCCTCTTCCTCTAATCTGGACAAGTGATCAACAACTTGATTTTCGGTCCCCTTTCTATCTTTTACCACAAAATCAAACCCTTGCAGCAACAATACCCATCTAATCAATCTTGATTTTGTATCATTTTTCGCCATCAAATACCTCAATGCAGAATGGTCAGTATGCTCTATGACCTTAGTTCCAAGTAAGTAGGATCAAAATTTCTCGAATGCAAAAACCACCGCAAAAAGTTCTTGTTCGGTCATAGTATAATTCTTATGGGCCACATTTAGAGCTTTGCTAGCATAGTAAATAGGATGAAGAATTTTCTCTTCCCTCTGTCCCAGTACCACACCAAGTGCCACTCCACTTGCATCACACATTACCTCAAATGGTTGTCCCCAATCAGGTGAAATAATGATAGGTACAGTGACCAACTTCTCTTTCAACTCTGTAAATGCTCTCATACAAGCCTCATCAAAGTCAAACTTATATTCCTATTTGAGCAGTTTTCACAATGGGTGTGCAATTTTTGAAAAGTCTTTTATGAATCTCCTATAGAACCCAGCATGCCCAAGAAAACTTCTAACACCTTTTACAAAAATAGGTGGCGGAAGCTTTTTTATTACCTTAACTTTAGCTCTATCAACCTGAATACCTTTCTCTGAAATTCGATGACCCAACACTATACCTTTTTTAACCATGAAATGACACTTTTCCCAATTCAGCACCAAGTTGCAGTCTTCACACCTCGGCCAAATAATCTAGACAACGATCAAAAGAATCACCTACAAGTGAAAAAACATCTATGAACACTTCAATGGTGTCCTCCACCATATTAGAAACTATCGACATCATACAGCGCTGGAAAGTTGTTGGAGCATTGCACAACCCAAATGACATCCGTTTGAAAGCAAACGTCCCATAAGGGCAAGTGAAGGTGGTCTTCTCTTGGTCTTCAGGAGCTATAGAAATTTGATTGTAGCCCGAATACCCATCGAGAAAACAATACCAACCCTTTCCTGCAATCTATCCAACATCTGGTCCATGAATGGCATAGGGAAGTGGTTCTTTTCTGTTCACACATTCAACTTCTGGTAATCCATACAAACTCTCCATCCAGTCACATGCCTCATTAGAACAAGCCCATTTCTTTCATTTGGCAGCACAATAATGCCACCCTTTTTAGGCACACACTGCACAAGACACACCCAACTACTATCTGCAATGAGATAAATAACTCCCACATCTTGCCACTTGATGATCTTCTTTTTAACGACCTTTTGCATATGTGGATTTAATCTTCTCTGGTACTCGATACTGGGCTTATGATCTGGCATGAGTTGGATTTTATGAGAGCAAATACTAGGAGAAATCCCAATAATATCCGCAATAGTCCACCCAACATCTCGCTTGAACCTTTTTAACACAGTCACCAAGCACTCTACTTGTCTCGCATTCAAATCTGCCGCAATGATGACCGGCAAAGTATTCTCTCTGCCCAAGTATACATACCTCAAATGCGGTGGTAGAGCCTTAAGCTCCACTTTCGGTGCCTCCACAATAGATGGTCTTGCTGGTGGGGACTCGCGAATTTTCATGTCTAACTCATACTTCTTTGGTTTGGACCGATATTCACACCTATCGAGTGCGGCTACCAACTCCTCATATTCTTCAATACCATCACTGTCAAAATTCATCATAATTGCTGCTAGTGCCTCAACACCTAATCGCTCTTCAATTTGCACTTCTGTCCCACTCTCCACTCTGAAGGTTATAGTAGATACTGTTTGGAGTTCACCATTCTGCTTCATGGACCTACAAATATTGAAAGTTGTTTCTTCATTATTAAGTCTGAACTTCATCTGTCCATTTTCCATATCAACCAACGCACGCCCTGTGGCAAGAAATGGTCTCCCAAGGATGATGGGAACCTCAAAATCAACCTCACAGTCAAGAATCACAAAATCTACCGGAAAAATGAAAGATTCTACTTTTACTAGTACATCATGGAGTACACCAATGGGTCTATTTACAGTCTGATCGGCCATCAGTAACCGCATTGTAGTGGGCTTTGGGTCCCCTAGACCCAACTTCTTGTCAATAGACAATGGCATGAGGTTGATGCTAGCACCAAGATCACACAATGCCTTAGCAAAGTGTTACAGTTCGATAGTATATGGAATCGTGAAGGCACCAGGATCCTCCTTCTTTTGCCCAAGAGACCTTGTGGCAATAGCGCTACAATGCTACAATCTATCATCATCTTCAAAACTCACAGACCTCTCCTTTGTTACCATATCTTTCATAAACTTTGCATACCCAGACATTTGTTCCAAAGCTTCTATCAACGGAACGTTGATGGAAAACTGCTTCAACATAGTAATAAACCTGCGATATTTACCATCTTCAGTCTTCTTCACTAATCTTTGTGGAAAAGGTGGTGGAGGTCTAGGTATGTGGACCACATTCTGAGATATCTCCACTCCTTTCTCTGTCACATTCTCAGACTTTTCTCTAACCTTTATCATAGCATATTCTTTTCTAATCTCAACTTCCACCATAACCGGCATAGGTGGATCAATGGCTTGCTTACCCCCTCGAGTAGTAACTGCCATGCAATGGCCATCATTCTTTGGATTCTGGATGGTATTGCTAGGAAGAGTACCAGGTTGACGTGGGTTCACTGTAGTAGATAACTGGGTCATCTGCTGCTCTAGATGCTTTATTGACACTGCATGAGCATCAACCTTTTGACCAATACCAGACAAGTCGTTTCTCATCTCCTTCACATTCTCATCAGCTGCATCAAACCTTCTCATCATCTTCTGCATCATATCTTCAATACGCGCCATACTTTCTCCAGCTTCTTTAGTACCAGATTCTCGATTTTGAGGGGGAACATAAGGTCCAACTTGATCATTTCTGTTGCCATAGCTATTTCAGCTGTAGTTGTTGTCGCGATTGAAGTTCCCATCCCGAACATATTGACCCTCTCGGTTGTAATTTCCATAGTTCCAACCTTGGTTTCCTTGACCTTGGCACCAATTTTCCGTGTTGGATTCTTGGGCATTTGGTCAGAAACCCAACGTCTGATCATTCACAGCATAAGCATCCTCTTCATAGTAACACTCTTCCTCTGGTGGTGGAGTTCTAGTCAAGTAGTTCACAACATTTACCTGTTCTGCACCTTCACTCACATGCTTTAATACCAAATCCAACTCGGTCCTCATCTGAGCCATCTCTTCATGAATCTCATCCGCAGACTGGTTATTTGTAGCATGAATGACAAATGTGTTTCTCCCAGTATCCGACCTCCTAGTGCTCCATGCTTTATTGTTGCGAGAGATCTTCTCCACTTTTTCTGCGATATGTGCATATGTGCACTCACCATATGAACCTCCAGCAATAGTATCCATCACTGCTTTATTGTTATCATTCTGACCTCGTTAGAAATATTCCTTCATTGACTTATCATCAATACGGTGATCCGGAACACCTCTTATGAATGAAGTGAATCTGTCCCATGAGCTACTTACAGACTCTCCAGGTAATGCCACAAAATTATTGACCCTATCTTTGTGATTTAGCTTCTTGGACACTGGGTAATACCCTGCTAAAAACACATCCCTCAGTTGGTTCCATGTATAGATTGAGTTATAAGGAAGCTCAGTGAGCCATATAGCAGCATCACCTGTCAGTGATAAAGAGAACACTCTCAATCCGATGACATCCATATCCAAGTCTGGCCGACCTTCACAACTTTTGCAGACTACCCTTATCTTGGCTATGTGAGCATGTGGGTCCTCCGATGGCAACCCTGAGAACAAGCCCCTCGCTGTAAGCATCTGCATCAAGCTACTGGTTACCACAAATGTGTGCCCCGAAGGCAGATGAGGTAAGACTAGAGGTCCATCAGAGTCAACAATATTTGTGTTGCCCCTGTAGTTGGCATGCAGTTGTGGGTCTGGTGGACCGTGCACCCTCACTGCATTTCCCAATTGATTTTCAGCTAGACCCCGGTTTTCCCCACCAGCTACTCTCGGCTGTTGTAACTCAACTGTATCATGTAGATTTACTCCGATAGGATTAACTGGAATTCTTTGATTGTTCATTCTTTGCAAAGTTCTATTCAACTCTGGATCGTAAGGAGTAAGTGGTTAACTTTGGCTCCGTGTCCTTGACATACACTAGAGTCAGAACCTGAGAGAGACAAGAACAAAAAGAAAAAGTAAAATTAGGAAATATTTGACTAAAGTTCAATAATGTAGTGAAAATTAATCTAAAAGCCAAATTTCCCTGGCAGCGGCGCCAAAATTTGATACGCTCAAATTACACCTCCCTAAAGAAGCATAAGTGATCGTTATCAAGTAAAGAACCCAACTTGTAGGTTGGGGTCGATCCCACGAGGAAACTGGTTTAGACTTAACTTTAACTTACGCCTATATTAGTTTAGTCAAAGTACTTCCGGAAACAAGTAATAAAAATGGGGGATTTGTGAAACAAATTGTAAGAATTCAGTAAGTAATCAGTAAACAAAAGTCAATTTTTGTTGTTATCAAGATGAGAAAATTAACTAGGGTATACGTGTTCACCACAAGCTCATAACTCAGTAATCCTAGTAATAACAATCCTTTCCTAGTGTATTACATGCAAAGTGATAAGTTAGGTATCTCTAAATCCTTGGTTCGGCATCTAGAGAATTTTACCCCGCACCTTGGTCCGGCTACGTGCGTATACTTTACTAACCCTTACCTTTAACTCATATTAGACATCATAATCGATGTTTGGCTTAGTTACTACTTTGCACCAATCGATACTAGCCTATTAGATAGTATCACACTAAATCTATGTTGATAATTCTTTTCTTGTTGATTACCTCCTTGGTCCGAAAAGTAGCAACAAGGCAAGTTCTAACGCGTGCACTCGTTAAAAAGACTTTTGAACGAAAGAATTATCAATGCATGCAAAACACTATTCAAGAATTGCTTATTTACTATTCATACTTTGTTAATCGCTCATGGATCCCACAACCCTAGTTATGGAGTTTAGTGACCCATAATCATATGAACACAATTCATTGTTTTAGATGAAAGAATTATGAACTTACGTAGTTGAGAAAAATAAACCCAGAAATTCAACTCAAATTTCAAACCAAATCTTCAAAACTAACCTTTGGAAATCAAGAATTGCTCGGGTAGCAAAATTAGTTAGCAAGTCATAAAGTAAAACAAAAGTAATAAAGTCTAACCCCTAAAAACAAGGTTGACATGCCCTATTTATAGAAAACAAGTCTTGAATTAAAAGGTAAACAAGTTAAGGAAAGTGTGTTCAGGCACGCGTCTTCATTCCACGAGACTGACTCACGAACCGTCAATGGATCTACGGTCCGTGAGTCCCTTCCGTCATCCAGGACTTAAAGAATATTTCAGCCTCTAAAAATCAGCTTCTCTGAAGCAAACGACGGACTTGCAGTAAATACCGTAGATCGATCTACGGTTCGTCAATCCCCTTCCGTAGCTCCATACTTGGAATCTTCAAAAATTAGGTACTAGAACCCTCGCAGTATCAATCTACGGATCAATAGTACGATCCATAGATCAATCTACGGACCGTAAATGGCCACCTTGGTTCTACACTCTATCAGATTTCCCTGATTTTCCTTCCATGCCTTGCCTGCTGATCTACGACCATCACCTACAGAGTGTCACTGGACCTACGGTCTATAGATCATCTCTGTAGGTGCCCTTTCTGCAGTTATTTCAGCTGTCCCTTTACTTTCGCGCCTGAACGTTTTTCCTGCAAAACATGATAAAAACACATAAAAACCAATCCAAAAACGCCCTAGACACACACAACTTGTAAGTGAAATGTATTAGAAATACCGTAAACTCATGGTGTATCACTGGGATCCACATTTGTGGACCTCGAGGGATGCCTAACACCTTTCCCTAGAGGTAATTTGAACCCTTACCTGATCTTAGGTTCGTTGACCTTTAGTTGATTAGTTAGGTTAGATAGGTACTGTAATGCGCCTTAATTCGTTAGGTGGCGACTCTTCAAATCACAAACCCAAAACCCAAAAAAAGTTGTTAGGTCGCGCATCAAAAACTTATTTTTTGAGAAAAATGGGGCGCGACACCAACCAAACTAAACAACATGCAAGCATAACCCCACAAAAATTAATTCATTTTAAAGCACAAGAATACGAGATTTCAACACTCAAAACATTACGAGTAAGATTATCAAATTAGAATAGAAAATTAAACATTCTAATCCTATCAGAGAGGCCTAGCACACTTCAACAAGATAATATCATTTGCAAATGAGTACAAATTCTATAAAATAAACTCGGGGTTCAGAAAACCAACCTTTGATTGCCGAATAATAAAGATTGAAATGCTAGGCGGCAAAGTAATCCCCAATCCGAGCACAAATCAATGACTAAAATACTTTAAAATACAAAAATATAGAAACTAAAGTGCGGGTGTGAGTTTGTGAAGTTCGAAAGTGAGGGAAAGTGAAGAGTTCGAAAGTTTAAACCTTTGGCCTTTTAAAAACCATCCAGTTCTTGCCCATTCGGCGATGTTAGTCGTGTTCACAGACCCACTCACTTATCTTGCCGAGTTTTATAGGACCTCCAGTTAATGTGGGGGTCCAAATGGAGGACTAGATCTCGATCGTTGATCCGGTCGGTGACTCGCCAAGTCGCTCTTGGACTCGCCGAGTTTTATAGACTCCAATTTAAAATTGTCTTGAGTCCAACAACGGTCCAAGTTGGGCTCCCCGACCTCTTCGACGATGCGTCGACTGGACTATTGGCTCGCCAACCTGCAATTTTCAAACACCTTTCACACTTTAACCTGCACAATCAACACACCATTATTTACCAAAAACAAAATAAAAGCAATAAAGGGTCTTGGGTTGCCTCCCAAGAAGCGCCTTAGTTAACGTCGTGGCACGACACAAGTCCACGCTCAAACCTCATTCTTAGGGTCGGTCGTAGTATCGCTATGCAACCCCTCTTGTTGTGTAGGGTAGAGATGAGGCAATACATGACCCATGAGGGTTTCAATTAGCTGGACAGATCTGGAGTGAGAGCCTATCATCTGATTTAGCACTTCAACATTCTCCTTCATCTTTTCTAGTACTCTATCTTGCTCATTGATCTTTTGGGTAATGATTAACAGTGTATCCTCGACACATCTACTCTCATTGTCCTTAGACTTTCTCCGCTCATGAAGGGGTATGTATCTGTCCTTTTTTTTGGACAGCACCTCCAATTCCTTGAACTTTTGGGTCAAGGTATCCAGCTGACCCACCAAAGTGACCTAGTGATGGTCCTTCTCAATCTCTTTGTTGGTGTTGGCCACACGATCAAGGAGTTTGGCTGCGGTCTCATTGAAGTGTCACATAAGACCACCCGGGATAGGTTGATCAATTAATCCTTTGTTCCTAGAACTAAGACTCATATAGAAGCATTCCAGTAGAACTAAATTGGGAATCTCATGAGTTGGGCATTGTATCAACAGTTCTTTAAACCTCAGCCACGACCCATGAAAAAGCTCTCCTTCTAATTGCTTGAAGGTCAAGATGTTATCCCTGAGCTTCATCACTTCTATCGGAAGGTGATCCATTTGTTCACAATCACCTGTTGCACTCATTCTTCCTGTTGTAACACACAAACAAACAAAACAAAACTAAAAATTAAGTAAGTATCACTATGACTAACAAGAACAAAATTCAACTTAACTAAAAATTCTCAAGTAACACCACTCCTCGGCAGGGACGGCAATTTGATTTCACGTATCAGGACACTTCATCCAATACTAAGTGCCAACGATCGTGAGTAGTAATATAGTCCAACTAAGTGAGTTGAGATCGTTCCCACAGGGAGTTGTTTGAGAATCAAGAGTCAAGAATGAATATGCTCAAGTCAATCATAGCTAAAAACATTTACGAATAAAAGCATGGTTCAAGTTTGGGGTGACACAAATGTCAAATATTGTAACACCCTAGAAAATTTTTGAACTAAGACTCGAACCGTTGTTCGTAGTGAGTGAAATTTTTGCAAGGAATTTAAAATATCTTGAGTATTAAGGTCACTAGATGTAGCACCTTGAGTTCCAAAAAGAATCGAATTGGAAATAATAAAAATTTGAAATTTTGCAAGTTAAGCTAAGTATGAATTTTGGATTGACTTCAAACGATCATAACTGCTAGCTCAGGATGAGTTAGGTGTTCTATCAAATACCGTATGAAATATCTTTGAATTATCTTTCCAACGCCACCAAGTTTGCTCAGTTTCGATATTGTATGAGGGAGATATGTCTATTCGAAGTTGGGCTATCTAGATAAGGAAAGTCGAATCCGGATTTTAGAGGGTTATTTTGGTCTTTTCCTTACCCAATCAGATTTATTTTATTTTAAAAAATATAAATTAGACTGGTTTTACAGTTGCCACTTAATTTTTAAGAAAAATCAAGAAAACTGATTTCAAAAGATTAAAATAGAAATCTAATGAAAATATTCGAAGGGGTTCGGGGTTCATATTAGCATTTCGGGAAGGATTTGAAAGCTCCCAAATGTCCGCTAATACGCGGTTATACGATAATTAATTATTTGGCTAAATTCATTTGCTTAATTTGAATTGAACAATTTTTATAGTTAGAACCGTTTTAAAAGGAAAAAAGGGAGGGGGGAATACGAGAATACTATCTAAGTGAGATAATTTGCAAAATTTACTTTTTAAGTCTTGTTAAACGAAGACTAATTTAGTTAAATTGTTAAATCAAGATGGGCGTCTTTCGGGAATTTGACTTTTTCGACCTTAAGATTAGCGGAAAATATTAACAAGCACACAAACACAATAAAATAAAGAGGGAAAGAGACTTGGGCCCAAATCTGGTTTTCCTGTCCGCCTGGGCCAGTATTTGGGCCCATTTGAGTTACTTGGACCTGTCCTAAACTAATATAAAAGAAATATATTTTTTATCTTGGAGCCTTAGGCCCAATTCTTTCACCTGTCCTAAATTTCTAACAGAGATAATAATAATGACTAAATGGGCTTGGGCCCAATAAATAACAAAATACAATTTTGAAATAAAGAGTAGGCCTTTGGCCCAATTTTCGACTCTCTAATCTATTGCATATTTTTTCAACTTCGAGACCTGTTCATCAATTTTTATAGCTGGCCGACTCAGATAAAAATAGAATTGGGCCTCCATGACCAGAGAAAAATGCAATGATAAAGTTCGTGAGGACCCAGACGAATTTCGCATGCAAACACTAAAATGAGAATCAGTAAGTAAGAGTCATGACTAATTTGAGAAAAACACCCAAATAAAACAGAATTTATATGCTACCATATTCTAAAATTTATCTACTACCATATTCTAAAATTTATCTACCACCATATTCTAAAATTTGTCTACTACCATATTCTAAAATTTATATACTACCATATTCTAGTATTTATTTACTACCATATTCTAACATGAGCACGATAAAAGATAATGCATGTCATCAAGGGCATTAGGTCCATACACAAATGACACTTCAATGTCTTTAGACTATTAAAAGCTATGGTCAAAACTAAGCCATTTTATAGCTCCAGTAATAATTAAATCTATATCTTATTTAAGCTTCCAAACTACAGTGACTAGACAATTGTTCATACAAACAATAAGGCAACAATAAGAATTAAAGAGTAAATATATGCTAGTAATAGTGAGTAACACAGAGCAAATGGACCAATCAATGGTATATAAGTGAAGCAAAATAATTAGCACGCTATCTTCAGTTTGAGCTTAACAGGAGAAATTCCCAAAGGGATAATTGACCATATGCCTACTGTTTATTTCATGCCAAAGAGACTAATATCTAATCTTCGCAGTCTATTTAAATAATAACACAAACCGGAGAGGAAAATTTCTTATAAAATTAACTCACCAAAGATACGATCATAAATTGAACGACAAGAAGCACTAACACTCACATACCACACAACTATCAGTCAGAATGAGCTTAGGACCAAAAGAACAAGGCATCAAAGCGTGAATTCTAAACAACATAGTAGCTAATCCCAATATTAGAAGCTAACTCCAAACTCCATTTGACAAGATAATCT
Source organism: Solanum stenotomum (assembly GCF_019186545.1). Lineage (NCBI taxonomy): Eukaryota > Viridiplantae > Streptophyta > Magnoliopsida > Solanales > Solanaceae > Solanum > Solanum stenotomum. The sequence goes on along the minus strand of NC_064286.1, from coordinate 44,911,458 downwards.
TACTGGCAAGACACGAATGTGAGTCCACAATTTAGGGAAAAAAGAACTAAGCAGAAATATCCAAGGAACAAAGAAACGAAAATTCATACATTACGACGAACTCGACCATCCCAAAGCATGCTATTCTAAATAAAATCAGGAACAAAATGACATAACACAAACTCTGTATTAACTAATTTTCTTGATTCTGCTCCAATTTTGAAAAAGAAAGTGACATTGACAGACCAAGAGAAGGGTCAAAATAACAACCACGAAAGGTTTTTAGCTGTCCTAGCCAACACCAACCGAACGAGCAACCAAGGCATAAAAAAAAGGATAAACACGAAAGTCAAAAGAAAAATCAGAGTTGGAAAGTTACCAGAATTTTCGGCCTTAAATTTGCTAGAAAAGGTTCATTTTAACTTTAAACAACTAAGACGCATTGAGTCAAACCAAACAACCTTTTAACAAACAACAACCATGAGCTGAGAAGAGAACAAGGGTATTCAAAGGAACAAACAAACATAAAAAAGAACAATGATGAAACGAGTTAAAATTGAAAGAAGGTTCACCTTTTTGGGAACAGCGAACTGAGAAACAACGAGTCAGTGGCTATGTTCCTTCTTTCACAAGACTCGAATATGAACGATGAACGAGAATTCTGGGAAGAATCTCAAACTCAAACAAAACTTGAGAAAATCGACGGCAAAATGAGATAGAAATGTGATACCCCGAAACTAAAATTCTCTTCCCTTTCAAGAATGTGTTTCGTATGTATTTGTTGTTGCTAGTTACTATGCTATTCGTTTCTTAGTTCAAAATTTTCCAACTAAAATCTCCAACACCCAACAATGAATAGAGAAGAGGTTTATATAGAAGGGAAATTTTTCGTTCCAAACTTGGGGGGAAACAGATAAAAATTCTGATTCCATGGCCCATTTTGAATTTTAAAACTCCAAAATCTTTCACCCTTAAGGAGATACACCTTTTCTCTGAGAACTCAACCTATTTCGGAAGAGGAAAGGAAAAATGGGAGTCTCGGATCGAATCGAATGTCCTCGCTATGCCACATGACTCGATCTGAAGGTGTAAGGAAGATTAGACGCGACTACAACAGTGTTTTTGCTGAAACTTGTACGAACATAGAAGGACGTTGGAGAATACGACACAACGCTTGGATTGGAATTGCTGGACTGCGCGATTGGATTGGAATCGCTGGACTGCTGGCTTACGGAGAAGAAGGAAAGAGAAACGTATGGGGTCTGGTATTGTACGTGTTTCTCGCGTAAAGGAGAACGTGTATAGGAGGGTCATTTTGGAATTATTCACGCGTTATTGCTGTCAGGAATTGCTGTGAAGTGAACGTTGGAGCGTTCTGGGTTCTCTTGTTGAAGTAAGTGGGCCGGGTCGATTTTGTACTGTTTGGAATTGTTGTTCGCTGCATTGTGTGTTTGGATCGCTGGGAATTGTTGTATGTATTGTATGTTGTATTGTTGTGGACTGGGAAATGTGGAAATTGCATTGGAATGGGCTGCAGGGAATGTGCTTCTACTTAAAGGAGATTGGGCTGCTGGAAACAGGCCCAATTTTGGTCTTTAATGAGTTAAGTGTGAGGTAAATGAGAGGCTAAAATCGTAATAAAAGACTAGGTTTTGAGGATTTGACCAAATTGATCGAAACTATAGCCAATTGAATTTAAGAAATTAACTAGAGACATACTAGTAGAGATTTAAGAAAAAAATTAAACAAATTATATCCAGAATATAAACAACTCAATATCACAAAAACTGATAACGACAAATTAGATCAGTTAATAGATAATATATCTAAAATAGAATATAAATATATTCAATATTTAAAGATACAATGAATAACGAGAATAACGAATATAGACAAAAACTTACTGAAATAATTATAGCAAAAAGACAAGAATTGAGACATAGGTAAAATAGACTTAACAGTAATATATTTGCAGGAATTTGTAAAAAATCAATAGTAGCACAGAGAAAAACTATTTTATATCTACAAATACAAATAGAAAACTTAGAATATAAACTATAACACAATTTATAAATGAATAAAGAAGAATACTCAATAGATGAAAAAACATATGAAAACTATGACGGATTAAAAATAAAGATAATATTTTCTAATCTAGGAAGAAGATATAAGAAAATAGGTAAAAATCTAAGTTTAATGTTAGAAAAAGAAACGGTAAAACTGAAAGATAATTTAACTGCTATGATAAGAATAACAAAAGAAAATAAAGAAATAGATAGAAAAACGGAAATTGAAAAAATAAAACAGCAAGCAAAAAAGAAAGTACAACAATTAGAAGAAGTAAAAAATACTAAAATAATAGAACTAGAAAAAGAGCTGGCAATATTGAAAGAAATGTATGAAACTAAACAAAAAGAAAAAGAACAAAAAATGAAATTAGCACATGAAATAAATAAATTTAAAGAAAAATTGCAATTAGAAGAAGAACTAGAAGAAAAAGAAGAAAATAACCAAGACAATCTACCTGAAATAAGAATTGATGAAATAAACGACGATGATCTAGATGAACAACATTCAGAAACAAGCGAAACATATACGGAACTCTTAGCAAACATAGATAATACAAATAATTTAGAAGTAAATACAAGAGACGTAGACATGGATGAAAAACCAAGTACATCAGGAATAAGAAATCCAAAAAATTCAAAATATTATAATACAAACTATGAACAATATGATAGAGAAAAAACTATATGAGATAAAAGATTGAATAAAAAATGGACACCTAAACCAATAACTGAACAACATAATTTTTTAGATTTAGACTGTGTATCAGGTATAAATAAAACGATCAAATTATGGATGGGATATATATCAAAATAATTAATAGATAACTAAATAGGAATGACCGAAACACCAGGATATATAGAAAGAACACTTATAGGAACAGTAAAATTATGGCTGCAATATTTATTAGAGGAAAGTTTGAAAACTTTAAGAAGTAATAAACAATCTAATGGTGAATTAGCTACTACAACTATGGAAATATTATATAAATACGAAGTAGCTATAAGAAATGAATTTGGTAGTATGACAACAGAAGTAGAAGAACAAAATAAAGAAATAATCATAAATCGGAATCTAATGACAAAATTAGCAATACGTAATATGTGTTATATAGATGAATATACATGTGCATTTAGAGATTACTATTATAAAGGAACATATAGCACAGAATAAAGTAAAGAAATAAGAAAATTATATTTTACAAAATTACCAGAACATTTTAATTCAAAAGTAATAAAAAGTTGGAATGAAGCAGGATTAACAGATACCTTAGGAGCTAGAATGAAATTCTTATAACGATGGTTTATAGAACTGTGTGAAAAACATAAAGAAGAAATAAAAATGAAAAAGCTATTAGTAAAAAACCTAGCATGTTGCAAAAATAAAACAACACCCCAATTTGATTGTACGGATAGGTATTATAAAAATAAAAAAAGAAACTATAAAAAATACATATCAAAATATAAGTATAAGAGACCAAGGAGAAACTACTACGTAAAAAATTACAAAACCAAAAGACCATATAGACCTAAGAGAAAACTAACGGAATGTACTTGTTATAATTGTGGAAAATTAGGACACATAGCTAAAGATTGCAAATTACCTAAAAATCCAAAGAAAAAACAAATATCAGAAATACTAGTAGACAATGAAAAATATATACCAATAGAGTATATAGATTATGAATTAGAAAGCGATGATAGTATATATGAATTATCAGAAAATGAAACAAACGAAATAGAAAATAATTCAGTAATAGGATCAGATAATGAATACTATATAAATGACTGAAACAAATATACAAATAATAACTAAAGAAAAATATCAAGATGAAGAATCGGCAGAACAAAAAATAATATTTGATAATAATATATTTGAACAAATAAAAGGAAAAGAATTAGACCTAAACGTAGAAAAAATATTCGAAATACCAACAATAAGAAATTGGTTTAAACGACAAAAAGAAGAATATTATGTAGTAAGTCAAAGAGAACATATCATAGATTGCAAATACACCAAAGGAAAGACTAAAATACCAATAATAAACAAACGAATAATCATTAAAGAAATACAAGATATTAAGGTTAAAAATCCAATTAAATATGTACATTTAGGAGGAACAGAAATACTAATAAAAGCATGTTTTAGAGAAGGAATAGATACACCCATAGAAATATACTTAGCGAATGATAGAATTATACAACCCATAGAAAAAAGTATAATAAGTGCAGTAACAGGCAACCTCATATATCAAAAATTTAAATTTATAATAAGTGCTAACTACTCAGTAGCAATAAATGACAGAAACATAGATAAATCACTAGTATTATATTGGAAAATGTCAGGGATAGAACTAGCCCCAGGAAGTAAAATATTTACAGCTAGATGTAAAAACTTATATGTTTTAACAACGAAACATAAGATAACAACAAAAAATAAAAAAAATAAAATAAAAATAGAAAATCCTTTTGAGAGAATAGTTACAGTCATAGATAATAATGATTATAGTTATAATGAGATTGACATAGAAGAAGATTTAGAAATAGTAAAAGAAAGATTAATCACATCAAAAAGAATAAACTGTGAAATACCCAAATATCATAAAAAATAAGTACCTCAAGTAGAATAGATAAAACTCCACAAAAATCAATAAAAGAAGAAATAAAAGCATATAATTATTACATAACGGGAGTAATGGTGCAACGAAAATATCTAATATTAATAAATACAGGACAAGAGGAAAACTATATTACAAGAGAATTAGTAACAGAAGATGAAATAATTACTATTGAACAATTATGCCCAAAGGCATTAATATATACCGAAGAAACTACAGAAAAGGAAATAATCATTGGAGGAGTACCAATAGTAATAAAGTTTAAAGAATATCAAGGAGATAAAAATATCACTTTAGGAATAAAATGGTTAGAACAAGTAAAACCATATAATTTAGAAGACAAACAGTTAACAATAAATTATAATAATAAGAAGATAATAATAAAAAGAACTTTCTTATGATGAAAACATGAAAATATATATACTTGCAAAAATAATAATAGAAGGATATTACAACAGATATTATACACCAATGATAGATACATGAGCAGAAGCTAAATACAATTGCTTACCAGAAAATAAATGGGAAAAATTTAAAACACCAATAGTAGTAACAGGATTTAATAATGAAGGAAGCATGATCACATATAAGACAAAAAATATAAAAATACAAATATGAGATAAGATATTAACTATAGAAGAAATATATAATTTTGAATTGACCACAAAAGATATGCTATTAGGAATGCCATTTTTAGAAAAATTATACCCACATATAATAACAAAAACAGACTGGTGGTTCACAACACCATGTAAACAAAAAATAGGAGCAAAAAGAGTGAATAACAAAAAATGGAAAACAACAGAATGGATAAAAGGTAGTGAAAGAATTACACAAAAATTAGAAAATTTAAAATAAGAAGACCCTAAAATAGAATTAATTATATTCTTTATAGATAAAGTAAAAATAATCCAAGATAAGTTATAATTATTATATAGTGAGGATCCTTTACAAGGATGGGAGAAACATAAAACAAAAGTAAAAATTGAGCTGATTGATAATAATAGTATAATAACCCAAAAACCATTAAAGTATAATTTTAATGATTTAACCGAATTCAAGACACACATAAATGAATTACTAGAAAAAGATATATACAAGAAAACAATAGTAAGCATACAAGCCCAACATTTATTGTAAATAAACATAGTGAACAAAAAAGAGGAAAAAGTAGAATGGTTATTGACTATAGAAATTTAAATGCAAAAACTAAAACATATAATTACCCAATACCAAATAAAATATTAAAGATAAGACAAATACAAGGATATAATTACTTTAGTAAATTTGACTGCAAATAAGAATTTTACCACTTAAAGTTATAAGAAGAATCTAGAAAACTTACAGCATTTACAGTACCACAAGGATTTTATGAATGGAATGTATTACCATTTGGATATAAAAATGCCCCAGGTAGATATCAACACTTTATGGATAACTACTTTAAACAACTAGAAAATTGTGTAGTATATATTGATGATATATTACTATATTCTAAATCCCAAAATGAACACATAAGATTATTAGAAATATTCATACATATTATTGAATATTCAGGCATAGGCCTAAGTAAAAAGAAAACAGACATAATGAAAAGTCAAATAGAATTCCTAGGAATACAGATAGATAAAAATGGAATAAAAATGCAAACACATATAGTACAAAAAATAATTAACTCAAATGAACAACTAGACCCAAAAAAGAAATTACAATCATTCTTAGGACTAGTAAATCAAGTAAGAGAATACATACCAAAATTAGCAAAGAATTTAAACCATTACAACAAAAATTAAAGAAAGACATAGAATATCAGTTTGATAAAAAAGACCAAACACAAATACAAAAAGTAAAACTATTATGTAAGAACCTACCTAAACCATATTTTCTGGATGAAAATAAAAATTTACTTATATAGTAGAATCAGATGCCAGTGAAAAAAGTTATGGAGGAGACTTAAAATACAGGTATGATAAAGAAAAAATAGAACATCATTGTAGATATTATTCAGGAACATTTACTAATGCAGAAATAAGATGGAAAATAAATAGAAAAGAATTATATTCAGTGTATAAATGTTTACTATCATTTGAACCATATATTGTATATAACAAATTTATTATAAGGACAGATAACACACAAGTAAAATGGTGGCTAACAAGAAAAATACAAGATTCAGTAACTACAAAAGAAATGAGAAGATTGGTATTAAATATATTAAATTTTACATTTACTATTGAAATAATAAAAACTGACAAGAATGTTATTGCAGATTACTTATCAAGACAAAGCTACTCAAACTGAGAAAGAAAATACAAATGAAGAGATACTCAAAGCCATTACTACACTTTGTATCAAAGTGGACAGTATGGACAATGAGATACAAAAGCTAAAGACTAATGAAGATAATTTGAAGTCTAAAGCTAGTACAAGTCAGCAACATGACTATAAAAATGCGGAGCTAAGCCGATCGAAAGACTTTAAAAATCCAGAGCTAAGAGGTGACGTTGGGAAACACCTTAAAACCCATAATGATTGTCTAAATATAGATGCAGGTACAGGAAGACCAGTTATTGAAAAACAACGAAATACAAATCTAAATCAATTATTTGAAAAGCCATTTACATAAAAAACAAAAAACCCATTAACCATAGAACCACAAACTTCAACGTATGCAGATAGCCTACAACATGAGAAAAGGTGTATAACCACATCACAAGGACATACCTCAAAAATATATACAAAATACAGAGTTACCTAAACCTCAATCCCAGATCTACTACTACAAAGATCCAAACCAAGACTATATAACCAAGAAATTACAAGAATACAATAAACTAATTGCACAGCCAAAAACCAATGCTAACTTAGTTAAAACATGTTATAATTATGGATTAATAAGTACTGCATATACTTATGACGGCATACCAGAATTATACAAAGCATTTATTATATACAAAAGAGTGACCAAAGGAAATATATTTTATGTAAATTTCTATACGGCAACAGCAGAGATATTACATGAGGAGATAAAACCTCCTATTCAAGTTGTAAAGATAGGCCTGACCAAAGAGATGATAATACCGGAAGATATTGGAGAACAACTAGAAATACCAAAAATTGAGATACCCAATTTCTATGCCAATAAAAGAATAATTGGTATATCAACTATAATACAAGAACTAACCAACAATTATTTGAATGGAAATGCTATATGGAGTTACTATTCCAGAGATCAATTGATAATTTATGCCAACTCAAGGGAACTAAGAAAATCAGATATGGACGAAGTTCAGAAATGGATGTTATCATTATTAAAACCAGAAGAAAGACCTACAACAAGAGCACTAAAGGCATGATTTATTTCTTCCGAACTATTAACAGAACTATTAACCACATTGAGTTGATTTGCATAATTTGGCTAAAAGTTAAATAGGATGAATTAATATAATTAATTTACGAGCTTCTTAATCTTAACGAAATAAAATAATTAACTCAATTATAAACTAATTAACTCAAAATATAAACTATTATATAACTAAACTAATTAATCAAATATTTAAGTAAAACTAAAATCTTTTTAAAACATTATTCGAATATTCATAAAATGTACTAATTATATACATAATTATATAAGACATATTATTATTTAAAAATTATAAAAGTGACAAACTATTTTAAAATAACTTTCAAACTATATATATTTTATTTTATTTTGAAATTTTATAAAACTAATTATTTTAAATCGTTTGAAATTGAGGAAGCTCGGTGATTAATTTATATTGTAGAGGTCCGAAATTGGGTGTCAACAATTGTCCCTCGTTTGACTTGGATTGACGAAAGAAATCTGAGGCAAATGAAATTGACAAATCCAATTTTGACCGACCACATCTTCATCTTTCAGAAAGGAGCTTTTGGTACGGATTTAGGAATTATGGCTGAACCCTGGAAACGAGTTTCCTACATATCTCAGGCTATATGAGAATTCATGTCACTTGTAGTTCGACTCAATCAGTTGAAAAGGAAATCTCTTATGCTAAGATATCCTTCGATTCAGGATGAGTGACTAGGTCAATCAAGTATGAAAAATAGGCTTGCAACCTCTTAGCCATGAATGTGGCACGCTTCACACCCATAATTAAGAACTCACGCGGACATAATTTTCAATGCTCTTGGCGCATTGTTACTCCGATTGAAAAGCTACTTTCGGTAAAGACCAAAAATTCTCGGATGCGAAACTGAAACCAGGAAACCTAAAGAAAAACACACATGCCTTCTGATAAGGGTGTGGTTTGATTGTGGTGCAAGTCTCCCCTCTGCTCGCGTCCTAAGAATTTGACACTCCTCTTTGGATTACGTCCCAGTTCGCTGCTAAGAAAAAGTTTCATGTTGTGTTGCATCTTTTTTGATGTCGTCCACACCTGTGGTTTTCTTTGAGAATTCTTTCTCTTGGAATGCTCTTGAAAAATACTGAGATAAAACTCATTAGCATAAAATGCAATTCAAATGGGGAGATAGTGTCTTTTACCGTGTTGACACTTGATTGTTCTCCTTGGAAATCTGACGTTAGCTTCCTCCAATTTTGACGTAAAGCAAGTAAAGCTTGTATTATATTTGCAACATAATCTTCAATGTACTCTTTCTTTGATGTCGAAGTAATAAAATCGGCTGATGTAATATGTTGATAGTTCTCTTGATATTGTTCTTGCAAATGAAAATGATGCGATCGGTGTTGATTTCCTTGTGACGCATGGTTTTCTTCCCTGAGATGCATGAATCTTTCTCTTGCGATGCACAACTCCTTCTCTTGCTATGCTTGACTCTTTTTCTTGCTATGCATGAATATTTTCTCTTGCGATGCATGACTTCCTTCTCTTGCTATGCATCACTTCTCTGCGATGCATGACTTTCTTCTCTTGCTATGCATGATTTCCTTCTCTTGCAATGCATGACTTCTTTCTCTTGCTATGCATGACTTCCTTCTCTTGCTATGCATACTTCTCTGCGATGCATGACTTTCTTCTCTTGCTATGCATGATTTTCTTCCCTTGCATTGCATGACTTCTTTCTCTTGCTATGCATGACTTCCTTCTTACGATGCATGAATCTTTCTCTTACAATGCGTGAATCTTTTGATGATGCCTCCCTGATACCGAACGAAGATAATGTTTTACCGAGCAATATAGGTGATCTTTTGGGTATCTCTTGGATGTCGATATCGTCTCAATCGACAATATAAATAAAAATGACCCTCAGAGTAATGGTATCATCTCATTCGACAATACGACATCAATGACTCTTCGGGCAGTAATATTATCATGTCCGATAATATGATGCAGATAATGTCCTCCAAGTATCTTTAGTTGCTGGAAAATAAATAAAATATCTTTCTTCGAGGTTTTTCTTTGCATATTCATTATGGACCTCGCCTTGTTGAGAATTTGAATGAAATAATGTTATTCATATTCCCAATTCTTTGGTATGAGAAGCATAAAAACTTTTCCTGCATCCATAGAAAAATTGTTAATTTGGGGAGCTCTTCGTCCTTTTGAATTTTCCACATTTATTGAATGAAGGAATATAATGCTCTTGAGACAAACTTATAGACCTGCATCCACAGAAAAATTGTTAGTTTAAAGTGAACTGATCTATGTCGATCTCTTCGGTTGCCCGCTCCTTGTCTTGCTATCTCCGGTTGATTTCTCCAATCTCCCACCTCTTGATAGATAAGATAAAATATTTTATGCAAAATAATTGAAATGTGAAAGGAAAGTTTTAAGAAAAATAGGTTTCTTTTAAAAAAAGTAATATTTAGAAAAGGTCACTGCCAAGTGTCATGTCACGTTGAGCCTTAGCGAACACCTTTGAAGTTGATGCTTCGAGTCCTATCTGATCATTTACTGGGAAGTATTCAAAGTTGTCCTAAACTCCCGATGAACTTTATTGAAATTTTTGACGTCATCCTCAAAAATATCTGTCCCAGTTAACTGTCTTGGCTTATCTTTAACTGTTGGTGAGCAAATCACGGAATTTTTGATGTCTTCTCAAAAATTCTGTCCCAGTTGCAAATCTCAAAGTAACTTCAGTCTCGACTTTGTTGGAGAGATCTTCTTCTTGAGAATTTTTGAGTTCCTCTAAAAAATTATGTCCCAGTTTCTGTTGTAAAGAAAAATAGAAATCTTTCGGGAGATATGACAGAGCCGTTGTGGCACCTATGTATCCCGTTGAGGCAGGAATCAGGTCAAACGTAGTTTCCCCTCTCGAGGATTAACAAAAATAAGTAAATTACAAAGAAACCGACCAAGGCCGACATAGGCTTCCTACGTATCTCAATCTTGAGAATTCAGGTCAGATGTAGTTCATAACAAAGGGATAAAATTCCAAACAAAGTGATTACAAGCAAATAAAACGATTACAAGGAAGACTGAAATACAAACGGAAACTTCACACATAATATATGTTGATAGCATCTGAGTTGATTGGTTTCGGCCATTCAGTGCCATCCATCTCCGGTAGGACCAAGGCACCTCCAGATAACACTTTGCGAACCATGTAGGGTCCTTGCCAATTCGGTGCAAATTTCCCTTTGTACTCATCCTGATGAGGGAAAATGCGTTTGAGAACCAACTGGCCGATTTCGAATATCTTGGCTCTTACTTTCTTGTGGAAAGCACGAATCATTCTCTGTCGATACAGTTGACCATGACAACAATCATTCTCTTCTCATCAATCAAGGTTAACTAGTTGATCCGCTTGCGAACCCATTTAACATAACTCCATTCAGCTTCTTGGATGATTCTTAATGAAGGTTTTTCAACTTTTACAGGTATAACTGCTTCTGTTCCATATACTAGCAAATATGGAGTAGCTCCAACTGTTGTTTTGACAGTCGTTCGGTAGCCCAACAAAGCATACGACAACATCTCATGTCAACCTCTGCGATTATCAATCATTTTCCTCAATATCTTCTTTATGTTCTTGTTGGTGGCTTATACAGCTCCATTCATTTGGGGACGATAGGCGGTTGAGTTTCGGTGAGTAATCTTGAATTGTTCACATATATCTCTCATCAAGTGACTTGTTGAGATTCGCTCCATTATCAGTAATGATGGATTCTGGTACACTAAACCTACATATCAAATTGTTGCGAACGAAGTCAACTACAACTTTCTTGGTTACTGACTTGTACGAAGCTGTTTTCACCCACTAGGTAAAGTAGTCAATGGCAACCAAAATGAATCTGTGTCTGTTGGAGGCGGCTGGCTCTATTGGAGCAATGGCATCCATGCCCCAAGCTATAAATGGCCAAGGTGAACTCATAGCATTGAGTTCGTGAGGTGGGACTCGAATCAAATCACCATGCACTTGACATTTATGACACTTCTGCACAAACTTGCAACAATTATGCTCCATAGTCATTCAAAAATAACCGGCTCGGAGGATCTTCCTTGCCAAAGTGAGCCCATTCATGTGAGTACCACAGACTTTGGTATGTATTTGTTCCAGAAGCTTTGCAGCTTCACTAGCATTAGCACATCTGAGAAGACCTAAATCTGGAGTCCTTCTATAAAGGAATTCCCCACTTGCAAAGAAATTGAGGGCCATACGACATATCGACTTCTTCTGGTTTAACGTTGCATTATCAGGATAAGTACCGGTCTCTAAATACTTCTTGATGTCAAAATACCAAGGCAAACTATCTGGGTCCGCTTCGACTGTGAACAACGGACATACTGCTCTTTTACTTCTATATCCAATGGATCAATATAACTTGTATCTGGATGTTTAATCATTGAGGTAATGGTGGCAAGAGCATCGGCTAACTCATTTTGTGTCCTGGGAGTGTGTCTGAACTCAATCTTCCAGAATTTTTTGCACAACTTCTGTATATACTACACGTACGATGTAATCTTTGGGTTTTTCACGATCCATTCTCCTTGCACCTGATGAATCAACAAATCTGAGTCTCCAATGACCAGAAGCTTATGAACATTCATGTCGATGGACATCTTCAAACCAAGGATACAAACTTCGTATTCTGCCATATTGTTCGTGCAACCAAATCGGAGTTTAGCTGCCATAGGATAGTGTTAACCGGACTCTAATACTGAGACCGCTCCGATACCTTTCCCTTGGTGATTTGCCGCTCCATCAAAGAATACTCTCCAACCAGGGTATGCCTTAGAAATATCTTCACCCACAAACGAAATTTTCTCATCGGGAAAATAAGTCTTGAGCGGTTCATACTCTTCATCAACTGGATTCTCCGCAAGATGATAGGCTAAGGCTTGTACTTTGATCGCCTTCTGGGTCACATACACAATACCAAACTCACTCAAAAGCATTTGCCACTTAGCCAACTTCCCAGTCGGCATTGCTTTCTGGAAAATATACTTCAATGGGTCCATCCTGAAAATAAGGTATGTGGTATAAGAAGACAAATATTGTCTCAACTTCTGTGCAATCCAAGTCAAAGTACAACATGTTCTCTCCAAAAGAGTGTAACTGGCTTCATATGGGGTGAATTTCTTGCTCAAATAAAAAATGGCTCACTCCTTCTTCCCAGTTTCATGCATCCAAATGCATTATCTGAAATAGATATATATAGCAACAAAGGACTTCCTTCTCGAGGAGGGACCAACATCAGCGGATTGGACAAATAATTCTTGATGGCATCAAAAACAGTTTGACATTCTCCGGTCCACTTGGTCAAGGCATCTTTTTTCAACAACTTGAAGATTGGCTCACACACCACGGTGGAAAGCTATAAATCGACTGATGTAGTTCAACCGTCCCAGAAAACTCATCACCTTTTTCTTGGTCTTCGGATGAGGTAATTCCTGGATTGCTTTGATCTTGGAAGGGTCAAGCTCAATCCCTTCTACTGACTATAAATCCCAATAACTTGCCAGCTGGCACTCCAAAAGCACATTTGGTGGGATTTAGCTTCAAATTGTACCGGCGTAGACGATCAAAGAATTTTCTCAAGTGAGTCAAGTGATCTGAACTCTCGTGGGACTTGATTATGACATCATCTACATACACCTCAATCTCCTTATGAATCATATCATGAAAAATGGTTGTCATAGCCCTCATATAAGTAGCACCGACATTCTTGAGAGCAAAAGGCATCACCGGTAATGATATACACTCGAGGCATAATGAAAGTCATCTTTTCTGCATCTTCTTCATCCATCAGGATCTGGTGATAACCCGCATAACAATCCATAAATGACTGCATCTCATGCTTAGCACATTTATCAATGAGAATGTGAATGTTTGGCAATGGAAAATTATCTTTCGGACTTGCTTTGTTGAGATGTCTGTAGTCAACACAAATTCTGAATGTCGACCGGAACAACGTTGGCTAACCAAGTCAGATATTGCATCACTTCCACTAGTGAGACTCGATCTGTTTGGTAATCTCCTATTTGATCTTTAAACTTAACTCAGACTTGAACTTCTGAGTCTTTTGTTTTTCTGGACTGAAATCTGGATTAATTGGCAACTTGTGGGACACCATATTCGTACTCAGCCCTGGCATATAACTGTAAGACCAGACAAATACATCAATATATTCTCTAAGAAAATGAACCAAGTTCTTTCCTTGAGCTTTAGTCAGATGGATGCTGATTCTTATTTCTTCAACACATTCCTCATCTCCGAGATTCACAGTCTCAGTTTCTTCCAAATTTGGCTTGGGTTGATTCTCAAACTGTCGAAACTCTTCAGCAACATGTTTCGGTACCTCATTTTCTTCTTCGTATTCCTTGCACTCATCATCACCTTCCTCATTTTGTTCACTCGGTTCATGACATGACATGTGTTATATTCTAGGTGTTTTGATGATCCTCACAAATGCAGGGACCTGGTCCCTGACAGAGTTCTCTCTATCATCTCCATCAGATGCATAATGGGGTACATCTGTAAAGCTGTCGTGTCAGAGGTTGGTGAAGCGTCAGCGTACTACACCAATCACAACAGAGGAGGGTGTTTGTCCAATGGGTAATAATTCTTTATGGTTGATAATTTATTCATGACAAACACCATAATTAATTCATTCATCCAAAGAAGGAAGTCAGCCAACAAACCTTTCAAGAACTTATAAAGAAGTTTGCAAGAGACCTGGTCCCTGCAAGACTGCGATATGGAAAGGTGAAAAGACAGCTGTCAGAAAAGTTGATACGTCAGAAAAGTTGCTACGGCAAGTGCACAACTTTTCTAACAGCAGGCCTTCAGCCAATGAGATTGGCTCAAGGAGTTTGTGTTCACTTTCAATATATTATCTCTTTCCAACAAACACAAACTCAAGATTTGGCAAACTAAATTTGGATTTTCTCTCAAAATTCATAAGCTTGAAAAGAAGGTCATCTTCAAGGTAGAATATTGCTCAACTCAACAAAGGGATCTGATAGAGTGAAGTAAAATCTTTGTTGTACTTAGAGGTTTGTGTCTCATGTGCTTACATTGTAAATCTGATCCTAATCTATAAAAGATTCAGATCTTGTTTTGATTTCTAAAAGTCTAAGTCATCTAGAGTTAGATGATTTAGTGGGCAACATTGTTGTTGCTTAGTCAAAATCTAAATCGTCCATAGGGTGGTGGTTTAGTGAGCGGTGTTGTATCCGCTTAGCAAAGTCTAAGTTATCTAGGGGTGATAGCTTAGTGGGCAGTGTGGTATCTGCTCTGGCTTGTCTAAGTGATAAGAGGTATTGCTTAGAGTTGAGATTAGCAGGCTAATCTCAGTTTGTAAACTTGCTTTTGCTTTTGCTTGAGAAGACTAGTGAAAGAAGTTTGAAAAGTCCTGGCAGGCCAGGTTGTGGTTATACTCCCTTGAGCAAGGAGGTTTTCACATAAAGTTGCTTGTTCAATCTTTACTTTCAGCACTTATTTTATTGTTTGCTATTGTAACTGTGCTGATGACCTGGTCCCATCGAAACAAGTGGACGCATATTTTTAGTTACTGTTCTTGCTGAGTCAAAGGACCTGGTCCTTGACTAATAGGTGGACGTAAACATTCCAAGAACATGACATTGGCAGGTTTTAAATTAATAATACTGAAATTAGAAACAAACAAAGTTAGGAAAGTAAAATATAAACAGATAAGTAAGCAGTTTTTTGATAAAAGTGGCTCTCATTTAAATTGAAAAACTAGAACAAACTATGGCCATGGCCAAGGGCCATTTTGTCTTTTCAAACATCACAAGGGAATTTAAAAACATCAAACTAATAAAAATGCATAAAGGGTAGGTCTCGGGCCTTTTACGGACTACCACCAATTTTAAAAACAAAGACACATGTCTTTTCTACCAAGCTGCACGGGAAATCAGAAGTGGTGTGGAGGTCCAATTTTGCAATTGCTCCTCAGGTTCTGCATTCGGATGCCCAATGTCCCAACAGCTTCCTCGATAACCACATCAATCTCTTCAAAAAGTCCCCAGACCATCATCATTGATATATTCTTGCACTGGAAATGATTGGTACATATGAGGAATTGGCCTGGCCAATGCTTGATCAATACTCTTGTTCTTTATCTCTGCTTTATCATCTGTGGGGACATACCCCAAACCAAACTTTTCTCCTTTGGCGGGAATTTGGATAGGCTCGACAATTCCTTGAAAGTGCTTCCCCAAATCGAAACCTGGTTCGAAACCGCTCTGGAGCATAACTTTAGCAATCATCTTGTACACAGAAGGCATAGGAGACTGTGGAGCCAAGTCATCACCGATGGCATTTACCAGCTCCACCGTGTAGAAATCACAACCTCGAGAGACATCATCAACGATCGGTGCATACCCATTGGAATGGCTCCCTTCACCATAAATGACCAATTCCTGGTCCTTCCAAACAAATTTCATTAGTTGGTGAAGGGTAGATGACACAACCCCAGCCACATAGATAAACGGTCTTCCTAGAAGAAAATTGTAACTCGTGTTGATATCCAACACCTGGAACTCCACGTTGAATTCCACCGGACCCACTTGAATATCCAAGTTTACCGCACCCAATGTGTCTCTTTGCACTCCATCAAAAGCCCTCACATTGACTTGGTTTTGGTGAAGCTTTCCCAGGTCAAATTTCAGCTGCCTCAGAGTTGAAAGTGGGCAAATATTAAGACCAGATCTGTCATCGACCAAGACGCGATTTATTATCTTGTCTCGACACATAGTGGTGACGTGCAGAGCTTTGTTGTGCTTCCTGCCTTCAAAGGGAAGCTCTTCATCACAGAAACTGATGCGGTTTCCTCGAACGACTTGGTTTATCATGGCTGCAGGATTATCACTGTTGGTGCCCACAGGCACATAAGTCTCATCCAAAGTCTTCATCAACGCTTGCCTATGTAGTTGTGAACTAATCAACAAAGCCCATACAAAAATCTAAGCCGATGTCTTTTCTAGATGCTTCATAATCAAATAATCTTTCGGCTGCATTTTTCTCCAGAACTCTTCAGCTTCACTAATTGGCCTTTTAGACTAATCATTTTTCTGCACACCCTCGGTCAGCTCTTCTAGTGTGTAGCACCTGCCGGATCTGGTCATACCCTAGGTAACAGCCGTTTCAATCACAAACTTTGATCGGTCAAGAGTTTCTCGTAGAACCAAGGCAACAACCTTCTCGGGTGTCAGAATAACAAACTTTTTCTTCTCTCTAATGCTCAACGAAGTTACAACGCTTTCCTGTTCGTTAGGTGCGATAGGAACTATTGCCTTTGTCACGCACCACTCATCATATGTCTCTATCATATTGATAGTGACGCCTCCATGGTTTGGAAAAGGATTACTATTGACATTGGGTTGCACTGTTTGGAGAGAGACCACCTTCTGGTCAATCTGGTCTTGGATCTTAAGGTTGATACAGTCCTCGATTTCATGCCCAATACCATTGGAGTGATATGCTCACCTCTGATTAGGTCTGTAAAACTTTGAGCTAGTGTCAACTGGCTTAGGCCCCACTGGATGAATATAGCCTGCCGCAGTTAATCGCTTGAACAACTTTGTTCAGCTTTCAATGAGCGAAGTGAAAATTCTAGCGGGCTTCTTCTCAAATGTAGGACAGGGGGGAGGATCGTAATTGCCTTGTTGAGGAGGAGGCATTTGACGATAATTTGGTTCGTTCGGACGGGGGGCTTGATATCTTGGATATGGGTTGGTTTTGTAATTTGGTTGTGGAGCTTGGTAGTTCAAAGAGGTATTTTGGTAAAGTGGGGCTGGGGTATGGTACATTGGGGGAGGCGTTTGGTAATTTGTCTGAACATTGGCACAGTTGGGGGCGACGTTTCGGTAATGATGAGGTGGAGTTTGGTAAATTAGAGGGGAAGTTTGGTAGATAGACGGGGGAGTTTGGTAGCTAGGAATGAGAGTATTTTGGTAACTGGGGAGGGGTATTTTGGTAATTAGCTTGTGTATGATAAGCCAGGTACGAACTCTGTGAAGGTCGAGAATGACCTTGGTATGATAAGATTTCCTTGGGGTTTTCTTCCCCTCATAAGAGATAGAAGACACATCTACTCTTTTCTTCTTTAACAAACCCGAGGATTCAGGTGAGGCAGCAACACGGGCAATCTTCCCGGTTCTCAATCCAACTTCGATAGTCTCACCTACTTTGACTATCTCAGCAAACTTTGCTCCAAGGAGCAACATAATTCTATCATAATAGTCGGGCTCTTGAACCCGCACAAATACTTCGACAATTTCCTTCTTAGACATAGGAGGCCGAACTCTAGCTGCCTCTTTTCTCCATTTGTATGCAAATTCTCTATAACTTTCATTAGTTTCTTCTTCATTTTCTCTAAGGAATAACGATCAGGAACGATCTCCACATTGTAGGTGAATCGTTCGATAAAGTCCTTAGCCAGAGCATTCCACCTAGGCCATTGTCTTGTTTCATGAGATGTAAACCATTCCCGAGCCTCTCCACTCAGACTTCGGCTAAAAAGCCGCATTAGTAAAACTTTATCTCTTCCAACCCCCATGAGTTGGTCACAGTAGGCCCTCAGGTGCGCTAAGGGGTTCTTTATTCCTTCGAAAATGTCAAATTTTGGCACATTGAACCCTTTCGGGAGGTCCAAATTTGGATGAATGCATAGATCCTCATAACTCAAATCGGCGACTTTAGGAATACACTGCAACTCTTTCATGGCCTTTCAAATCTCTTCCTTCATGTCTAGCTTGGCGACCTCTTCCTTTGACCTCCACTCTCTCTCGCTCCTCATAGTGGTTGAGCTCAGAACCATTGGCGTCATGCTCATTGGGGACCGAGATTTGGAAAGTGGCTTTCTGAGGTAAGGGTGGAGCAATGGAGGGACTTTGGGCATTTGAGTGGCTTGGTAGTTTTTATGGAAAGTCTATGGGTTGGTATGTTGATTTTGATGATGGAGAGAAGTTTGCGGGTTGTTAACGTTTTGGTTTTGAGGGGGTGGACCAATTTGGAGGTTGGCATTTTGGGGAGTGGCACCTGGAGGTTGGTATTTTGAGGAAGAGGTGGTGTTTGGTAAGAGGCGGAGGTATAATGGAGATTTTGGGTGGTTAAGTCGATGATTGAGGGATTCTGAGTGGGATTGGAAGGTGGGTTTTGGGCTTGTTATGCGTTTGAAGGGGGAAAGTGGAGCGGAGGCCTTCCGTCTACTGGAGCATTGAAAGCAAAAATCGGATTAGGCATATCTTGCCTTCTCTGCATTTCGACCCTCATCTCGGTGATCTGTTGCATCAACTGCATAATTAACTCATTCTGATCAGTAATGACGGGATGAGCCACAACAACATCGGTTAGGCCAATCTCTTCATTGTTATCACTCATTGTTGACTTGCCCTTCCAAGAACTTTGACTGGGGAAGGAATTTGTAGGGCCTTTTGATCTTGTAAAATAAGAGTGTTCAGTCAATTTATCGACACATAGCAGTTCTAGGTACCTGTAAAGAGAAAACAACTCAAAGGCAAATATGTTAATTTTAATTCATGGCAATATGACGTGAAATATCACATAGAAAGCATGTAAACACATAAAAGTTGCTTTGTTTGAGGACATGTTAACCCATGAATAATGGAGACTGATTTTTTGAACAAGTAGGAATTTGCTCATTTTATTTTTAGGGCTATTGACTTAGAAAGGTTAAATTGTGTTGAGCTAAGGTCTTCTTGCTACATCTCTCGGCATCTGTTGGTGTGAATTCAATGTTTTCTTGTAGAATGAAAAGGGGAAAACAAAATTTGAAAAAAATAGGGGCCGGGCCCTGAAAAGCTGCCTACATATCTTCAAAGGAGAATTCAGGCCCTACGTAGTTTAAATACAAAAGGAAAATTTCATTTTCATTTATTTATTTGATTGACTCCAAGGAAAGTAAAAAGAAAACATGCAATAAAGCTCCTAAAAAATAGGTGGTGCCTTCATCAAAGCTTCTTCTGATGACTGCTACAACATTAATCACAGGGGGGGGGGGGTAAACACAAATTGAATCTTTCCCATGTTGATGAGGGATTCCACGTCATAGCAAAACCCGAGGCACCTTCCAATGTTGTGATCTATGGCATCATGATAAGGGTAGGGTTTCTAGATTTCGATCCCAACGGGATCGATTACTTCGTCATTCTTTTTGATAGAGGCCAAGACCCCTTTTTGAACCAACTTACTATAGATATCCAACAACATTTTCTTAAAAGGCGTGAAGTAGTGACAATAAAAGAAAGTGTGCTCAACGACTGACATACTGGGCTCCGGTTGGTAACAGGTAAGGACGGTGTTCTCACCCCACATATACGGGATCTTCCTAACGTTGATCAGGTTGCAGATTGCTGCCTTAAGCTCCACACATTCTTCTATAGTGTGTCCTCTTTGGTTCGGGTGGTAGGCACACGTCTTTTGAGAGCTTTCATTCCCAAACCCAAAAGTGGTTCCTCGGAGAGGCTTCAGCATGCGTGAAGCCTTAGGGTGCTCTTAAATGAGAGCACATGGCACGACTCTTACCCCTATGCTATGTGTCCACTCATAAGCTGGGAGAGTGATCTTTTTATCTCCTCCTTTCAAACATACTAGGAATGGAGGCATATATATGATTTCCTCATCGGTATCTTCTTCAGTAGCTCCAGGGTGAGTGTCTTCGGGACCACTATTATCCTCTTAATTGAAGAAAGAGCATTTCCCGCGTATCTTCTAAAGCCTCATGGTTATATCATTGTTGAAGACATCATGTTCCTTTTGCATAGCAACCGTCTCCCCGTTCATGATAGCATATCTTGCCATCTTAACCGCTAACTCCGCATCTAGTGCTGCACTTTTGGCTTGCGCAGCTGCGGTGGATAGTTCTAATTCTATTCTTCTTTCTCCCATTTCTTGAATCTCTTGTTTGAATCGGTGCAGTTTCATCCTTAAATTCTCCTCAGTCATCTTCACGTCAACATTCTTGCCTTTTTCCATCTTAGCAGCAATCTTACCTTTTCTGAGATGATAGAGTAATGTTTTAGGATTTGGTACTAGAATTTTATTTCTGGCTGAGAAACTCAAGACTCATGGAATTTTGGTCGGACATTTTGGTAGTGACTTGTATTTGGCATTGTGTAGATTTTCAGAAAAATTTCAAAAAGCAGTGGGCTAAAAATGTCCTCATTCAAAGCAACATATCATATAAACAGTTAAAGCACACAAGCATATATCGCTTCCTAAACAGATATGCGACCCTTTTGTGTCAATGGTAGTCCTAGCGATTTGAAGGATGTATTGCGCCATTTAAAACAATTTGTTACATCCCCCAACATAAGAATCATAAATAATTAGAGAATTAATTACAAAGTTAACAAAGGGGATACATCTTTTAGGGAAGGGATAAACTGCAAATACAATAATATCAATCCTACGCAGAGGAATAAGATAACTAAAAGGCTGAACGTCCCACTCCTCCTCTTGCTTTTTCTACTTCTTTGCGAATGAGGAACTTGCTAGTCATCACATGCGGCTCGGCGAACACAACTTTGGAAGACATCGATACGCCCTGGAGAGTGTTAAGCTGAACATCTAAATTTGAATCCAAACATATCAGGCAGGCTCTTGCGTTAGCTAACTCTTGTGTGGCAAAGGCTAAGGCCCTTTGGCTTTCATATTTTCGATGATGTTGTTCCCTACGCGGGTATTCTTGCTCCCTACGTTGAAACTCTTGCTTTCGTTGGTCCCATTCCTGCTGAAAGTGGTAGGCTTGGATTTGGAGCCTTACTTGGACATCTTCAATCTGTCGGTCCGTGCGTAGCGTCGGGTCAAGTGTACCACATAGATCATACTGCAACCATTTTTTGTATTCGTCAACATACCTAGCTTCATATATGTTTTCGGTCATGCTCTCTTTCAGGTTGACCCGCCCGACCCATTCATTGAGAATATCCTTGGCATGAGGTATCTTGTCTCACCCGTGGTAGTCAAAGACGTAGCGGCTAGTGTCTCCTTTTAAAGGTAGAATTTGTCTTCTGCCGAATTACCGCATTACCCTGCTAGGGCTGTAGGGTCGTATCCCTCTAATGCCAAGAAGGATTAAAAAAGGACACTTAACCCCTTGAACAACTATTTTTTCTGACATGAAATCTTGAAACATCCATTGTATGTTTCCTTCTTTTATGTCGTGGAAGACTTTAGCCTATGTTTCCCTCGTGATGTGGATCTGGAATTTGTTGATGCTCAAATGCAACTCGTAGTGGTCGAGGTGGCTCTCCTTATGTGGCTCGGCCAATTTCTGTATCTGCATCTCGTATGTCTTCACTAGATGCTTAGATATCCACCATTGCAACAAGATATTACACCTTTTAAAAAATGGAAACCCATTTTTGCATTGATCCAAAGATCAGTAGATGTCGGCCAAAATGACCGAGGCCAGGTTGAAGTATTTCTTGACTTGTCCCTTTTTACTGACACCCTCAAAGATGGCGTGAGTTACCATGACAATTTGAATATCAATTTCATTCCCTCCATCATGAGGAAATACCATCATCCCTAATAGGCATACTGCAAATGCTAGAGTTTGAGTCTGCCTCCAACTACTATAATCGAGAAACTCATTTGGAAAATTCTTATAATAGTTCTCGTTCCCCTATCCTTCATAGAACTTCACAAATGGAATACTCGGGGTGTCTAGCCAGTCCGCATTTACCAGTAACAACATGTTTTTTAGTTCTTTGCTGGTCGGCTTATCCGGTAGCAAAATGCGATGATCTGGATGATTTTTAATCTTCTGGCACATTCCGATGTTCTCTAGACAATCTTTGATTTCTTCAACAGTAGGTGTCATTTTGACATCTCTGAAGCGAAACACCATTCTCTCATCATCCCAAAATCGAGTGACCATTTCAATGAACTTAGGCCAAAGTTTGAGATTCATTATCGATGGGAGGTGACCCAAGTGAATGGAAAGTTCTCTTTTCTGATATGCGTTGAGATTGTACCACTATACACGGAGAAGGTTTGACGTTTCAATGACCATTATGAAACTCAAGCATTGTTTAGCCATCTACAAAAACATAGAAAGAATTTGATACCCCCCAAACCCAAGACACAACAATTTGTCAAACAACGCTTACATCCTTCAAACACGTAAGTATGAACGTCCGTTCGGGCCATGGGCCCTTTGGACTCAAGGCGGTCTTTCTAATGGACCCAACACGTCTAGGGTATTGGGTCATTTTAGGCCAATGCGCAAAATTTCGGGGAGTTGGTTTCGCTCTACCCTAGTTTGAATAAGAGTGGGCTTTCTTTATAGAGGATTGGTGACACAAGCGGACTACTTGGGCTGGAACAGTTGACGACCGTTGACTATCCGGTAGCCAACTACATTCGTTAGGGTACCCCGAGAACAATTTGGTTTACAAACGACTGCGGCCCGCATAATCATCCTTTAAATGGAAAATTAAATAAGTGTCGTCTGACGGAGTATGTCATGCCTTGAATGCAATAATTTAGTATGTACGATAAATAAAACAAGTAGACAATTAAAACACATAGCCAAATAAATTAATCTTAAGGTTAGAACCATTCAATTCCCCAGCAAAGTCGCTATTTTGTTTTATTTTTAAAAATATAAATTAGACTGGTTTTAGAATCGCCACTTAATTTTTAAGTAAAATCAAGAAAACTACTTTTTCAAAAAATTAAAACAGAAATCTAATGAAAATATTCAAAGGGGTTCAGGGTTCATATTAGCATTTCGGGAAAGGTTTGAAAGCACCCGAAATGTCCACTAATACGCGGTTATCCGGTAATTAATTATTTGGAAAAATTCATTTGACTTAATTTGAATTGAACAATTTTTATAGTTAGAACCGTTTTAAAAGGAAAAAGAGGGGGGGAGGGGGTAGGGATACGGGACTACAATCTAAGTGAGATAATTTGCAAAATTTACTCTTTAAGTCTTGTTAAACGATGATTGATTTAGTTAAATTGTTAAATCAAGATGGGCGTCTTTCGGAGATTTGAATTTTTCGACCTTAAGATTAGCGACAAATATTAACAAGCACACAAACACAATAAAATAAAGAGGGAAAGAGACTTGGGTCCAAATCTGGTTTCATGTCCGCCTCGGCCAGTATTTGGGCCCATTTAGTCACTAGCACCTGTCCTAAACTAACATATCTTTTTCGATTCTAACTACTCTAAGCTACTTCTAAACACCTAAAATCATTCCTAACATGATCATAACCTTGAATTCATAATTCAAATTCGAGGTAGAGTTAAGTTTTGAGAATTCTTTCAAACATTCTAAGAAAGTCCCTATGAGTTCTTTTGTGGATTTTTCTACAACTTTTAGCAACTTGTTTCAAGACTCGAGCAAGTGAGTATGAGAATGAGGAGAATGAATTCATGAGTCTACTTTTTCATCATGATATCTTTCATATCATGAACCATAACTCTTGAATTCATAATTCACATTCAAGAGAGAGTTAAGAGTATAGTTCAAGAAAGCCTTTGAGTTCAATTGTGAATCATTTGAGATCCATAATCGATTTGAACTAAGTTTTGAGAATTAAGTATGAGAATGAGAAGATTCGTATACCTGAGTCCCTTATTGATATTTTGACCCTTGAGTCAAGCCGTTCATGCCCATAACTTCTGCATGAACTCCATTAGTTTAGTATCTTTGAAAGAACTAGAATCTTCAAGTTCTAAGTCTTGAGTATCGAGGTCCTAACCCTTTTGAGATTATAATCCTAATCATGGGACTATTATCTATTACCCATGAAGTCCATGAGTTGAGTTGTTCATGCCCATCATTCCGCATGAACATTATAAATCAAACAATCTTGAGATGAGAAGTATCTTTGAGTCCTTGAGTTGAGTAGTTCATGCTCATAATTCTGCATGAACCCTCTGAGTTGAGCATTCTTAAAATTAGTAGTACATTGAAGTACTTGAGTTCCAAGTATTTGAGTCAATCTATGGGTATTGAAAACCTTGCATTGAGTCGTTCAAGTCAATAATTCGGCATGAACCATATTTTTAGAAGTCTTTTACAAATGCTTAAACTTTGTTTTAAGACTTAAGTTTTGAAGTTGATTAAAGAGTAAGAGTAAAGTTCATTTTCTTTAAAATGATATATGGGAACTAAGTATTCCCAAGAGTAAATGTTTTCACATTTAAGATGAGAGGAAACTGAGATTTCCAAAAGAGTTTTGAGCAAGAAAGGGAACATCGATTCCAAGAGAGCTTTTAAGCTATGTTTTGAGTAATTATCTCAAACCAAAGAAAGAAGTTGTTTTAAAAACATATGAGCTAAGTATATTTTTGGGAGTAGTATTGAGCACCGATATGGGGATGCAAGTTCATATTAACTAAAGTCTCCATAAACCATGTAGCCATCATGGATATTAATGGGTCATACTTTTTAGATGATCACATAAGTTAAGCTAGTGGATCAACTAAGTTATGTAGTTCTATATGACGACAAAATATAGGACAGTCTAGCAGCGTGATGGTAAGAACGATGTATCACCACTTAGGCATATAGTGGTGGTTGTCTGTTAGAGAATCTCCCACAGAAACTATATTACTTTATTAAATAAGTAAAGTTGAGTTTGTTATTGCATTTATTTTAATGAACTAAGTTGTTTTTACTATTTTATAAAGCTTTCCATATATTGCATGTGTATTATTGCTTTATATTGAGTTGAGTATCTAATCTCTGAGTTGAGTATCTTTTCCTTGAGTACTTCTGAGTTGAGTAAGTTTGAGTAGTTTTGAGTATCCTTGAGTATTCTTTGAGTTGAGTAAGTTTGAGAAGAGGTAAGTATGTCTCTCTTTTATCAAGTTTCAATCTTATGTTTATGCTTTAGAATTCCTTTTACATGCTCATGCATTCCACGTACTGAGCCATTTGGCCTGCATCCTTTCATGATGCAGACACATGTATTCAGGATCACAACAAAAGCTTCATTGATACATCCGAGATTTCAAGTTAGCTTTGGTGAGCCTCCTTGATTCCGGAGGATTTCATTTTCCTTTTAGTTATATCAATTGTTAGGATGACGTGGGTCTTGTCCCGCTTCCATCATTATCAGTTAGAGGCTTCATAGATAGTCAGTATAGTTGAAAAGTCTGTATTATTCATTTATTTTATTAAATATTTTAAAGACTTAAGTTGCCTATTTTATGAAAAGTTGAATATATTATTTTTATTCTAAGTTGTTCATTTGATTTAAAGTTTCAAAAAGTTGAGTTTATTGAATTTTATTCAGTTTTAAGCTTTTGCATGCTTAAGTTAGTCTTCCGCATGTAGTCAGCCAGTATGAGGGTTCGCTTGGGGACCAACAATGGTTCTTGAGTGCAGGCCACGTCTAGGGTATAGACTCGGGTGGTGACAAGCTTGGTATCAGAGCCCAGAGTTTAAGTGTCCTAGGGTGTCTATGATACCGTGTCAGTAGGTTTTCGTTTATGGTTATGAGGGCCCTACTTCTATAAATGAGGGACTATAGACATTTAAGAAAAGTTTCCCTTCTTTCATACTCTTAATCGTGCAATAGAGCTATGTCATAGAGACTTATTCAAATTCGTGTGTTCTTCTATTCCTTCGACTACCCATCATATTAGATGTGGTTGAAAAACAGAGTCAGTTCTTTGTCGATGAGTTGTTCTTAGCAAGAGTCTTGAGAAAGTCAAGAGACTTCATAGGGTCTTGAGAGGAGCCCACGAGTGCGTTAAGTGTTGAGTTTCAGAGTAATGCCCTCATATTTATATGAATCGTGCATTTGAGCTAAAAGCGAGATGTACTCTCTTCCCTAAGCCTTGTTTCAGCTGAGATCCTTTTAAAAGGTATGTTTAGAGCTTGAGTAGTATTTTCACCCGAAAAGGTAGCATGCGTTATGAGATCATGAGCAGTAGTAGTGAAAGAGCTAGAGCTAGAGGAAAGTATGTAGATGTTTAGTAATCTAAGTAAGGGAGATGGTGTTTTGACAAGCTATGTTATTATAGCCAAGTACCTAGTAAGTTAGTTATGAGGAGTTTTCCCTTATGGGTAGACTAAGAAATGATGAGTTGTGAAAATTCCATCATAAGAGGTAGAGTGTGTTGTAGCTAGAAAGGAGTTTGTGATGAAGTGTCATTGTGTAGGTAATGACCAGGTGTAAGTGTTGAATAGAAGAGCAGAAGTATTCATGAGGTGATGGATCTAAGCTAGGCTTATGATTTTGAGGGAGGGCTCATAATATTCAAAGTGTTATCGAACAAATTAGGCATTGATGTATAGTGAATGAGTGAATAGTACTCAAGTTGTGATGGGAAATGTGATAGTAAATTGTAAGAATGAATTCTAAGAGGTGAGGATTAACTACTTGTCATAAGGTCCTAGTGGACGAGTGTTTCTAATATTGGCGTATAGTAGTAGTGAATTTGTGTAGTAGGCGAGCAATCATATTGATTTTCGGGTTTAGTAATGAACATTAAGCTTGAATTTGAGATGAGTGTCATGATCAAAATAATGACAACATGGGGGTGATGATGTTAGTCTTAAGATTTGATTTAGAAGACTTGAAGAAATCGAGGTGATTAGCTGCACTAGATATGAGTGGTACAAGTGAGAGACCCTAACGTTTAGATAAGGGCAGTGAAGTGTGGCTAAGTCACAAGAGTAATAAGAGCGTTAAGAGGTGTATCGAGAGGATATGTAACCAGAAGATGTTAAGGGAAACACCTTAGAAAGATGTCTTAGTACCGCTTATAGAGAGTTTGGTCGACATGAGATAAACTTCTCCCAAGTGTTAGATTAAAAGAAGATGTAGACCATTTAGAGATGATGGAATATGTCCATAGCTTTCAAGTGTTAGCTTTAAGACCTAAGGGGGAGATGACAAGATGGGAAATTGAGTCAAGTGTTTGAGATTAAGATGGTAATGAATTCAAAGAGTTTGGGGGATATCTCTTTAGAGGTCCTTTTTGTAATGGAGTGATGTTAAAAAGAGGAGGTTGATGTTCTTATCGTGTTAGTGATGGTGTGATAATTCCATCTAAGGTTATTAACAATGAGGAGAAGAGGATTAGGTTTTACTAAGAGAAATAGGTAAATGAGAGCCCTTAGTTGGATTTAAAGGAGTTGGTTAGTAGGAGTTCATGGAGTTGTTCGACTACTAAGCTTGAATGTGGTGGTAAAGAGTAACAGTTTTGGGATGATATTCCTTATAGAAAGGTGTAGAACCCGAACCTAAGGATTTGGGTTAAGCTTGAATATAGTAAGAGCAGACCATTAGACTTAGACCTTAGTACGACTAACCCATTCCATACCTAGTCCAGTCGTCATTCGAGGACGAATGATCCCAAGGGGGAGATATTGTAACACCCCAGAAAATTTTTGAACTAAGACTCGAACCATTTTTCGTAGTGAGTGAGATTTTTGTAAGGAATTTAAAATTTCTTGAGTATTAAGGTAACTAGATGTAGCACCTTGAGTTCCAAAAAGAATCGAATTAGAAATAACAAAAATCTGAAATTTTATAAGTTAGGCTAAGTGTGAGTTTTGGGTTAACTTCAAATGACCATAACTCATAGATCAGGATGATTTAGGTGTTCTGTTAGATACCATAGGAAAAATCTTTGAATTATCTTTCTAACGCCACCGAGTTTGCTTAGTTTCGATATCGTATGAGGGAGATATGTCCATTCAAAGTTGAGTTGTCTAGATAAGGAAAGTCAAAACCGGATTTTAGAGGGGTATTTTGGTCTTTTCCTTATCCAATCAGATTTAATTCGTTTTTAGTAATATTTTAGAGGTCTAATATTATTAGGTTCAGTTTTATAATCCTAGTTTACGCCTAGGGTTTTAGTTGAGAGTTCAAGAAGAGAAAAGAGAAAGGATCGAAGCGTTCGTCGAAATTCGTGAGAGTTGTTGCGGGTTGTCACCATGGGTTTGATTCCTAAGAGGTATGTAAGCATCCATAGTGTTGGGTTTGTTCACCCACACGCCAAACATATTATTTTCAGCGAAATTTCATTCTCAGAAAGTTGAAGGATTTAAGTTCTTGATAGGTGTTCTTGAGTTCTTTCTAAATCTTGTTGTGTTGGGTTTTTGATGATTTCTTGAGATCAAAGTGAGTGTTTTAAGGGCTGTATTGAGTAGATTGGAGTGCACTTATGTTAAGTAATTTATTCTAAGTGATTGGGGAAGAAACCATTTATTTCTAGGTGAGTTAGGGTGAGAAAACGAGCAAAGAAATTCGTTGCGTCTTCTGGGTTGCAGTTTGGCGCGTCGCGCAAGCCAGAGCACCCCAAAGTAGGCTTTGAATCTTAGGGGCTGGCTCTCCGCGCCACCCATAGCCCCAGGGTCTCCCTACCCCATCCAATTTGCAATCGGTTGCTCCGTTTGAGTTCTTTCGAAGGGTACCTTCACTGTTTTCCGATTCTAACTACTCTAAGCTACTTCTAAACACCTAAAATCATTCCTAACATGATCATAACCTTGAATTCATAATTCAACTTCAAGGTAGAGTTGAGAGTTAAGTTTTGAGAATTCTTTCAAACATTCTAAGAAAGTCCCTTTAAGTCCTTTTGTGAAGTCTTCTACAACTTCTAGTAACTTGTTTCAAGACTCGAGAAAGTGAGTATAAGAATGAGGAGAATGTATTCATGAGTCTACTTTTTCATCATGAGATCTTTCATATCATGAACTATAACTCTTGAATTCATAATTCACATTCAAGAGAGAGTTAAGAGTTGAGTTCAAGAAAGCCTTTGAGTTCAATTGTGAATCCTTTGATATCCATAATCGATTTGAACTAAGTTTTGAGAGGTAAGTATGAGAATGAGAAGAGTCGTATACCTGAGTTCCTTATTGATATTTTGACCCTTGAGTCAAATCTTTCATGCCCATAACTTCCGCATGAACTCCATTAGTTTAGTATCTTTGAAAGAAATAGCATCTTCAAGTTCTAAGTCTTGAGTATCGAGTTCCTAACCCTTCCATGATAATAATCCTAAGCATGGGACTATTACCTATTACCCATGATGTCCATGAGTTGAGTTGTTCATACCCATAATTCCACATGAACATTATAAGTCGAACAATCTTGAGATGAGAAGTATCTTTGAGTCCTTGAGTTAAGTAGTCCATGCTCATAATTCCGCATGAACCCTCTGAGTTGAGCATTCTTGAAATTAGTAGAATCATTGAAGTTCTTGATTTCCAAGTATTTGAGTCTATCTATGGTTATTGAAAACCTTGCATTGAGTAGTTCAAGTCCATAATTCGGCGTGAACCATATTTTTAGAAGTCTTTTACAAATGCATAAACTTTGTTTTAAGACTTAAGTTTTGAAGTTGATTAAAGAGTAAGAGTAAAGTTCATTTTCTTTAAAATGATTTATGGGAACTAAGTATTCCCAAGAGTAAATGTTTTCACATTTAAGATGAGAGGAAACTAAGATTTCCGAAAGAGTTTTGAGCAAGAAAGGGAACATCGATTCCAAGAGAGCTTTTAAGCTATGTTTTGAGTAATTATCTCAAACCAAAGAAAGAAGTTGTTTTAAAAACATATGAGCTAAGTATATTTTTGGGAGTAGTATTGAGCACCGATATGGGGATGTGAGTTCATATTAACTCAAGTCTCTATAAACCATGTAGCCATCATGGATATTAATGGGTCATACTTTTTAGATGATCACATAAGTTAAGCTAGTGGATCAACTAGGTTATGTAGTTCTATATAACGGCAAAATATAGGACAGTCTGGCAGCGTGATGGTAAGAACGATGTATCACCACTTAGGCACATAGTGGTGGTTGTCTGTTAGAGAATCTCCCACAGAAACTATATTACTTTATTAAATAAGTAAAGTTGAGTTTGTTATTGCATTTTCTTTAACGAACTAAGTTGTTTTTACTGTTTTATAAAGCTTTCCATATATTGCATGTGTATTGTTGCTTTATATTGAGTTGAGTATCTAATCTCTGAGTTGAGTATCTTTTCCTTGAGTACTTCTAAGTTGAGTAAGTTTGAGTAGTTTTGAGTATCATTGAGTATTCCTTGAGTTGAGTAAGTTTGAGAATAGGTAAGTATGTCTCCTTTTTATCAAGTTTCAAGCTTATGTTTATGCTTTAGAATTCCTGTTACATGCTCGTACATTCCACATACTGATCCATTTGGCCTGCATCTTTATATGATGCAAACACAGGTATTCTAGATCATCAACAAGAGCTTTGTTGATACATCTGAGAGTTCGTGTTAGCTTTGGTGAGCCTAATTGATTCCAGAGGATTTCATTTACCTTTAAGTTATATCAGTTGTTAGGATGTCGTGGGTCTTGTCTTGACTTCCATCTTTATCAGTTAGAGGCTTCATAGATAGTCAGTATAGTTGAGAAGTCTGTATTATTCATTTATTTTATTAAATGTTTTAAAGTCTTAAGTTACCTATTTTATGGCAAGTTGAATCTATTATTTTTATTCTAAGTTGTTCATTTGAGTTAAAGTTTCGAAAAGTTGAGTTTATTGAATTTTATTCATTTTTATGTCTTTGCATGTTTACGTTAGTCTTCCGCTTGTAGTCATCTAGTATGAGGGTTCGCTTGGGGACCAACAATGGTTCTTGAGTGCTGGCCACATTCAGGGTGTAGACTCGGTAACAAATATCGAAGGGGTTTTTGTATTCAATTAGCAACTAAAATAGCAAATAACAAGAAAATACGAATATGGAGACGGGGTTCTTGGGATTTGATTAGATTATGGGCTAAGGTAAACAACCGGGTAATTGTAATTAATAGTAAATAGCTGCAAATCGGTGAATAAGCTAGACTTTAGTGGGGGTAAACTTTCTCTCGAACAATTTACACCGAATCGAATTGATTTCTCTCAAATACCAATAAGCAACAATTAAGCACAACCTTCGCTATATTCCATTCACTCTCTTGCGTTGAATGTGTGGAAAAGAGTTTGGGATTCACTCTCTCAAGTTGAACCATGACAACCCAATACCCACAGACCATCGATTCAGTAATTTTGGTTTTAAAACCTCTCTCTCGAGCAAGCCAAAAACACGAAGTTAAGATTGTATTTGCAACTACAACCCATTAAATTCAACCACAAGTACTGAACGAAATTACTTTTAAGCAATAAATAAACTATCAATTAACAATACCCAGCAGTTAAATCAACCCATCATCACATAATCACACCCCAAGAATTGGGGTTTTAGCTAGACATAGTAAAAAGGTAAAAATCATTACCAAGTTATGTTTCCATCAACAAGGTAGGATTGATATAGTCTTTGCAAAGGTTTAAGATGAAGAATCTTCAACACCCACTTCCAATTTATGAGAAATGGAAATCTTCAAATCTAAGAAAATATTGTCTCTCTATACAATTCTAAGCTCTCAAACTTGAAAACTGAACAATATTAAAAACTACCGAATGTTAGATACGAAACTAAGAATTAAAAACGTATTTATAGTTGTCAAAAAGTGTGTTGCGAAGGTCCAGTCGGCGCAGTTAGTCGGGATTGCCGATCCCATCAGCGAGATCGAAGATCCGTCCTTTGGTCATTTTCATCGCCGTTTTGCTTTTGCCTTCAGCATCTTCAGATTCTATAACTTTGGATATGGCACTACATCGTGAAACCGTTCAGCGACTTGTCGACTGCTTCTTTCTCTCGCCGACTAGATTTTCTCCTTTAGGGCTTGGCACTCTGGAACATTAGGTGAGACCCTAGCCGTTTAGCGACTCGCCTAATGGGTTAGGCGATCCTCAGGCCTTTTTTCCTTCGTTCTTTCAGCTGCCTTGTTCTTTTTTGCTCAATAGTATCCATGTTTTGTTTCTCAATCCAAATACCTGAAATTCAAGGATTTACATCAGTTATTGGAACAAAATATGCATTTGAGGACACTAAATATGCATGATGAAATTATTTTCTGCATTTAAACACTTTTCTGCTACTTAAAATCAATTCATTCTGCATGAATGCTTGTTCTGCCACTTGAATTAATTTTTTGCATCTGCCACTTGCTGCCCCGGTTAAAATCTTGCTCGGATTAATTAATTTCTGCATCTAATAAATTGTTTTATACTTAAAATAAAAATTGGCATTAATAATCTGATCAACTATTGCTCTAAAAAATTATGTCATGCATCTGTGATAATTTTTTTCTGCCACTTTTAAAATTAGTTAATAACTGCAATTAATTACTTTCTTATGTGTAATAATTTTTTGCCGTCTAAATTCAATAAATATTGTTATGCTGCTTATTTTGTATGCACACACTTAAGCATGAGACCTTTCACAATTATGTGTGTTTGCAAACATGTTTAATTAAAATCTAGTGGCCAATATGAGATTTACGTGCTAAATGTTCGTCCTATTTGTTTGACTTGGTGTCTAGGAGGCCTATTTAGAAGCATATATTTTATTTTAGTCTAAATTCACCCTAATAGTAGTCCAATGCCTCTTGGACCTTAAGCAGGGACGCTAGGCACCTCTTAGGACGAAATTCATGTGGAAGGTGGGGTAAGGGTAGTTTAGACCCTACGGAGATGATGGTATTGCCTCGAGCCGTAAACTACAAACATTTGTTTTGTTTGTCCCTATACAGAAGCTGAGCGTTGATCCGTAAAGTGTGTCATTTTTCATGGTCTTCCCTTTCTTTTCCCTTTTTATTTGTTATATATAATATTTATTTGGGGTACTTTAATAAATAATTAAAAAGTGTATGCCTATCTAATTGTGCGATTTCTGTCTCCTCGCTCCTCTCTTTATTAATTATTTAATGTTTGTTTGATGCTTATTTATTATTTATTACATCACCTAGTTTTGCATGCTTAATTAATTAAATAACAAATAACTGAAGTAACCTTAATTATTGAATGTCATTTATCACTTAGTGAGCATGTTTAAGTTAAATAACCTAAATAATGGAGTGACATTAATTGCTACTTGTAACCCCCACATAGATTGCATGAGGTACGGCCGGGACCCACATTTGTGGACCTCGAGGGATGCCTAACACCTCCCCATCGAGGTAATTTGAACCCTTACCCAATCTCTAGTTTGTTAACCTTTAGTTAGATTAGTTAGGTTAGATAGGTGCCCTAACACACCTTAATTCGTTAGGTGGTGACTCTTCAAATCACTAACCCAAAACCCAAAAAAGTTGTTAGGTCGCGCACCGAAAACTTGTTTTGAAAAATGGGGCGCGACACCAGCCAAACTAAACAACATGCAAGCACAACCCCACAAAATTTAATTCATTTTAAAGCACAAGAATACGAGATTTCAACACTCAAAATATTACGGGTAAGATTATCAAATTAGAACAGGAAATTAAACATTCTAATCCTATCAGAGAGGCCCAGCACACTTCAACAAGATAATATCATTTGCAAATGAGTACAAATTCTATAAAATAAACTCGGGGTTCGAAAAATCAACCTTTGATTGCCGAATAATAAAGACTGAAATGCTAGGCGGCAAAGTAATCCCCAATCCGAGCACAAATCAATGACTAAAATACTTTAAAAATACAAAAATATAGAAACTAAAGTGCGGGTGTGAGTTTGTGAAGTTCGAAAGTGAGGGAACGTGAAGAGTTTGAAAGTTTAAACCTTTGGCCTTTTAAAAATCGTCCAGTTCTTGCCCATTCGACGATGTTAGTCGTGTTCCCAGACCCACTCACTTATCTCGCCGAGTTTTACAGGACCTCTAGTTAATGTGGGGGTCCAAATGGAGGACTAGATCGCGATCGCCGACCCGGTCGGTGAATCGCCAAGTCGCTCATAGACTCGCCGAGTTTTATAGACTCCAATTTAAAATTGTCTTGAGTCCAACAATGGTCCAAGTCGGGCTCGCCGACCTCTCCGACGATGTGTGACTGGACTATTGGCTCGTCAACCTGCAATTTTCAAACACCTT
Source organism: Solanum stenotomum (assembly GCF_019186545.1). Lineage (NCBI taxonomy): Eukaryota > Viridiplantae > Streptophyta > Magnoliopsida > Solanales > Solanaceae > Solanum > Solanum stenotomum. The sequence goes on along the minus strand of NC_064286.1, from coordinate 44,876,456 downwards.
CCACACTTTTACCTGCACAATCAATACACCCTTATTTACCAAAAACAAAATGAAAGCAATAAAGGGTCTTGGGTTGCCTCCCAAGCAACGCCTTAGTTGACGTCGTGGCACGACGCAAGTCCGCGCTCAAACCTCATTCTTGGGGTTAGTCATAGTATCGCTAGGCAACCCCTCTTGTTATGTAGGGTAGAGATGAGGCAATACATGATCCATGAGGGTTTCAATTAGCTAGATAGATCTGGAGTGAGAGCCTATCATCTGATTTAACACTTTAACATTCTATTTCATCTCTTTTAGCACTCTATCTTGCTCATTGATCTTTTAGAGAATGATTAACAGTGTATCCTCGACACGTCTACTCTCATTGTCCTTAGACTTTCTCCGCTCATGAGGGGGTATGTATATGTCCTCTTTTTTGGACAACACCTCCAATTCCTTGACCTTTTGGGCCAAGGTATCCAGCTAACCCAACAAAGTGACCAAGTGTTGGTCCTTCTCAGTCTCCTTGTTGGTGTTGGCCACACGATCAATGAGTTTGGCTGCGGTCTCATAGGAGTGTCGCATAAGACCACCCGGGATAAGTTGATCAATTAATCCTTTGCTCCCAGAAGTAAGACTCCTATAGAAGCATTCCAGTAGAACTAAATTGGGAATCTCATGAGTTGGGCATTATATCAACAGTACTTTAAACCTCAGCCACGACCCATGAAAAACTCCCCTTCTAATTGATTGAAGGTCAGGATGTTATCCCTGAGCCTCAGCACTTCTATCGGAAGGTGATCCATTTGTTCACAATCACCTGTTACACTCATTCTTCCTGTTGTAACACACAAACAAGCAAAAAAAAACTAAAAATTAAGTAAGTATCACTATAACTAACAAGAACAAAATTCAACTTAACTAAAAATTCTCAAGTAACACCACTCCCCGGTAGCGGCGCCATTTTGATTTCACGTATCAGGACACTTCATCCAATACTAAGTGCCAACGCTCGTAAGTAGTAATATAACCCAACTAAGTGAGTTGGGATCGTTCCTTGAGAATCAAGAGTCAAGCATGAATATGCTCAAGCCAATCATATCTAAAAACATTTACGAATAAAAGCATGGTTCAAGTTTGGGGTGACACAAATGTCAAATATCGAAGGGGTTTTTGTATTCATTTATCAACTAAAACAGCAAATAACAAGAAAATATGAATTTGGAAACGGGATTCTTGGGATGTGATTGGACTATGGGCTAAGGTAAACAACCAGGTAATTGTAATTAATAGTAAACAGATGCAAATCGGTGAATAAGCTAGACTTTAGTGGGGTAAACTTTCTGTCGAACAATTTACCCCGAATCGAATTGGTTTCTCTCGAACACCAATAAGCAGCAATGAAGCACAACCTTTGTTGTAGTCCATTCACTCTCTCTAGCTAAATGTGTGGAAAAAAGTTTAGGATTCACTCTCTCGAGTTGAACCCATGACAACCCAATACCCACAGACCATCGATTCAGTAATTTTGGTTTTAAAACCTCTCTCTCGAGCAAGCCAAAAACACGAAGTTAAGATTGTATTTGCAACTACAACCCATTAAATTCAGCCACAATTACTGAACGAAATCACTTTTAAGCAGTAAATAAACTATCAATTAACAATACCCAGCAGTTAAATCAACCCATCATCACACCCCAAGAATTGGAGTTTTAGCTAGACATAGTAAAAAGGTAAAAATCGTTACCAAGTTGTGTTTCCATCAACTAGGTAGGATTGATATAGTCTTTGCAAAGGTCTAAGATGAAGAATCTTCAACACCCACTTCCAATTTATGAGAAATGGTAATATTCAAATCTAAGAAAATATCTCTCTGTACAGTTCTAAGCTCTCAAACTTGAAAACTAAACAATATTAAAAATTACTAAGTGTTCGATACGAAACTAAGAATTTAAAAACGTATTTATAGTTGTCAAAAAGTGTGTTGCGAAGGTCCAGTCGGCGCAGTTAGTCGGGATCACCGATCCCATCGACGAGATCGGCGATCCGCCCTTTGGTCATTTTCATCGCCGTTTTGCTTTTGCCTTCAGCATCTTCAAGTTCTGTAACTTTGGGCGATATGGCACTGCATCGCGGAACCGTTCGGTGACTCGTCGACTGCTTCTTTCTCTCGTCAACTAGATTTTCTCCTTCAGGGCTTGGCACTCTGGAACATTAGGCGAGATCCTGGCCGTTCGGTGACTCGCCTAATGGGTTAGGCGATCCTCAGGCCTTCTTTCCTTCGTTCTTTTAGCTGCTTTGTTCCTTTTTGCTCAATAGTGTCCATGCTTTGTTCCTCAATCCAAATACCTGGAATTCAAGGATTTACATCAGTTATTGGAACAAAATATGCATTTGAGGACACTAAATCTATTAAAATAAATCCCTAAATGAGTCCAAATCATAGACTCATCAAGGATCAACGACATCTATCTAAATGGAAAGTTGAACTTCGACACTACTATTTCCTTCCCTATCCATGAGGAGCTCCAAAACATCATCCTGAGCTACTCAATTTCTCATAAAAGTCCCAAGTAGGATACACTCATCTCATGGCTAACTACTAATGGCCTTTTCTCAGCGGGAAACGTCTACCACCGCATCGAAAAGAACACCTTTGTCTACCAAGAGATCCAGTTTGCCTTTCGAATGGATCTGGTCTACGAGGATTCCAAAAAAATCAAATCTTTTCTCTGGTTATTCCACCATAGTAAACTTCCCACAAATCACTCTCTCCACCCAAAAGGACTCAACATTACTCCTCATTGCGTCTTCTACAACTCCCCAAAGAAGGACACCAATCATATGTTCTTTGTTTGTCCCAACTCAACCAGATTCTGGGTGAGCACTCTTAGGAACACCTCCACGGTCCAGAACCGCGACCCTAGTACAACCAACACTAAAAATTGGTTGAATCTTTAGATTATCAAGAGACTTAAACCTTTCAATAATAGAATTACTTGGAGAACTCTCCTTTCTTTCTACTTGTGGAACATCGGGATGATTAAAAATAACAACCAATTCAACAACAAAAGAGACCCAATCAATTGCGATTATGTGATTAATCAAGCGATGGAATATCACTTAATGATTGACCAAAATGGCACAATCATAAAAGGAAAAATCATCAACCATGTTAAATGAGAGCTTTCTGAAAGGGGAACCTATATAATAAATATTGACGGTAAAGTTAAGAACAACACAAGCCAACAGAAATTGGGGGAATTTTTAAGATCACACAGATTGATAAATTCTAAGCTTCATTAATCACATTCCCCACACCAACCATGTTATGAAAGAGCTCCAAGCTCTAAAAATAGGTCTGCCATTAGCGGTAGATTACAATCTTACATCTTTAGTGATCAACACTGATTCATCTGACGTCATTCACATGATTGAACATGTCACTAATGCATGTGCTAGGAACTCTGAGGATGTCTCACACATACATGAAGCAAAATAAGATTGCAGATTGGTTGACAGAAAAGAAAGGAGCAAAAAAAAAGATGTTTTTGATGCACCTACCATCTGACCAACTCCCCCAATGTATGCTTACAAATAATGAGAAGAAGACAACCTAGGAACTACCTATGCTAGACTAATATCTTTTGATGATACTATTATCCAGGGCCAGTATGTGGACATTTAACTTCTAATGTGTACCTCCTGACAAGGGAGCGCACTCACTCAATCTTACAATCTTTTTTTCCCTTTAGCTCATTTTAATTCAATTAACATTTAAGCGTTAGTTATTAACTCTAGGGTGACAATTGAGCGGGTTGGGTTAAATTTGGGTGGGTCAAAATGGGTCAAGACACAATCCAATCCAAATTTGTTTGGGCCAAAATGGGTTGGGTCAAAAAGCGGGTTAGGCAACGGGTCATAACCCAATCTGCTCAATTTTTACTAAGTTTTAATAGCTTTATTTGTTATTTTATAAGCTTTTAGTACCTAATAATTTTTTTTCTTTATTATAACTATATATAACACATAAAATCAAAAAATAAAATAAAAATATTTTGACAAAATTTCTTAAAAATCAATGTAATTACTTATCAACCCAATATTTAATAGGTTGAAATGAGTTAAACTAAAAAATGGGCGAGTCAATAATCAATCCAAATCTAAATGAATTGAATCGTATTGGTAGGATAGAGTTTGGTTTTGCCATCCCTAATTAACCATCAATTTTAACATTATCAAATTTAGCTAAACCGTTTATTTGACCGCCTTGATCATAAGGCTGCGTATCGGTCGGTTCAGTTCGATTTTGAAGTTTATCGGTTTGACTTATTGGTTATCGGTTTGTAGAGATGCTAAACCTTTATAGAACCATTAAGATCTTGGCTTATCAGTTATTGGTTTATCGGTTATTAATCGTTATCGGTTCGGTTATCGGTTTAACCATTAAGATTTAACACAAAAAAACACATTGAAAATCACTTAGAAACAAGGTGACAAACCAAATGAACCATGTACATGAGTTCAGAAGTTCCATCTTGCTCAAAAGCGAACACTTTTACATTGTAAAATAACCAAGAGTTTGAGAAAATCACAAATAAAAGTAGGAAATCAAACGCTAAGTGAAGGACTTTATATTCAAAATGATATAAATATAATTATTTAATTTACTATCGGGTTATCGGTTAACCCGTTAAGAAAAAACCTCAAACCATTAAGAACCGATAATCCGATAACAAAAAAATCAAAATAGTTATCAAAATCGCTAAACCGTTAACCCATTACTGACAAACCGACAAACCAATAACTTAAAATTACAGAAATCCTACATTTTAGTTTACTTATTACCATTATCCCCTATAAGTATCCCCTATAAGTTTTACAAATCTCCAAAATCCCTCATTTTCGTGCATCAGATTAATATATCAGCGCTTATATTATTGTATCTCGCGCATCATATTAATGTATCAACACTTATATTATTGTATCTCGCACATCAAATTAATGTATCAGAGCTATATAAGTGCTGATACATGAGCGAGATACAATAATATAAGCGCTGATACATTAATCTGATGCGCGAGATACAATAATATAAGCGGTGATACACTAATCTGATGCGCGAAAATGAGGAATTTCTGTAATTATAAACTTTTAAGGAAAAAATTGTAATTTTTCCTTAAAAGTATGTGATTTTTGTAATTTGCCCATAACTTTTTTTCGATTTGAGTTATCGATTTCGGTTGGGTTTTAAACAATCCTACTTATACCCACTTTTAAACTTATTACTTTTCCATCCAAAATACTAGGCTGAGTTAAATTGTGTCGACTTAGTGAGTCGAACGCCGACCTCAAAATCCTCCGTTAAAACTTATTATTGTTTTCCCCAATTCTTTACTGGAGAAGTGATAACTGCGCGAGGATTGATTGAATTGTTTCAACTCTGGCTACACAGATTCAGTTGTATAAACTAGACTAGATGGATCCTGAGGTTTTTATTCCTTTTTACACTTTTCTTATGCATCTATTTTATCCTTGAGTTTTTTATTTCTGTATTGACATAGATAGTTTTTTATTTATTTGGGATCTTCAATATCTGTTGATTTTTTTCTTCTTCTTTCAATTTGTTATGGAAATATGAATTTGTAATGAATTTGTTTTTGGGATACCCACATGTCTAATTCTACTAGTTTTGGATTGAGGTGTTGATTGGTATTATGAAGAATTTGAGAGTGGATTCTCTAGTGTTGATATAGTAAACAGTGGTGAAATAAAGATTCCTTTAAGATTTGATAATAACTCAGATGACCAAAAGAAGCCTTTTTTTTTTAATGATGACCATGGTGTTAAGATTTGATAATAACTCAGATGACCAAAAGCAGCCTTTTTTTTAATGATGACCATGGTGTCCGGGCCAACTTTCCCTTGCCTCGATTTATTCCACATGATATTTGTCACCTCCTACTAGTAACATGTACAAGGCAACTATGTTCACCAATGGTAGGATAGATGAGAAGGAATGACTTAGTGTTTTGTCTCCGGTGGGATTTGAACTTGAGATCTCATGGCTCTTTAATGACTTCATTGACCACTAGATCACACCCTTTGGGTGCCCAAAAGCAGCCTTAGGAATGGACATGTTTCAAGTGTTGGACCAAAAGCAGACTCCTTTATTCTATTCTTTGTTCATTAGCTTTTTTTATTTGGGATGGTTAAGGAAACACACTTGATACTTATTTTATAACATGTCCGAGGAATTTGTATCGAAGTGTGTTTTCTAAAATCATTGTAACATCATCTTTCTGTCTAAACTGTTGGTGCATATTTTTGTGCTTGTTGCATTCTAATCTTTGGCATCTCTTGGCACTTCATTGATTGAATTGTGAATTAGTTCTCTAAGTTAATGATGGTTTATTTTACTGGAATCTACACTCTATTCTTGTGGTGATTTGGCTTTGACAAGCATATGTGTGCCTTCTTTGTCGCTGACTATTCAAATTGCTGAGTCTTGTCACTTATTACCTATTGCTGCTCTTATTGTTTCAGCAAAAGAAATTGAAGTTTTTTTTTTCGTGCATCTTTTCTCCTGTTATCTTTAGAACGTATCAACCATATGAATGTGAATTCCATTCAATGCAGTTTGGATTGAGACTACTTTTTTCTCCACTGGCTTCTAATATTGTTGTGCGGACAGCATGGTGAGCTGTTATTTAATTTTGTTTACTGGAACTATCGTTTACGATCATATGAAAACTTGTTTATCAATTAAAAGTATGATTCTTAATTGGGGAAGGTAAGAAAAGATTGCTTATGTAATTGTTGATTTGCTGTTATTATGGGACATTTACAGCTGTTCTGTGGGGGTTGTTTTACCTGTTTATTCCACATTTAAGGCAATTGAGGGAAGAGATGAAAACGAGCAGAGAAAGTGGCTACTGTATTGGGCAGGTTTGTACTGTTGTTTATTTTCTTTGCTTTCTTAATGTTTTTCTTCTTTGAGTATACAACAACAACCGTACGCTATTTACTTTTGCTTAAGATGCAGTCTCTTATCTTTTTTTTTCCCTTTAGTATTTCAAGTTTCTGTGTAAAACAACTACAAATATCCCCTGGTTAGTTAATATATACTTCTTGTTTAGAAGTTGTTGAATTTAGTTACAGGGTGAAAAGAACAAACAATTCAACAAAGAACTGTTTTTAACCAAAAATACAACATAGAACTGTTTATATGTTTTCTGGAGGGATTATGGAGAAGATATATTTAGGCATCTAAATATACTAGAACATTAGAATTTTGTATTTCAAGTCATGGATGATTTTTTTTTTTTTTGATAACCGAGAAATCCGTCTGTGACCCGCCCTTTGGACCAATCACAGCCTTCTAAACTCGGTGGATAATGGGCCCGCTCCTCTACCCTTCTCCACTTAAATACCGGGCAATTCATGGATGATTACTATTACTATTTTAAAGCAACTATTGAATTTTACCTACAAAGAACCTAAAAAACGATAATGATTGCAATGATTCTAACAAACAACATATGTTTGAATTTTGCAATAAGTTGAGAGACTAGAATTTTCATACATGTTAGGTATATATGCTTTCTGTGGGCATTTGTTGAGATTCACTTAGCATACCTGCTCAGATTGTATGTTTGCATTATAATGTTCAGTCTAACTCCTTGATAGTTTCTCTTCATGTACCATTGGGTTACCGAAAAATTCGGTTGCATTTTCTTGGACATTCTTCTTAGAACTGAAAGAATTTCTTTTGCTTGCAGCTTATGGGTCTTTCAGTGTTGTTGAGTTATTCACCGATAAGTTTCTCCATTGGTATAGCTTCTTGCTTAACTCATTGTACTTTTAAACCGTTCTAGTGTTACTGCTAGTTTAATCCTGTTGATGTTTTTTTCCCTTCTAATTTTATCAGGTTTCCACTTTATTACCACATGAAGTTTGCATTTCTTGTTTGGCTTCAACTCCCTACCACTGATGTAAGCTAAAGCAAATTCTCTTTTCCTTGCTTTGCCCCTGCTGTTCTCTATTCATCCTTCTTTGTTATAATTTTGTTTTCTTAAATTCTCCCGTGTAAGGGATTGCACATAATCATACTTTGTTCATTGATTGAATTTCTCACTACTTATAATTTTTATTGGCAAATATCAATGTTTAACACATCGGGGAATGACTCTGCATATGGTAGGACGACTAAAATAGGAGCAGCGGGGTGAATGTCACGACCCGAGACTACTCCCTAGTCGTGACATGATGCTTAAAGCCACAAGTGACCCCAAGCTAACCTTATGGTTTGGTATGACTCCAAGATTAACATAAGAGGAATAAGTGAAGATAATTGAAATACTGAGCGGAAGCTAAAACTGAATAGTCCATTAAGTCGATTAGACAAACATCTATTAAAAACATAGCTGAATCTAAACTAAATGTCTGAAAGCCTCCACTAATATGAGTTGCTAGGACAACCCCTAGCTAACTCCAACTGTCTGAAAACTAAAAGAAACATAACTGAAATGAATTAAGGTAAGGGTCATCCTCAAAGGATGAGGACTCACCAAATACTGCTGCTACGTTGACTGGAATCCATACTAACTGCGACCTGAATGCTGAACGTCTGTGCCTATATTATCAAACAATATAGGCAAAACATATGTGGTCTCTTTGAATGTACTAAGTATGTAGGATAACATGCTGAACTGAAGAGACACACTGATGCATTGACCAAGAAGATAACATAAAATCTGATAATATGTTGTACTGAAATAACTGAATGCTTGGTCATGCAATAACTGATAGATTGACTGTGGGAGGTAATACTAACTGAATATAACCATGTGAATTACCACTTGGAGTTTGATGTATAATCCATATCAAAAGGGCTCAATACACTTTGCCAAGGTATAAAGGTTGATCTGAGCTAAGCTAATGTCTATAAAGACTAAGGAGCCCCCTCAACTGATGGGACACTCCTTAAATCCTCCTACGGTGACATGTAATTTTGGGACTTAATGATTTCTACTAAATTATCCAACGGACGCTGATCGTGAGCATTCATCCCTAACTCCGCTTGGTGCTAAGACTCCCAACGACAAACATGCAATTAACTGATACAGTAATAGTTTGGTAATACTGAAATAATACTGGTTTTTGATGACAACTGAGTAGCTCATGAATCATGATTTAATTATTGATAATACTGAAAGACACTTTATCTGAAAGTATCTAAAATCACGAAACCTGATAATATGCATTCTGAAATTACATAATTCTGAGTCATGAAAATACTTGTATATTGAGGGTTCATGAAATAACATTGAAAACATGGATTTATAGGTAAAATCGTGTAATTTAAAGGCTAATCATGAAGAGGAATGGAATTGCATTGAAAAACCATGAAAATTCTAGAAAAAACCAGGTTGTAGAGAAATCATAAACTTGAAAATGTGAGGTTTCTTTGGAACTCAATGGGTGAAATGAACTCCATTGATCAAATTCCACATACCTGGAATGGACACCTTGACTTGAATTCTTGAATGGAGACTTGAAGCTTTGAAACTCTAGTTCTTGCTTGAGAGGAAACTTGAGAGAGGAAATCTGATTTGGAGAGTTGTGCGTGAAAGAGGAGGGTTTAGATCACTAAATTCCCCTTCATCCCATTTAGAATAGGCTAAAACGACATAGCATAGGGATTAATAGAGGTGGAAAAAACCAAAACGACCCTGACTGAAATTGACTTAGCCAGGGTTCTACGAGGCCATCTATGGTCTGTGGCTCCATCTATGGACTGAGAACCCTGTTCGTAGAAATTAGAGAAAATTTGAGTTTCTAAAGTTTGATTTTAGGAGACCAATCTACGGTCCATAAAACGTTCTACAACCCGTAAACCAGGCTCGTCCTGTTCAGGCTGAATTGCCAAGTTTCTGAACTTGATCTACGATCTGTAAAACAGTTTACGAACCGTAAACTTAACTCGTAGATCTCAGACCACTTTTCCCTGTTTCTGAAGTTGATCTACGACTGCCATCGATGGTACGTAGTACCTTTTAAAGCCTGTAGATGGCGCTCCTAAAACACAGAATTTCTGCAGACTTTGGAATGATTCTGAGTTTCTCCTGATCTGATCTGTGCTAGGAACTTTTGGGGTGTTACAAGGAAGTAATGACATTGGTAGCATTGAGAGTAATTTCGAACTATGTTGCCCGGACTCTTCAAATATATCAATTGGTGCGTGGGGCATCCTCCAAAAGTAGTGCATTTTTGGAGAATCCTGACATGGTTGCGGCAATATTTTTGAGAGCCCGATCAACATAGATTTTGGAATCGCTGTTGGTTGCTAGAGTTACGTAGATTGTTTGAATAACAATGGTATTTGGTTGCATTGGGCATCGGCAATAGTTTAGGAAGCAGTTTTGTTTGTCATAGTTTCTTGGATTTTTGGGGGAACAAATTATTTAGGGTGGGGTTAGACATTATTTCTAAACTTAGAGAATGCCAAACATATATTTACCACTTCTCTATTAATATTAATTACTTAATTATAGGCATATACGCTCTCCGGTCCATTTTAATTGTCGTGCTTACTAATAATAAGTGGTCCAAAATAGTTGTCACGTTAGAAAATAAAGATATAATTGCCCCCAAGGCCTAGCTCAAGTGGCAAAAGGTGGAGGATTTGTGGCTTAGGTCGCAGGTTCAAGCCCCACACCATGCAAAGCGAAGCCCGGTATTTAAGTGGAGAAGGGTAGAGGGGCGGGCCCATTATCCACCGAGTTTAGAAGGCTGTGATTGGTCCAAAGGGCGGGTCACAGACGGATTTCTCGGTTATCAAAAAAAATAAAAAATAAAAAATCAAGATATAATTATTTATTAATTTTCACTTCTACCCTTAATAAAGATGGAGAGAGATTAATATGCTGAAACAGAGTAGTATAAACTGTAGACTACAAGTTTATGCACTCACTTGTAGATTCGTTAATTACGTACTTTATTAAGTAGACCATGTGTAAAGATTTTGTTGATGGATTATGGTGAGTTCAACTAATGGAGCAATATAGGTCTTGATACTCGCTCATGTTTTGAGCCAAATTTTCTTAAAAAGTCTGAGAATTTTTTCATTTGGATACATGTTTGCCCTCTTAAAGCACTAATCATATGTTGCGAATGTTCCAAATCAGTTTTATTGGTTGTTTCCTAATTCTTTCACCACTTTAAATATTTTAACGCAAGGTTTTAGGAAACTTGGTGAGCTTTAAGCAGACACAATGAAATCATGTTTCATCATGGTAGGTCTAAGACAAAAAAAAAAAGGATACAAAATATACATTAAGAAATGTTGATTTTACACAAACGTACATTAAGAAACATATTATTGTATGTCAGAACTTAGTGTCTCTTTTCTTGTTTTACCATTTTGATTTTGATTGTCAATGTTGATTTTGCACAATTTTTGGATGTCTTTCATCAATTGCTGCCTAAATGTATTGCTTTATACTTTCTGCCTATAGATGTATACTGGACTAAATGAATAGTGAAAAGATTTCATGACTACCAGATGTGACAGAACAATTTAAATGGTGAAACATTGAGACTATCTGAATGATATATATTTAAATTTGCTGTTGACAGGGGGCAAGGCAAATGTATATGACTCACCTTCGTCCTTTCCTCTTGAAGCATCAAGCCAGGCTGGACCAAGTAGTTGGATTTTTGTATGGTCAAATGGTAATCATTAAACTTGATCTTCCTATTTCCCCCCTTTTTTTCCTTTCTTTCTTACTTTTTGGCTCTTGTTGGTTTCTTTCCTCTTCTTGTGGGGGCAAGGGGTTGGGAGCTTGTGTCTTCGAGTTAGACGTTAGAGGAAGGAATTACGCTCTTAACTGATTCATGTTTGGTTGATCATGAGCTGTGATGGCATCAGATCTGCACCCTGGTCTGGAGAAGTTTGATATAAAACTTTGGTTTTAGATCTTATAATCAGTATCGATTACCTGGTAGAGTCTTTAATTTTCTTAAGCTAATCACCTGTGCAAGCAGCTATTTTTGCAATGTCATTTGACCTGCACTATTCCTGGCCTTGCAGTCCAAGTTTGTTAGCGTTCATCAAGCTGAAATCAAGTTCGTGAGAGCACTTCTGATGAGGACCTTCGTATCAGGTAGCCAAATAAGTACACGTGGGACTTGCTACTATTTCGGGTGTTAGATATGCATCGTTCCTTTCATGTATCACCTGTTGCTTAATTAATTACTATATACTTCAATCACTAATGTCCTTTAGGTTAAGTATACAAAAAAATAAGTTTGTGGTGTTCATTTACATATTTATGTGCTTACCAGTTTTCTTTTTCTTCTTATCAGCAAACCAGTTTGCTTCAGGTTTTATTCACCCTGAGCGAAGGCACGTGAGTGGTGCAATTGAAGGACGAAGACAGCAATTTGACACTTCTGATTCTGACGATGAAGAGTGATCCTTAACACAAGAACCACTTGATCATTGCAATGGTTTCCTTAGATAATAGATCTATTCTGCATAGCGAGTCTCACAGTATGAATTTTTAGGGTTCTTGCGATTTCCCAAATTAATTTTCCGGTGATTTTGTACATAGTTGTTTCCCCTTTGTTCAAGATCCATTAGATTAGTTGTTCATTTGCTGCTAGGATTTTTTCACCCTTCATTCTCTAGGTTGAAATAATTACTACCAAGTAGTATACTAGCAAGTAGCAAACGGTTTTATTTGTACATGTTACTGTGTAGATATTTGCTTCTAATTCTTCTTTTTTTATTGTCACTAAATACTATAAGAAATATGACACAATGATCATAAACTTTATGTTGATAAAAGGTTTAGAACTGCTACAGCTACTTATGTCATCAAAATTGATTTGGACGTTTTATTTGACAATTTTTCTCATACCGAATACTTTTGCTTTTTATTGTCTTATCATAGAGGGGTAATACCTAAATGTCTTTTAATTTGTCTTTAGTTCAAATATATGATCTTTAACTTTGAGTGTGTAAAGTAAACATTTACACTCGTATAAAGTTGAACAAATAGACAAATGTGTTCTACGTGTCATTCTACATGACAATTAGAGTCCTTCATGGTGTTTTATATGTATTATGTCACGTAAGATTCATGTGTTTACTTATTCAACTTTATACAAGTTCAAGTGTTTATTTGTTTACATCCAAAGTTGAAGCGACATAAATGTAAACTGAGGCCAAGTTAAACACATATTTATGTATTATACTTATCATAGAAGGTTTTTTTTTTTTTTTTTGAGAAATAAGAACAAAAATATCTTTATTCACCATTTAGGTCCTTTATTGTTCGATTATATCAAAGCTTTGAGAGGGGGCCATTCGAAAATACTCTGCGTTTTTATGGTGGTATGTCCACTTGCATTTTTAATATGTTCACGTGAACCCAAAAGTCAGATATTATTGAGAAGATTTTTAAAAAAATAAATAAATTGCAAGATTGCATTTTAAAATATTTTGATTTAATAAATGATCATCAAAACTTATATGCCTATTTAAATAGCGGAAAAGGGCCTAAAATACCCTTAAACTATTGGAAATGGTACAAAACTACCCTCCATCCACCTATTGGCTCCCAAATACCCCTAACATCCACATATTGACTCCCAAATACCCCTACATCCACCTATTGGCTCCCAAATATCCTTTCATCAACCTTTGGGTCTAATATTGACCACTTTTGTAGCGGATTATCATTTAAATAATTTTTTTAAATACATGGCGACTATTTATTGACTACAATTTAATTACTTAAATTAATTTACAAACTCATCCATTATACTCGATCCAAATTGAGTACACTTGACTCAAGTTAATTATACCTGACTCAAATTACATTTACTCCACCGATTAAAACAAATACACCCTTTATTCCCAACATTTCACTTCCTCTTTCAACCTTACTTCCCCAATATATTCGCTTGCAATCTCAAAAAACACTACCTAAATACACTCATGTATCACCATAAAAAAATATGAGTGTTTTGGTAATTTCTTATGGTGATACATGTGTGTATTTAAGTATTATTTTTCGAGATTGTAGACGAATATATTGGGGAAGAAGGTTGATAGATGAAGTGAAATGTTGAAAATGAAGGGTGTATTTATTTTAATCGGTGAATAAATATAATTTGGGACGCATGTAATTAATTAATTTGGGCCAGGTGTGATTAATTTGGGTCATGTTTAATTAATAATGAGTGATTTTGTAAATTAATTTAAGTAATTAAATTGTACATCTCCAATATTTGGTCGCCACGTATTTCAAAAAAATATTTAAATGATAATCCATATAAAAGTGGTCAATATTGGACCCAAAGATAGATGACAGGGGTATTTGGGAGCCAATAGGTGTATGACAGGGGTATTTGGAAGTCAATAGGTGGATGGAGGGTAATTTTGTACCATTTCTAATAGTTTAAGGGTATTTTAGGCCCTTTTCCGTTTAAATTGTGATAATATTTTTCTTTGTCTAAGATCGAGAGGTATCAGTTTTCTTATATGCTCGCAAAAGAAGCCACTAGCACCATTATTCCTTTATTTTGATGGAGTATTTATAAAACTTATCAAATTTGGTTGTATGATAATATGTGTCTAATAACTTTTCATACAATTTCGATGATAAAAATTAGCTTCACATTTTGAAAGACTATTTGAAGAATGAATAACGTTATACAATTTTACCACAATAATAGTAATTATTAGTATTAATATACTATTTTTTTCTTTCCATACTCTTATTTATACATTTAACCACTTCTATCTTTTCCGACATACAGTAAAACCTCTCTAAATTAATATAGGCAGGACCATAAAATATTATTATTTTGTAGAGGTATTATTTAGTCGAATTTAAAGAGTGTTTCAACACCGGAAAAATTGTTTAGAGATGAAATCTCAAAGAATTTGAAAGAACCCACTTGTGAAAGCGTCATTCATGAACTTGAGGTCATGATTCCTGATCTCGGTTACCGCAATAAAATGGACGTTAATAACCTATTAGATGAGTGAAAATGATACATGTTTAGAGTTCCAAAGCTTAGAACAAATTGTAGATATTATTGGAAAAATAATGTTGATGATAAAGTTGAAGATGATACAATACCTTTGAAAACAATTACGCGTAAGGAAACACTTATCACATCTAGAACTCTTCACAATTTTATGGTGCAATTAGAAAAGACAACATCGAAACTTTTGAATGCAATAAGAAAAGTTAGAGATTAGCTTCAACTAGATTTAAATTTTAACAAAAAATAAAACATAATAAAATCATGATTCACTAAATTGTTTAGATATATCTATACTTTTAAAGAATTATTAATTTATAATATTAATGGAACCATATATTTATAGAGGGGTCTTCTGAAAATATATTATCTTATTATCTTATCGAAATGAGTGATTTTTTCCATTGGCCCAAGTCAGAACATGAGAAAATTATTACCTAGAGAGATTATTAATTAATTGAGTATTAATTTAATGAGGTTTTACTGTAGTATGCGCTATTACAGAATAGGGTAGATTTCATGACTTTTCATCCAAAATCTGTTATTTTACCTTAGTCATAATTTCTACTATATTAGAAGTGCCAGTTTAAGCAGTAGGATCGACATGTCTGCTTCCCGTAATTTAATTTATTTTTAGGGCAATTATGTCAATTTAGCTACTTGTAATTTAATGACAGATTTAGGTGTCATTAAAAGCAACCCTTTCTATTCTTACTTTGGGACACGTGTTAAAATGGCTTCAATTTCCATTCTAGACTAGATTCATTACTCAATGCTCTGTTATTTCTTCCCTATCCTCTCACACTAGCATATTCCAGTATTCTCTATAGCAATTTTTAAGTACTTTTTCTATTACCCTTTTATGTTTCTCTCCAATTTTTTTATTTTCTCTTCATTGTTTTTTCTTACGTTTGATTGTGTGGTTTTGATAGAAGGTGGATTCAGATGCGTGATGTTTAAACTAGATGAGATATGGGTACATCTAATCCTTTCATAGCCATTCTCTCTAATATTCCTCAAATTTTGAAGTCTAAATTTATTTTGAAAGTTTATATTCTATTCCATTCTTTGCATGTAATTCGTAGGAAGATAAATTATGTACTATTTGCTGCATAAGGCTCTAAATCCTTTGTTTACGGCTTCCCAACAAGATAGCACTTGTACGATCTCCCTTCTATAAAATAGGAGGTTCTCACCGACAAAGCACAATTAAACCATAACTGGAAGAGAAGGACTTCTAATGGTATATTAGGTACAGGTCTTTCTGCCTTTATTATGGTTAGTTTATTTTTTTGATTAAAATTTATATGATTGTCTAAGCCAATTTGCTAATTCTCAGTGCTCTGTTTCAGGTTTCAGTTTGGATTGTTACGACTACATATTCTTCTTGCTTACAGACTTTCTATAAGTGTTTTTGTTCTACTTGCTTGGATTATTGTGTCTTAGCTTCTTGGATTTGTTTCTTTCTTTATTGACTGATTTTTCTAATAAAAATTCGTTAATTTTTCCTTGATGGTTTATGATAATAATTTGTGTTAAGATAAAGTTTATTCAAGGACAATTAGTGTAATTAGTGTGATGAACTAAGTCGGTTAAGTTTGTTATTCATTTTATTCCTTGCTAATGAGTTAGTTATTTTTGTTGTTAGTTAGTTAGATTCTAGAACTTTCTTATTGTTGAGTCTGTATAAATACACTACATCTTCATGAAATGAAGTTCAGTTTTCATTTTCCCAAATCACAGTATTCTTCATTTCTCTTCAAAGCTTCAGATCAACATCAATGGAGAATCAATATTCTCCATCAGTTTTCGTTTAACTCAATATGATATCAGAGCTGTGACAGTTCTCTTTCACTCTCCGCAGTTCAAATTCCTTTTTAGTTTAATCTCCTTTCGTTCAATAATTCAACTTCACATAAAATGGAACAGAGCAGTCATCAGGAAGGAATTTCAAATGGCAATCAACCACCAGTCCTTGTTTCTCTGGATCTAACCAGTGTATTCTATGTTCATCCTTCCGAGAATGCTGGATCTACACTCGTCCCTGTCCTGTTCGATGGATCTGGATATCACTCATGGAGACGAGCTATTCTTCGAGGCTTATCAATAAAGAATAAAACAGGTTTCATCAATGGGAAAGTGCAAAGACCATCTACAGATTCAGTCGAATTTTCTCAGTGGGAGAGATGTAATGATATGGTCACATCCTGGATTTTGAATTCTCTGTCCAAAGATCTTAGAGATAGCTTGCAATACGTAGACAATGCAAGAGAACTTTGGATCGAATTAGAGGACATGTATGATCAAACTAATCGAGCTAAATTGTATCAACTTCAGCGAGAAATCAATGACCTCAGTCAGGGGAACTTGGACATTACTGGGTACTACACTAGAATTAAGAAGCTATGGGAGGAGCTTAACACATTAGACACAAATTCACAGTGCACATGTACTGGTAAATCCAAAATACATAGAGCTGAATTGGATAGGAGACTTATTCAATTACTGTGAAGTTTACACCATTGTGAGAGGCAACATCTTGACGATAAATTCATTACCTACTATGGCTCAAACTTTTTCTATTCTTGTCCAGGAGGAGAAACAAAGAGAGGTGAAGCCTCAGAACAGGTTCAATTTGGACTCCACTTCTTTTCATATGATTGCTGCTAGTACTAGCACAAATTTCAGGACTAACTATGCTCCTAATAGAAACAATGGGGGCAACAACATGGCTCTTAACATGTCTAATCTCTTTTGTGATCATTGTAAAAAGACTGGTCATATCAAAGAAAAATGTTACAATTGGCTTTCCTCCTAATTTCAAATTTACTAAGGGAAAGAATGCAGAAACAACAACTACTGCAAATGGTTTTTCTGAGGATTTTCTAGAAGATACTTGTGACAGGAATCATGAAGTGGGCAAAGGAAAAGGGAAAATGCATGAACAAAGTCTGACTCAACAACAAATCCACCAGTTGGTAAATTTACTAGAGCACATCCAGATTCCAGGAGGAAGTAATACTGCAAAGGAATCTGGGAACAACTTGAATGGTGGAGCTGTTAACTTTGAAGGTATCTTAGCATGCTACTCTTCAATTAATGATATTGGAAATTTGTCATGTAAATGTCTAAAACTCTCTGTTAACTCTTGGATTATAGACTCAGGGGCCACACACCACATGACCTTCACAAAATCATTACTCACAAACCTCAGACCTTTACCCAGTCCTTTCCTAAATACCCTTCCAAATGGCTGTAAAGTAAAGGTGACAGAAATTGGTGATATACATCTGAATCCTTCACTCACTTTGTATAAAGTATTGTTTGTGCCTAGTTTTAAATTCAACTTGATATCAATTCATTGTTTAGTTTTTCACCTGAAGGGAAATATCAGTTTCAATAATTTTTCTTGTTTCATGCAGGGCCTTTCAATGAAGAGCCCTCTGGAGATTGGTAGAGCACAAAATGGGCTATACTATCTGTGCTCAAGGTGTCACATTGCATGTTTTACTCCCATTTCTGCATCAATTTCTACTTCTTCTACTACACCTATTTCTAGTTCTTTATCTTATTTTTCTAATGTTACTACTGTTTGTTCCAATAGTAATTCTTGTAATGCTTTGCATAACACTTCTGGTATAACCATTTGTAAGACTACAGATGTAAGATCCACTTGTTTAGGCAATAATAATGTGCTTTCTACCTGTGTTTCTGATACTGTTTTTTCTAGATTGAATGGTCCTGCCATAACATGTTTGTCTAATGGAAACAATGTTGATCACTTGTGGCATAATAGGCAAGGACACATTCCTTTTGTAAAACTGAAAGGTATTCCTACTATTCCCATAACCTTCTCACCAAAACAACCCTTCATGTGCACTGTGTGCCTTATGGCCAGACAAACCAGACTCCTTTTTCCAACCAAGACCACTGTCTCTAGCACCAATACCTTTGATCTTCTTCACATGGATTTATGGGGACTATACCATGCCTCAACCCATAACAATTACAAGTATTTTTTTAACCATAGTTGATGACTTTACTAGATCAACATGGACTCATCTCCTCAATTGCAAAACCAACACCCTTCAAACCATAAAATCCTTTATATTACTTGTTGAAAATCAGTTCAAAACCACTGTCAAGTCAATAAGAACTGACAATGGTACAGAGTCCACCAATAATGAAACTTCATGTATTTCCAAGCAAAGGGAATAATACACCAAAAGACTTGTCCCTATACACCACAACAAAATGGTGTAGTGGAAAGGAAACACAAACACCTTCTGGAGGTTGCTAGAGCACTTCTGTACCAATCCAAACTTCCCATCACATATTGGGAAGAATGCATTTTAACAGCTACTTACTTAATCAATAGGCTTCCCAACACAGTTCTCCACAACAAACACCCTTTGAAATATTGTATCACCAACCTCTCACCTACTCTCACCTTAGGTCCTTTGGGTGTTTATGTTTCCCTACCATAAAGACTCATAAGGACAAATTTGATCCAAGATCCACACCTCACATTTTCATTGGATATCCTTTCAATACAAAAGGCAATAAAGTCCTAGATCTAAGTATCAAGAGAATACATGTTTCTAGGGATGTAATTTTTCATGAGAATGTCTTTCCTTTTGCCTTGTTTAAGTTTGAAAATGATCCTAGTTTTTCCACAATATTAAGAACTTTGAATTCTAATTCAAACATATTAAACTCTACTTATGATACTTTTAACAAAGCAGCTGTTTTGGATGATGATGACACTAATTTTAATGTCACTAATACTGACTTGCCTGCACCTATACTTTCACAAACATCTCCACCATCAGCTTTTGAACAATCATTAGACTTTACTTCACCTTCAACAAATAGACAACCCAGCTCAACTGGACATGCCTTACATGACACCATTGAACAACAACACACCCAAACACTAAATCATAGAAGGTCCAGTAGGCCTCATACCATCCCCACTTACTTGAAAGAATACAATTATTCCTTACCCTCTTTGCACACTCAACTTTCCTCAACCCCATCCTCTAACTTTGCACCTACCGCTCATTATTGATCTCTTACAAGTCTTAACCAAGATAGTCAACATAGTGTTAAAAATCCTTCTCATGACACTGAACCATGCTCATATGAAGAGGCAACACTTGATCCTGCTTGGCAGACAGCTATGACATCAGAATTTGAGGCACTGTATGCTAATGAGGCATGTGATCTTGTTAAACTACCCATGGGAAAGACGACAATTGGATGCAGGTGAGTTTACAAAGTTAAACACAAGGCTGATGGCACAATAGAGAAATTGAAAGCTAGATTAGTTGTGAAGGGATACACTCAACAAGCTGGCATTGATTACAATGAGACTTTTTCCCCAGTAGTTAAAATGACTATAATCAAGATTTTAATCAGTCTGGCTGTCAAGAAATGCTGGGACATGTACCAACTAGATGTGAATAATGCCTTCCTTCATGGAGATCTCCATGAGGAAGTGTATATGGATATACCTCCTGGACTCATGGTGACTAATACAAGAATGGTTTGTAAGCTCAAGAAGTCCTTATATGGGCTGAAGCAAGAAAGTAGACAATGGTATGACAAGTTGACACAATTTTTATACTCAAGAGGCTACTCTCATTCTGCTAGTGATTACTCCTTGTTCTATAGAAAAATTAGAAGTTCTTCAGTCTTTGTTGCTGTCTATATGGATGATGTCATTATAACTGGTACTGATATTATAGATATTAGTTCTTTGAAGAGTTCTCTCCATAATGAGTTCAAGATTAAGGATTTGGGGAGACTGCAATACTTCCTAGGTTTGGAGATTTTGTACAAAGATTCAGGGTTATAATCTCTCAAAGAAAGTTTACTATTGACCTACTGCATGAGTTTGATTGTTCAAATTGCATACCTGTGTCATCACCTCTTGAGTCCATAGTCAAACTTAAAACAGGTGAAGGTATATTGCTTACAAATCCCACATACTACTGGAAATTAGTAGGTAAGTTGAATTTTTTGACCAACACAAGGATGGACATAACTTTCAGTGTCCAGCATCTCAGTCAATTCCTCCAAAATCCCAGAGTCTCACATCTTAAGGCTGCTTATCATGTGCTAAGATACCTCAAGAATGACCCTTGTTTGGGGATACACTTGTCAAATAATGCAAATTGCTCATCACTGCATATTGTGACTCAAACTGAGCAGCCTGTCCTGATACAAGAAAGTCAGTGAGTGGTTATGTTGTGCTCATGGGGGACAGTCCTGTGAGCTGAAAGTCTAAGAAGCAAACGACTATATCTTTATCCTCAGCAGAAGTAGAGTATAGAGTTGTTAGGAAGGTTGTTGGAGAATTGGTGTGGCTAGAAAGATTACTGATTGAGCTGAAGTTACTATGTAAGCTGCCCATATCTGTATTTTGTGACAGTCAAGCAGCTATTCACATATCAAAGAACCATGTGTTTCATGAGAGAACGAAGCATATAGAGGTGGATTGCCATTTTGTTAGAGAAAAAAATTACAAGAAGGACTCATCACACTCCATCACATCTCAACAAATGATCAACTAGCTGATGTACTGACTAAGGCACTGCCGAGTGCTAAACACTCCAACATTCTACACAAGTTGGCTGTGAACTACTCACTTCCAACTTGGGGGGGGGGGGGGTGTTAAGATAAAGTTTATTCAAGGACAATCAATGTAATTAGTGTGATGAACTAAGTTGGTTAAGTTTGTTATTCATTTTATTCCTTGCGAATGAGTTAGTTATTTTTGTTGTTAGTTAGTTAGATTCTAGAACTTTCCTATTGTTGAGTCTGTATAAATACACTACATCTTCATGAAATGAAGTTCAGTTTTCATTTCCCCAAATCACAGTATTCTTCATTTCTCCTCAAAGCTTCAGATCAACATCCACGGAGAATCAATATTCTCCATCAGTTTTCGTTTAACTCAATAGTTTGATCTTTTAAGGGTAAAATATGAAGTGCATCTCTTAAAATTCATTTGGATAGTTGAGCTTTTGATAAATTGATATCTAGCTATTGAAAATCTTATAATACCATAAGAGAATGACCTCCTATGACCTTTGATATCTTGATCAATAAAATTTTGATAAACCAATTTGTATTCAAACTGAACTTAAATGAGAGTTTTCTAAGCTTTGATTCTATTATTTTTGGTTCAGCAAACATAGTTGCACTATTATACGTAATTGCATTTTAAATTCTTAAGTTATTCAATATATTCTACGCCTCGCAAATATTTATCATCCTACTGTTGACTGTAGTTCATGTCAACTAATAAATAAAGCATAATTTTTTTTTTTTGTTAATGTTTTCTCTGGAGTTCTTTTGGTTTCCATTGATTTAGATTCATCTCCTACTATCACATCGTTAATTGTATTTCTCTCAATTGAAGCCTAGCTTATTAGCTCCCTTTCAGGGGGTTATTGAAGCACACGAGACCTCAAAAAAAAAATAAAAAATTCTGCGATGTGATGTTGCCTTGAATAGATACAAATAAGTCAATTCTACATGAGTTGCTACACGTACTCTCTACCTCCATCATTTAAACGTTTCTCCTATTTTAACCAGGAACTCATCATTAATATGCGTACAGTTTTTTTTTTTTTAATCAAGCACGACGTCAGTCGTCACACAACAATTAATGGTAACTTTGAAGAACCAAAGGACTGCAGTCAACAAGCCGGCTGAGTTGCTATTTTGTTGGTACTAGCTTACATAGATATATACGCACAGTCGGTTCCAACATCTAAATAATGTATGTTACTATCCATTAAATAAGTTTTCGGGTAAATTCATTTTCAAAATAATTTTCACACCATCTAGTATAATAAATTTGTTGACTTGAAATTTAAATATAATATCTTACACATGTTTAAACCATAATTTGATGGGATTTATATTAAAGATTTTGTTATTATATTGTATTAATAATTCGATAGGACTTGAATTCACTGACTTATTCCCAAATTATTATGATGACTTTTAGTGAATATTAGACGACGTGAACACTTTTAAGAGCCAAAATTATTAATTTACAAAGAAAAAACATAGAAAAAAAATCAATTAACGAAAAAATGGAATGAAAGCAATACTATCTGATGACTCTCTTTGAATCCAAATATTTAATAAAAAAAGAAAAAAGAATGAAAGCAACAAAATAAGCACTAATAATTAATATTTGTTTCTGTGCCATACGTATACTAATTACCTTCGCCACTGACATTTAATATTATTTTTTTAATACTTCAGAAAATATTCAGAAGAATTTTTGATGCAATGATGATAAAATACAAACCTTTTCTTCTCACTTGACAAAGCCACAATATATAGCAAATGTTACTCCTGTGAAAGGCTTAAATTATTTGAGTTTCGTATCGATAACATGTTATAAAATCAAGAATAAAATTATATATAAAAAATAATATAAGATAAAAAGATTTATATAGAGCAAAATAGCATTAAAGCAAAATATTAGCAACATATCGAATTAATATCTCATATGGTCATCCAATTTTCAATAGTTCACTTAGAAAGTCACTCAATTTTGAGTTGTTTACTTCAAAAGTCACTCAACTTTATTTTATAACTCAAAAGTCACTTAACTATTAATAGTTTACTTAAATAGTCACGTAACTATTGATATTTTACTTAAAAAGTCACCCAACCAATTTAAATTAATTTTTTTATTGAATTTTGTAAAATACAATTTTTTTAAAAACTATTTTTAAAAAAATTAATAAGATGCCTATTTTAATTATTTTATTGAAGTATAATTTTTCTTTTTACCTACTTTTTTTTAATAAAAAAAGTGGTACTGTGCTGCGTATTTTTTATTACTTCTTATCAATTCCAACTTCTTCTTATTTTTTGGATCATTTTTTAACATATTTAATTCCAGTTATATAATTGCTAAAACGAAAAATATTTTTCTGGGGTCAATGGCTATGGTACGATTTTCAAAAAAATTATAAGTAAATAATTTGGATTAACAAAATAATTAAAATAAATATCTTATTATTTCTTTAAAAAATAGTTTAACATAAAAATTAAATTTCACTAAATTTTTATAAAAAAAATATTTAAATTAATTGAGTGATGTTCTAAGCGAAATATTAATAGTTGTGTGATTTTTTAAGTAAAATATCATTAGTTGAGTGAATTTTGAATTATGAAACAAAGTTGAGTGAATTGTAAGTGAACAACTCGAAATTAAGTAATTTTCTAAGCAATAATTCAAAATTGAGTGAATATCTAAATCTGAGATATTAACTAGCCACATATCTTGTGGTACAATGATGACACTATGGTCTTCGGTTTGAGTCGTGGTTGGGGCTCGAATGTGGTAGTTAAAATTGTCATTCATTTTTGTGGAGTTAGTGAAAAAAAAAATAGAAGTTAGGAGATTTTGACATCAAGGGGAAGGACTAGGGGAGACTCTGAATCCACCAACCGACACTACAGAGTCCCTTTTGTGTTTTTTTGTTAGCTGTTCATCTTTTCTTTCTCAGCTCACCTTTTTCTCTTTCAGATCACTCAAGATTTTCATCCATAATTTCAGGTGGGTTCTCAATCTTTTTTTATTTTTTCATATTTTTGTTATGGGATCTGTATTGGAAACAAATGGGTTTTAATTGATGTGGATGATTTCTACTAGATTGGAGAGTAGTTATTATTATGTGATCTGTAGTTGGATCTGTTTGGGTTCTTTGTCTCTTTTCAATTTTGACTTGATTACTAGCTGTATTATGTATAAAGTTTCAATCTTTATGCTTCTGTTGGGTTATATTTTGTCCTAATAACACTTGTGAAGAAGAAAAAAAATGTTTTTTTTTGGGGAAATGAACAAAGCAAGTATATGGTTGGAATTTGGTCTTTAATTAGCTTGATTTTTGTGTCTTTAATCTGAAGTTTACTAGAATTTGTTCTCATTGATTCAGACAATCCATGATGTTTCTGTTAATATGTGTCTTTCCAAAAAGAGAATATGTTGTGTTTATTGAGGGAGTTGACTATCTCTTGGTTTGCGAACATGATTAGTTTTAGTGCTATTGTTTCCTTCTTGTATTGAAATGAATTGGCTCGAATGGACTTTCCCTGGATCCTGTTAATGCAGTAAGAGTGATTCTTTGTGTACCCTTTGGGGTGAGGACCTTCCCTGGATCCTGTTAATGCAGGATGCTTTGAGCACTGGTTGCCCTTTTATAATAGCACTACGAGGGAGCTAGGAAGTTGCAAAAAAGAATAAAAAAATCTTCTCTTCAACTATGCAGAAAGTTTATAAGCTCCATCTTGATGTCGAAATCATGAACAGCTTTCGTGTTGCACAAAAAAAAGTACTGTCTTAGCAGTTGAACTTTACAAAAGATGAGGAAGAACATCTACCTTCTAAACATCTGTGTGGATTTGTATTTGTTGAACCTAACTAGTTTGGAATTGAGGGATAGTTGGCTGATTGATTGAGTTTTTCGGCATTTTGATGAGCTAGAACTAAGAATCAGATACATGACTTCCCATCGGAGAAGAAAAATAATCAGACACATATATCCATAATGGCTGTATGAGTTCACAGTAGTTAGTTACCCTAGATGATCGTCAAGAGTTTATCCATTTTCTTGTATAGGCCAATCACTTAGTGAGAGAAAAGTGAAATCTCCTTCTCCATGAAGTCTGGAAAGCTCTTCCGCTTAGATGTGGAAAGGAAAATCCTTAGGTTACTTTTTACTTTTGAAATGAGTTCATATAAATCTTGTTCTCGCTATTTACGAGCAGTGTAAGTTTTTGCAAAGGACATGAGTTTTGATTCTTAAGACAAATTAAACAAACTGTTGGTAGTGTTGCTTTGGCTTGCAACAATTAATTCTGTGGACTCTGCTTGGAACCGTCGAGAATAATGGGCAGATTATCAGAGAAGCTGGGCAAGAGAGTTTTACCTTTCAGAATGATCAAAGCATGCTTAGAGATTTTCGAGCTGATAATGTTGCACTTTCTATTAAAAGACTTACAAAATTTATTTCTAATTCAGTCTTTACTAATCTCTGCACTACTAATTCCTATTATTACTAATCTGTGCCCTACTAAACCTTGCATTGTAGTCCCCGAGTGTCATAGGACTCGATAAGATTTTAAGTGTTTCACTCTTTTGATTCTTGAACAGTCAAAAGATCACAAATAACCAATTCACTATTTCAAATTTTCCAAATAAACATGCATATGCATTTTCTCTATGACCAAAGATGGCAATTTTGAAGAGAATCTTAGAAGTAATATAACCAAAAAGCTATAGATACCAAAGAAAGAACTACAGTAATTTATACCAAAAATAAACAAACAACTAACATCAACTCCATGACTTCATTATATGCAGAACAAAAAGAACTCTGATACTCAGGAACCCTCTAGGCAAAAAAAAATTCTGGTCTATGTGGATTGTTGACTGCATCACATCTTTTGAAGATTCATACCTATCAGTTCCTTTTCTAGTTTCACATTACAATCCGAGTGAAACACGAAATTGGTGGAGAAGATAGTAGACGAGGAGGTTATGGTTTTTGTACATTATTAGGGGTTCGGGACTTATCCATGATAACTATCTACCTATAATTTGAAGTTCTTAGTAAAGGAGGATTACGTGCTATTGTCAATGTATAGATTTTTATTCACTTTTTCTGAAGGCTGATTACTGTTTCTATTTCCTGATGCGACAGGTTACGATATTTATACACTGTTTTGTTCACAACTTTGTATTTCATCTCCTTTACCCCTCCTCTTAACCACTCTTTCTCAATTTTTAATTGCATCTTGGGTAGCTGGACGATTAAATTCGGGCATCCTGTTCCTCATAATGCAACTGCGCTCTGATTTGCTGACAGGTTTCTTTATTCAAGGATTGTGCATATGGATCACGAGACAGGCGAATCGTTGGATTCTTTGCCTTCAGATAATATGAGTTGTGAGCATGGTGATTTTGAATGCAATATCTGCTTTGAAATAGCTCAAGATCCTATTGTGACTCTTTGCGGCCACCTTTATTGTTGGCCTTGTCTTTGTGAATGGTTGCAAGTTCATTCACATTCCCACGAATGTCCAGTTTGTAAGGCTCTCATTGAAGACCAGAAGTTAGTTCCTATATATGGTCGAGGCAAGACAATCTCTGACCCAAGGTCTCACATACGTCCAAGGATGAACATTCCTAACCGTCCAGTATTTGGGCCAAGACCACAAACAGCTCCAACACTAGATATGAACTATTTCCGACCTGATGAGTTGGATCAAATGGGGGGATTTATGCCTATGGCCAGTGCAAGGTTTGGAAACTTGACATTATCTACTCTATTTGGAGCTATTCCATCTTTTTTTAATCTTCATGTGCAAGGATTTCATGACGCTACTGTATATGGTGCAACGACGGGAGTTCCATACCTCTTCTCTAGTTCACTTCATGGGGGTTATGCTCATGGATTTCATCATTCAATCCATGTAGATGGTACAAAGTTTTTTATTAAGATGTTTCTCTTGATTGTCGGTTTCCTCTTAGTTGTTTCCTTAATTTTGTAGAGAATTCCATAAATTAAGATGTAGAATTGTTAATCATGTGTGTATATATCTTTAGAGAAGTTGACTTATATTTATGTCTAGCAAAGCAGGGGCCTCAGTTATTAGCCTTAGGTATTTCCTTATTGTGCCATATTTTTGTCCTATAAAATCTGATGTTTTGAGTTAACTTGTCAAACATGGTAAAATGATTTGTTATAGCAGGTAAAATTGAATCTCCAACATATACATATCGAAAATGGCAACTAAATAAAAATTTGTTCAAATAAAAAAAATGTCTAGCTAGCTAAGACTAACAACTTAATAAAAAGAAAAGTCAAGTTTCTGTGTGTTGCTGTAATGGCAAAACAGAAGATCTACAAATTGGACAATTCTTCTTGCCCCTCAGCAGCCATTTCTCTATGCAAGGTGCATGATATTCGTGTCCACAATGGAGTGTACCAATTGTGTCATCATTTACATATTCAGATAGGCATATGGAACATATCTCTTCTGCTTTATTACCACAATGACTTGTTTTTTTCATCATCACAATTTCCTCCTCCTCCTGGTGGTGGCCTACTCCAGGTAGATCAAGCAAAGCTGTATAATCAAATGGCTGTCCGCTGAGACGACTACCAAAGTTGCGATCAAGGTTTTGCATTGCGACTATTAACTGATTGACATCATCAGTTATGACATAGGCTTGATCAATGAATTGATGATAAGTATATGGATCATCCCAGAAAGCAGAGTAGTTATTAAGTGGAGCCAAGTGATTACCAATTGTATTTCTTGAACGGTGAGAGGAATGATTGTGGGGTTGTGAAAGATGAGGATTTGTGCGAAACAGAGAAGCAGCATCATCAGTGACAAAGACACCATCAATGTATTGGCCGTCTGTGAGAAACAGAGCACGATCCGAATGACCAGAATTCATATTCATCATAACAACAAACAGAGAGAAACAAGATTAAGTTGGGGTTTTGCAGAATGAAGAAAAGAGAGCTGCAAATATGAATTCACACACACACACACATATATATATATAGACGAGATAAAGGCTGGTTGAGGGTTAAGCGCATTCTATAACGGTAATATAAATTGACATGGTTACCATAATATTTCCTTAAGTAATAAATTGACACGGTTAACAGAATGTTTCCTTAAAAAATAAATTGACACGGTTGCCATAATGTTTCCTAAACTAATAAATCCACACGGTTACCATATGATATTTAGTAGGAAAAAAAACTAAAATATACAAATTAATTACCTTAAATACCCTAATATACTCCACATTAAAGGGCACGTAATACAAGGATATCAGAAAAAAAATCTCTTAAATACAAAAAATAATTATTTTGTTATGTATGTAATTTAAAAACTATGTTTGTAATCATATCATATTCATATTATACTAAAAGTGGGAAGCCACAAAAGTAAAAGTTGAAATACTATTTTACCCCTATCTTAATTCAAAATGTTATAAAATATTTAAGCAATTAAATATTAAATAATAATTATATCATATTATATTAAATACTAAAAATGAAAATGTGTTTTAAAACACATTTTAAGAATGTCTCTCCATTCTTCAACATAACTTTTGAGCTTTCTATAGAATTCTAGGCAAATTTTTGGCTTATAAATATCATGTGTATGAGGTAAAATTATTATTGGCAAATACATAAGCTAATTTGCCTTTCATAGCTCAGAAGAAAAAAGAAATTAATTTCATCAATTACAGAAAATGCTTAAGCATGGAGATCGCAGATTAAGGTAGAAGGTTGTAGTGGAGTGTTCTCTTTCTTTCCGAAGGGTTTAGACTTAGTGGTGTCTGTCGTAGTAGTACTTTTATTCTTGTACTGTCTTTCTTTTGCCTTCTACACCAATTGTTTTTATGGTGTTTCGATTATTGCACCTTTTTTGTTGTTATTGTTTTCGTAATAGTTGTTATATTATATTATATTCTCTTCACTGTCATTTTTCTTTTTCATATTTTCTCTGATTTGCTATACTCGACTCAAGTTGTGGGTTTTTTGAATTGAGGTAAGATCTGTGCACACTCTACACTCCCTAGATGGATTTCACGAGATATGTTATTATTATAAAAGAAGTAGCTATAAAATCAGACAACACATTTAAACGTTTGGGCTAAATTGATAAATGTACATCTATTTTGCTTTGTTAGCAAGTTTTGTCGAGAAATATGTTTATTCATCCTGTTTGATAAGTTATTGATAATTTTTAAGATTTCTTTTCGTTAATTTCAATTCTCTTAGTTAATTCAGTATTTAGAGTTAGAGGTATTTACATATGCATTTGCAATAATCTAGAGCATGAAATTCAGACGACATATTTCTATATACCATTATGGGGCTATATGATATTGACTTTCTTCACATATTTATTGCTAGATGGTAACTATGTTTGTCCGTCTTTTCAAGTTTATTTCTATTTAGCAAATTAATAACTAAAGTAATGAATTACAATAAACACAATACAAGTTCAAATTTTAAATTCACAAATTTTAAATGGTGTCTCCGAATCATAACGACAAATATTTTCTCAAGTGACATAGCTTTTAAAATAGATTTTTGATTTATTGTTTTGTTACACAAATTTTATAATAAAAGCTGAAAATATATATGCAACGCATGTTCCATATATATATATATATATATATATATATATATATATATATATATATATATTATGGTGTGTGAAGCAATGAATATGATGTCAAGCACCGCTGGTAAATTTTGTCTCTACTTTTGTCTGGAAAAAAATATGATGTATACTTCGTTATACATAATTTGCAAATTATAAGATTTGTCAGTGCAATTACTTCCCTCTCATGGTCTGTGCCTTTTGTTTTTCCTCTTTAAACTTGTAGCTTCCGAATTCCGAATATGGATAACTTATTGATTCTATATTTATTTTCTATCTATAATCTATATGAATAAAGTCTTGCGAATATGTGTATGCTTTATTTTTCTTCTATTTTTTGTGTGTTTTTTCTTTTATGAACTTTTTTTTATCATTATCATAAGTATGTATTGTTATTTGGCTCAAATTAGTCATGTGACTTTATTGAAAGTGTGTTAACTACTAAACAAAGTTTAAAAATTACCGATAATAGCTTCAACATAATTGATTTACCGATGATAGCTTCAAAGGAATTGATTTTAAACATTACAATGTGCCCCTCATTTGGTGTTTCTAGACGCACATTAAAAAATATTACTCACTTCACACAATTGCATAAAATTTTAATTGTTCTAACGAATCTATAAAAATTCACATGGAACACACGTGCAATGCACGTGTCCAAAGACTAGTTAAATATAAATGTATTGATAATTTGTTAATTAAAGTCTTAAGTAGTATACTTTTGTAATTTTTCCTATTTAGTACTAGCTTTAGTAAAATATTTGTATTTTTCAAATATATTGTTGATTTTTTTTATCATGAAAATTTATATTCCCATGTTTTAATTTATTTGTTTTAGTTACTATTTGGACTATCAAAATGGTATTTTCTTTGACCATAATATTTTCAAATACATTGTAACCACATACCATAGATGAAATTTCTAGTCCTACAACATTTTGATGTCTATAAATGTCCCCTGCGTCAAGGGCTGTCGGAGTGTAGGCTTGATGATACTCAAAAACAAGGCTTGAAGTATCCATAGAAATAAAGCTATCATCTTTGCAGTTTTGTGGCTTCATATTTGCCTATTTGATTTGTGAGAGAAGAGATGAAGATTGCACAAAGTAGGCTTCAGTTGCGCGACCGCGCACCAATTCCGAAGTTATTTAAGTCTTCTCTTCTCTTCACGTTTTAGGAGGGGTGTTTTTGTCTTTTCCTCATCTCATAACCCTAATCCATGACTATTAACTTTCCCCAAAAGTCATATTCTAGGAGATTTGATAAGTTATGACAAACTCTTCTTCTCTTCTTCCCCAACCCTTCATGAAGCAAGAACTAAGGCTAATTCTCAAAGTCTCTTTCCTAAGTTATTCGTCAAAAGGTATGTTGGAACACTCCCTACTTCAAACTATTCATACAAGATTCATATTTACTAAATAACGAATTGAGGTAAGGGTTGAGAGACGATTTTATGAAAATTGATTACAAATGTTCCTCTCTTGTTAATTGTGTTCAAATTACTTTATTATAATTTCAGAATTCGGATTGTTGGTTTTTGTTGCTCCCCAATATACATGCAAGTGTACGTGATCGCGCATGTAATATAGATTCTTTAAGAAACGAGTTATTGTTCCCAAGGGACTTATGATCAATTTATATTCACTTAATCCTACAACTAAAGGTAAAAAGTAACCTTTTCAAGAGTTGATGATTTATTGTTTATCTACTAATAATTATGCACTAATTGAAAGTAACTAATTGTGAACGACTTTGATATAATGTTTCAAGCAAGTTAAAAGCAATTCTAGGGCTGCATCATATAATGAATATCATGTATCATATTATTGGCTTAGAATTAATTTTAGTTGTCAAGTTACTGGTTTATAGGGTTGATGATATGATCCGGGTTATATACCTCTCGTCGCCTACCCCAGTTAGCTATCTAACTACATCGTTGAGCGGAGATAAATAGACTAACTGGCGAACATTTATATGTCATCCTATTTCGTAACCAAGCAAGGTGTTCGTCTGGGCGTCACTCCTGAACACTAATCACCTCAATTTAATGGGTGGACCGAGCTCTCTATATTCTCTGGTCTATCTAATCTCTCATCTCCCGATTTTAAGATTAGACAATAGATTTATCTTATGGTGTGCAAGCATAAAATACTAAAATAAGAATATAAAAGTAACTTGTATTGACAATCGAAAATTAATTCAACAACCTTAAATAATCAACAATCAATTCGTAGCTACAGCCCCAGAACTAGGGCGTTTAGCTACTCATGCTATTAGAAAACAAGAAAATATAATAGTTCATGCAATTTCTGGAAAATAGAAGAGTTAAATGATTAAAACCTATTACAAACTTGAATTCTTGCTCTTGCACACTAAATCAAATGTCCAACCCCCATAATGGAGCTCTAAGGATCTATTTATAATCGTTGGAAAAGTTGGGAACAAATCCTACTAAAATTAGGAATCCTATTTAATGTTTAAAACTTGGAAAAGTCACAAAAAGGGTGGTGTGTCGCGCCTCCATTGTGCCTAGCAATGCACGCAGAACTTTCACTTGTGGCGCGGCGCGCCTATGAATCCTCGCAGATCTTTAAGGGCTGGCGTGTCGCGCCTAGAAGCGCGCCACAGATAAGCCCTCAGTACTTCTGGGGCTGGCGCGTCGCGCCAAGCAGTACGCCTCACAAGTCTTGCAGAACTTTGTGGGTTGGCGCGATGCGCCTCTCAGTGCACCAAGCCTTGTGGTCTTCAGACTTCGTCAATTTCTTGTGCGTCTTTTCTCCGTCTTTCTTCTTTCCAGCTCCAATTCCTTCAAGAGTTCCTAAAATAACAAATCATGTGTGTAAGTGCACAATCATCACAAGTATGAAAAAATCAAGCTAATAGACTCAAGATCATTCTTTAAATTAAGCAATTCATGGGCAAATATTGACAACTTAGGCATATAAATATGCCTAAGATCAGTTTTGAATGGGTGAATTGCCTCATATGATTTACAAAAAGATTTTTCCTATAAATAACGGATTTGAAAATCTATAAGTCTTTTAAGAAATTTAGTTTAAAATAATAAACAAAGGGTAATTTTTCATCCCGATTAAATGCTAATGATTTTGCATTTGTTGTCTTATAACTTCGAAAGACATGGATGTTGTGTCACGCCCCGAGCCTACACCCTGGGCGGGACCGGCACCCGGAGACCATTTATGGCCCCAAGCGAACCCTTGGCCTGGCTTTCTTAACTCAACAGAAATCTAACCCAACAGAATAACTCAATGCAATGCAATATTACAAAACAACTTAACTTATAAAATATGGCCATAAAGGCAACTCGAATCTCAAAATAGAATATTTACATATATATATAGATGAGAGACTCAAAACTAACTGACTGATTGTCTGTCTATGAAGCCTCTAAAATACTGAGATGGATGTTGGGACAGATCCCGCAACATCCTAATAAAACAAAAACTAAGAACACAAAATAATTGAGTCCTCCGGAATGCAAGGAGGCTCACCACTGACTCTGGAGTGCTCAGCTAGATCAACGCGTGCAGGATGCTGATCCGGGGTACCTGTATCTGCATCATAAGACGATGCAGGCCAACTTGCATCAGTACATGGAATGTACGAGTATGCGAGCTGGAAAACTAAGCAACATAGGCTAGAAGGAAATTTTGAAGAAACTGAAAAGTTTACCTTGCTCAACTCAACTCAACCTGACTGACTTCTTTCAATATATGGCAATTCAAAACAAGTGCGATATAAAGAAAGACTGTTTAAAACATACTATAAACTCTGTGTGTATACAAGGATACAATAAGCCTGAAATGTATATAGAAATACAATGAACTGATGTATATAAAAATACGATAATCTCTGTGTATAAAAATACAATAACTGTTGTGGGAGTTTCTCTAACCGACAACCATCACATAAGAGCTATAGTGATGATACAGCGATCGACCTCACGCTGCCAGAGCATCTTATACCCGGCCAAAGGTATAAGACCTGAACTGCCTAATGGATCCACTAGCCTAATCTGAAAAGGATTCATCTAAAAAGTATGATCCTTTTCTACCCATGGTGGCTAACATGGTTCTATGGGGGCTGTGGGTTCTTTGAACGCTCCCCCAATTCGGTGCTCTTTACTACTCCCAAAAATGTACTAGCTCTTATGTTTTTTAAAACATATTTATTCCTGCTGATATGAGATAATTACTCAAAAACTAGCCCGAAGGCTCTTTTGGAAATCTCAGTTTCCAACCTTGTTTAAATGTAAAAACATTTCTTTAAAACTTCTTTGGGAATACATAGTTCCCTAATAACTTTGAGAAATGAACCCAACTTTAAACTCTTTAATTTACTTGAACTCTTGGCTTGATGTGAAACTCTTAACTTAACATGAAACTCTTAACTTTTGACGTGACTTGAAACTCAATACTTTTGACTTGACTTGAAACTCGAGTCTTAAAAATGAAGCTAAAACATTCACTAAAGACTCTTGAACAACTTTAAAAACTTGCTTTGACTTACTTCACTTCTAAGCTTAACTCTTAACATCACTTGACTTCTAACTTTACTTGACTTGGAACTAACTCTCCTTGAATTGGATTATGAACTCAAGGGTAATGATTTGTGTTTGGAAGGACCCCATGATGATAGGAATAATTTAGGACAGCTAGACTTAAGAAACATTTCGAAATTTAATTCTGAAAACAGAACAGATTCTGTTCACAGAGGGAACATAGCTGCAACGCAGACTTGTTTCCTGAAAGCAGCTTGACTTTTCTCCTTCATGTTGCCAATTCTAAACCCTCTTAACTTCAAAGGTTCTTTTCCCAAACACTTGGGGTCATAAACCCCTCAACATACAGTGGATTCCACTCAAAAACACAACCAAATCCTGTCCCAAATCAGCAAGAACTTCAACAACACAACCAACAACTTCAATAACCAAAATAGATCTTTTCTTGGAATTAAAAACGAGTTGGTGTGTGGGGGAAAGGATCAACCCACACTAAAGAACTCACATACCTTGATAGGGATCACCCCCAACGAAATTCCACGACGGAAACTTGTTGATCTCCTCTTTCTCCTCTTCTTCTCCTCTTCTTCTCTTCTTCTTCTTCTCTTCTTCACTCTCAAGAACCCTAACTTTCTCTCTTTTAAAATGGAAAAAAAATGATCCACAAACAGCCTAACACAACAATATAACCTCAAAAGAAATGATTTGTGAAAAGACCAAAATGCCCTTAAATTTCCGGACGGACTCCCTGCCAACTGCCCCAACTTTCAAAGGGCATAACTCGCTCATACGAACTCGGAATCGAGCAAACTCGGTGGCGTTGGAAAGATCGTTCCACAAGCTTCACAACCATAACTGGAAATACTCCTAACTCATCCTGAGCTAGGATTTACGACTACTCAAAGTTGGCCAAAAACTCACTGATTTCCACACAGCCAAATTTTCCAGATTCTGAATTTTTCCAAAAAAATGACTACTTCCAATTTCAAGCTTCTTCATATTCATTTTAAATTGTCGGATGTTACATGTTGGCATTGAACAAAATGTTTTAACATAAATTAGTCTTTTATTTTCAAAGGACTGGTTAAGAGTTTTAAATGGTTGATTATGAATTTTGGTATGGTTGCAATGACTTGCAAGACTTGTTATGACGATACCAATGGGAATATGCCTTATTTGAATAACTCTTAATAAATGAAAACTTGTAAATGTTTTAATTGGAACTTAAAGAGAGTTTGGTAGTATCACCGAGAAGGTGTAAAGTCCTTGTGACTCATCACCCAAAACTGTGTTTATCAACATGGGAGGTTCCTTTCCTGAAATATGGATGACCACGGTAGGTTGTTAATCGGAGCAGCCTTTGCAGTCTTTTCTTTGGGAGAGTTTGGTTCATCGGGTTCTTATATTTCTCAAATTCATGCGGCATACATGGATTAGGCCCCTTGGTCGGACAGAGACCGGACCCATATAGCCTATGGGTCACATTATATCGGTGAACACTTCCTTACTCAAGATTAATGATTTTTTTCAAAGGTCTATATTTAAATGCTTTGAGTCTGCACTTATGATTTTTTATATATGTGTCTAAATCCCTTGGTTGCATGTTAGTACTCATTGTACTTACTGTCCTCAAGTGCTACATCGTTTTATGATGTAGGATGAGAAACACAAGTTCGTAGTTCCAGGCAATAGTAGATCATTGAGGTATAACAATGAGCATTGTGGCGAGCTTTCCATCTTCTGGAAAGTGAATTTTTCTTTATCTGTCTTTCCTTTGATTTCATGGTATGTCGGGGGCCATGTCTCAATGTAGACATTGTTATTCTGTTAGTAGAGGTTTGGTAAGTCCTCATGGTTCGAGGGCTAGGACATTAACACTTTATTGCATCCTAAGTCTTTCAGTTTCAAATTATGTTCGTGACTTAGAGGTTTGTCATAGTCACATCTATGAATAGATAATGTTTTACATATTCTATTATGTACTCTGTTGGTATCTTTTATGTCATCTTATGAGTTGAGACTTATATTTCTTAAAATCTCATTTACTGTATTTTCCTTATTTCATGTTTATGTCAAATGGCTTGTTTAGTATCACGATCTGGGCCTACACCCTGGACGTGACCAACACTCGAGAACCATTTCTAGTCCCCAAGCGAACCCTCATCCTGGCTGACTACAAGCGGAAGACTAACTCAAGCATCAAATTGAAAGATGCTAAATCAACAGTTTCTTTAAATCTCAAAACTCTCTAAATATACTAATTATGAACATATGTTTTAAATAAAACGTATGAAACTAAAAGACTCTCCAAAACTGTCTATCTATGAAGCCTTTACTAAATATAGACGAGTGTCGAGACAAGACCCACGACTACTCAAAATGCTACTAATACTAACAACTCATAAAACGGGAGTCCTTCGGAAGCAAGGAAATCCCACTCGAAAGCTGACGAGCGGATGAAGTGATCTCAACGGATTCTTGTTGAGGATCCTAAGTACCTGTATCTGCTTCATTAAAAGATGCAGGTCAAATGATGTCAGTACATTAGATTTATGAGTATGTAATATAACTGAATGGATAAATAACTGAACTGATAGGGCTGGAGAATACTTACCTCAACTCAACTTAATACAAAACAATAACAAGAGATAAAAACACTTAAAGCTTCATAAATAAAAGATGTTAACTTAACGATGTATATAAAAATACAATAAAATATTTTTTAATCTTATTTGGGAGATTCTCTAACTAACAACCATCACTATGAGCTACGTGATGACACAACGTCTCACCCACGCTGCTAGAACTGTCATATACCTTACTGGGGTATAGAACACCTCAACTAAGTGGATCCACTAAAGCTCTGCTTGAAAGCAATAAGGAATCATCTAAAAAGTATGATCCTTTACCCATGTTGGCTACATGGTTTATGAGGAATGTGAGTTGTCTGAACTCATCCCCATATCAGTGCTCAATACTACTCCTAATAAATATATACTCATGCGCAAATGCATAAAACATACTTTTTTTTTTCAAATTGAGTTGTTTTCTCAAATATCCTCCTAAAAGAGGTAACTGCTCTGAATAACTCTAAACTCATTACTCGTTTAGAAATCAAAATTTCTCTTTTCTTAACATAAAAATGATAAATTTGGGGATTGATAGCTCCCTTAAACTTTACTTAAAATGTCTCTTTAAACTTTCCTCAAAATTCCTCTTTACTTTCTCAGAAAATCAATTTAAGATAATTGTTCGATTAAAAGATTCTCAACAATAGCTCAATGAATACTCAAATAATCGGGTTATGCTGAAATATAGACATGAACAAATCAACTCAATAAAAGACCTTGAACTTTTCTCTTAAACTCACTTTAGTTTTGAACGTGCATTAAGACATGTGATTAAGATATGCCGGAATTTTCAAAGGTAAATGGAGCCCATAAAAGCTAATACAGAGAAGGGAAATGTGGCCACAACATAAAGGAACACACATCGAATGAAACAAGGAGAGGCTGGCCTACTAACCCCATGGCATACTGCTGGCGTAGGGCGCCAGGCCTTGAACTTCAGAAGTCAGGCCTGGGCGCACTACTGGAGCACCGCCCTAGTCCCTAAAGTACTGAAGTTTAGCCTTGTCGCTTTCGTGGCGCGACGCCCCAGGCTCCTCCCCAGTACCCCGACGAATTTTCAAGCTTAAATTAGGATCCCAAATTAGTTTAGAATTGAGAATTTGTTCCTAAACTCTTCTTGTTTCTCAAATCCAAAACTAATACATGAGAACTTTCATACAATTCCTTTAGAAAACATAATTTTACTAAACCAATAGGGTTCATGTGATACTAAGCATGAACAACACTATAAGATTCACAAAACAAAAGAATAAAAACCTCAATTGTTTAAGAACTAAATTCAATATCATTAAGAACTACAAATGGATCCTTAGATGTAACAATTTCTTGACTAAATTGAGATGTAGGGCATGAGAACGAACAAGTCCAACACTATGAGAAGCCTTACATACTTGGAAAGAACAAAGGTTCTTGGCGAAAATCAATGGAATCTTGAAGAACGCTTGAAACTTAGCTTTTTTCTCTTCTAGGAACCTTGCTCTAATTTCTTTAAGTGTTAAAGAACGTGAAAAGATGGTTTAACACTGATTATACCCTTAATTGGGTGAAGAAAAACGTGGCTAGGCTTAGAAGGGATGGGAAAAGACCCAACTACCCCTCTAAAACGATTGAGGCTCCTTAAAAGATAGGCTTCACCAAAATGGGAATAACATTTTACTCCTTGCTCGAAATGAAGCAAACTTGACGGCGTTGGAAAGAGGACTCAAAGACCTTTAAAATTTGTTGTCATGGGCCACCTAGTTCTTTATGTGCTAAGAGATATGATCGTTTGAAGTTGACCAAAGTAAAATCTCATATTGAAACTCAATCGGTAAAAAAACTTTCAACTCAACTTTGTGCTAGAGGATTCTAGTGACCTTAATTCATATCCAAAATCATTCTCACACTAAACAAATGACCTTAACACCTAATAACAATTAAGAATCACTCGGTACAATCTTATTCATAAATGAAGAATGGTTCGAGTCTTAACTTAGAAATTTTCCGGATGTTACATTTAGGGCCTCACAGGGTCCTATTCGACATGTCACATCTAGGATTTACTTTGGGTCGTGATGATAATCGTTCGTAAAAGTCACAACCTTATGGAAAAGTCGCTACTCTTCAGAAAATTCACAACTCTTCAAAAAAGTCATAACTCTTCCTAAAAGTCGCAACTCTTCACAAAAGTCACAGCTCTTCATTTTCTATTCACACCCTTTAAAACCAACAAGGACCGATGGAGAAAGAAAATGACTTGAAACAGAAGTTGTTGTCCGTTTGCTTCTTGAAACATTCTGCATGACTTTATTTTTGGTACCACCACTTTGTTGTTGGTTATATGTCAATGATGAATGAAAGACAATTGTACACATCCAGTCTACTGGAATTTTGTACACTTTTGTTGGTTGATCTGTTCACGAGACACACTTAAGGCATGTTTGGATGAGCTTATGATTATGATTTTATAAAAACCACATTTTTGCGCTAGTTGTAACAAATCACTCTCAATTCTTACCTTATTCACGGTCTATAATATTATCCAAGGGTCATTCAATCAATAATTAGTTCTACGATGCTCACATTATCTCCATCAATGAAGTTTCTACTTCAATTACCGCATTTTTAGCAGCTTTTATGCTCATCTTAATTGAACTCAAGGTTTTCAACCGCCACAACTCATGTTTTAGAACAACAACATCATGCTAGAACGAAAGTGTTAATTTACAATCTAAAAGCAATTCAAGGTGATATGACTTAAATATCTTTAATTAATTCAATAGGTCGTGGAACACGTAACTCTTTATATTATTATAGGAGAGTGCTCACTGATATAACCATTGCACATAAAGTTACAGTGCGAGACTGAGACCTCACAATGTCAGTTAAAGTACAAGAAAGAAATTAAAGGACCATGGAGAGGGGGAAAGAAAATGACTTATCATATATACAGATCTTGAAAACATAATGAATGGCTTTATTTTTGGTACTTCCACTTTGTTGTTGGTTATATGCCAATGATGAATAAAAGACAATTGGTCACGAGACACACTCAAGGTATTTTTGGATGGATACTTAGGATTATGATATTATAAAAACCCCATTTTCGCGCTACTAGTAACAAATCACTCTCAATTCTCTTCACTATTACTAAGTAATTTTCTCTCTTATCAAAGCTTTTCCATTCAATGGCTGGAAAAAGTAAGATTTTGTTCATTGGAGGTACTGGTTACATCGGAAAGTTCATCGTCGAAGCTAGTGCTAAAGCTGGTCACGACACATTTGTCTTGGTCACAGAATCAACTCTTTCCAATCCTACCAAAGCCAAACTCATTGATACTTTCAAGAGTTTTGGTGTCACCTTCCTCTATGTATTGTGTATATATATATTATGTACATTATTTGTTTTTGTTTTGAAATGCAAGAAGATTTAGATGATCTATTTGTGGTTATAAAATGCAGGGAGATTTATATGATCATGTGAGTTTAGTGAAGGCAATAAAACAAGTGGATGTTGTGCTTTCTACTGTTGGTCATTCTCTTTTAGCTGATCAGCTCAATATCATTGCTGCTATCAACGAAGCTGGCAATGTCAAGGTTAATTTATATAATAAGATATTATCGAAGCGGAGCATGCCATATTCAAGTCTAAGAATGAAAATAATTTTGAATATTTGTTCTTTACTTTTACATTGGTTTAGACCGTTAGAATACATAACCTTTGAATTTGTTATTTTATATTAAGAACACACTATCATATGTTATTTTATAACTTTAAAAACAAACTAAACATATAGAAAGTTAGCTCAAATCAAAGCAGATTTACCTAAAATTTCGGTCATAATCTAGGAGTACTTGTGCCTTATCCCAAAAAAAATCATCTTTTTTTTATTGATATTTAGTATTCCTAAGAAGGAATTCTAAACATATTTTGACTTAATTTGAGGAAAATAGTAAATTATAATTTTGTTTGTTACATAGTTTTTTAACATGAATATTTCTAAATTTTCACATGACTGGCCCGTGACTAATTATGAGTTTTTTATACTTTGAGTTTCAGAGATTCTTTCCCTCTGAATTTGGGAATGATGTAGATCGTCTCCATACCGTTGAGCCTGCTAAAACAACATTTAATACTAAAGTTCAAATTCGCCGCGCTGTTGAAGCTGAAGGAATACCATTCACTTATGTTGTCAACTTTTATTGTGCTGATTTTTTTCTTCCAAATTTGGCACAACCTGGACATGTAGTTGGACCTTCAGCTGGTCCTCACAGAGACAAAGTTATCATCTTAGGAGATGGTAATGCTAAAGGTAAATTAAACTCCGATTTGGTTCAAAATTGTCATATGAACATGCATGTTGCTATAAATTTGTTTTGTATCTACGTACAGCTGTTTTTTAATAAAGGACAAGACTTTGCTACGTATACCATAAAGGCTGTCGATGATCCAAAAACACTTAACAAAATCCTCTATATCAAGCCTCCACAAAATATAATTACGTTAAACGAGTTGGTATCCTTGTGGGAGAAGAAAACTGGAAAGAATATATGTACCAGGGGAACAACTTCTCAACAACATACAAGGTATGTAAAACAACATTCATTCTATCCTTAGTGTCAATTCTTGTCCATAAGACGTAACTTGTTGTTTGTATTTCTTGCAGAAGCCATGTTTCCGTTGAATATGGCATTATCGATCTCTTACCCTGCTTTTGTGAAGGGTGAACAGACTAATTTTGAAATTGATCCATCATTTGGAGTAGAGGCATCACAAGTTTATCCTGATGTTAAATATACCCCCGTGGATGAGATACTCAACCAATATGTGTGAAATTTTAGAGTTCCTTCCTATTGAGGAGCTTCCTAGCTTTAATTTCTATGATGAATAATTGTTGTTTTCAGATGCATGTAAAACATTTGACATGTTTCTATATTCTATTTTCGAAAAGTTTCTTTATTCTCAACTTATTTTGTCTAATTCCAGTGGTACCTACGGTGTCAAGATAACTTGCTTGCACCTCGACTATTTCATTGATTATATGTTGCCTTCAACCAATATAGATATTGATAGTCTTTAAAATTACAGTATCTAATCCCGAAGATGCTCCAAAATCTTTTTGATTGCTCGTTCGAGAGCTATGGAACATCTAAACATATGATACATATACAGTATTCCTAATAATACTGTCTGTTCAAAATTTGATTTTTTGCGTGTGTTCTCAAATACTCATTATGTAGATAAGTTAATTAACCACTTAAAATATGTCACATTCTTTAATTATAAAAAATAGTCTCAATAAACTATTAATAAGGATGTGCATAAATTAAAAACACCGATAAACCGAACCAAAAAAATGTTATTGGGTTAACAGAATTTTAGTAATTTTATTTTAAAAAAATATCGGTGATTGGTTCGATTTTTGTTTCTCAATATTGAGTTATTGGGTAAACCGATAACTATTAAGACTATAGTAATTTACTACTTTGCCTCTACATAAATATTAAATATTGATCTCCGTACTTTACTTGTTACTGCCTTTGTTCGATTTTTGTTTCTTAATATTGAGCTATTGGGTAAATCGATAACTATTCAGACTATAGTAATTTACTACTCTGCCTCTACATAAATATAAAATATTGATCTCCGTACTTTACTTGTTATTGTGATACTATATTTGCCCTTTAGCCTTCAATTCACACTTCACAGTGACTTTGAGTTCATAACTCCACATAATACAAAATATCGAAACCTAAAGTAAGAACCCTGTTGCTCCCCAATATATACGCAAGTGTACGTGGTCGCGCAAGTAATATAGATTCTTAAAGAAACGAGTTATCGTTCCCAAGGGACTTATGATCAACTTATATTCACTTAATTCTACAACTAAAAGTAAAAAGTAACCTTTTCAAGAGTTGATGATTTATTGTTTATCTACTAATAATTATGCACTAATTGAAAGTAACTAATTGTGAACGACTTTGATATAATGTTTCAAGCAAGTTAAAAGCAATTCCAAGGCTGCAACATATAAATAATATCATGTATCATATTATTGGCTTAGAACTAATTTCAGTTGTCAAGTTACTGGTTTTTAGGGTTGATGATATGATCCGGGTTATACGCCTCTCGTCGCCTACCCCAGTTAGCTATCTAACTACATCGTTGAGCGGGGATAAATAGACTAACTGGAGAGCATTTATATTTCATCCTATTTCGTAACCAAGCAAGGTGTTCGTCTGGGAGTCACTCCTGAACACCAATCACCTCAATTTAATGGGTGGACCGAACTCTCTATATTATCTCGTCTATTTAACCTCTATCTTATGGCGC
This sequence comes from Solanum stenotomum, assembly GCF_019186545.1. Taxonomy (NCBI): domain Eukaryota; kingdom Viridiplantae; phylum Streptophyta; class Magnoliopsida; order Solanales; family Solanaceae; genus Solanum; species Solanum stenotomum. The sequence goes on along the minus strand of NC_064286.1, from coordinate 44,832,706 downwards.
ACAAGCATAACATACTAAAACAAGAATATAGAAGTAACTTGTATTAACAACCGAAAATTAATTCAACAACCTCAAATAATCAACAATCAATTCGTAGCTACAGCCCCAGAACTAGGGTGTTTAGCTACTCATGCTATTAGAAAACAAGAAGATACAATAGTTCATGCAATTTTTGAAAAATAGAAGAGTTAAAGGATTAAAACCTATTACAACCTTGAATTCTTGCTCTTGCACACTAAATCAAAATGTTCCCCTACAATATAACCCAAGGGGCCTATTTATAAGTTTAGGAAAATTTGAGACAAAACCTACTTCAACTAGGAATCCTTTTTAACACAGCTTAAGCTTGAAAAATTGGGATTCCATTGGCGTGTCGCACCTCCTATCGCCCTACAAACATGCTCCAGCTGTATCAGTGTTGGACCGCCGCGCCTCTCAGGGCGCCTGAAAAAGGCCCCAGAATGTTAGGCCTTGGCGCATCGCGCCTCTCAGCGCGCCTGAGAAAAGTCTCTGAACGTTGGCCCTTGGCGCCTCGCGCCTAGCAGTGCGCCTGGCCCTGGGGCCTTCACCCTTAGCCGCTTTTCATGCTCTTTTGCATCTCTTTTCTTTAAGTTGACTCCAATTCCCTTGAGAGTTCCTGAAACAACTAATCATATGTGTAAGTGCACAATCATCACAAGTTACATCAAGAATTAAGCTAATGACTAGAGATCATTCTTCAATCTAATCGATTCATGGGCAAATATTGACAACTTAGGCATATAAATATGCCTAAGATCACCAACCCACACTTAGAATTTTGTTTGTCCTCAAGCAATCTCTAGACTATCAACTTTTTTTCACAACCCTTGGAATTATCAACCCACCTTAAAATCAACCAAACATTTTTAATCATGGTCTTGTAGTTCACAATAGATGAAACAATTCACAACATTTACACCAAGTACAACACATGCTCAAAGAATGACCCTTATATTATTTTTTCGGGCTAATGCAAACTCATACAAACACACTAATTAGATAATCCTACACATGCCATGAATGCCCTCACTTGTCTATGTTTAGTAAAGCCTTTCACTCAAACAATTTCAAACTCAACAAGGCCTATTTTTTTAAACAATCAACTCACTCTCACAAAAGAAATTCTTACTTTCCTCAACATACCATAAGCTTGCCCATAGTGTGTTCTTACTTTCGCATTATACTTCTCAAGGAATCAAGAGGACTTTCATTTGGTTGTAATGGCGGCTTAAGGTAAGGGATGGAATATTTGGGAATCATTTTAGTGACTAAACCTCCCTAATGCACATGTTATTATTTTGCCAACAATCTCCTTCATAGCTTTTCCTTCCTCCTAGTGTACACTTATGACTATATACCCCCTTTGTTGCTCCATATTTGCCCTTTATTTCTTTTTCATCATATTTTTTTTCATGCCTTTGCACTAGCCATCCAAACTCTAGATTTTAACATCCGAGTAAGGTACACATTATCCTTTGGTAGGATCAGGGCCAATGTTTCGAGAATAGTTCTAAATTAGCCACCCTCAATTTTAGTCGAGGTGCATATTGTCACTAAGGACCAGGGCCAAAACATAATTTTCTTTTCCACACAATGTAGCATTTCACCCTTACTATGTCAACCAATAATTTTCAATCCTTCTTCTTAACATAGTGCATTAAGGATTTTCATAGGATCAAAAGGCTTGGTATCAACAAACGGGTTTCGGCTTATCATGTGATTTATCAATAAACAAGGCTAAAGGCTGAATGGAGCTTTACTAGGGATAATTTCAATGGTAGGCATACAAGTAGAGTGAAGAATTGGTTAATTCAAAGAAATGCCTCAATCACATTCCCTAAGTCATACAAGCTACTAATTCCCCACATACAAGGCAAGTTCTAGATATCAAGTTAAGCAAGAACCAATCAATTTTCACCACACATGGCATCATGACACATATAAGGATATATCAACTAACATGCTCATATAATTTGCATTACGGTATTACTACACAATTAACCCCATTTTCATATTATTTACAGTCAAAACTTAGGAACACATGCTAGTTACAAGGTCAACAATCTATTGCATTTTTCCAAATGTGACTACCCATGACGTTTGGCTAACTTATTCGGACATATCTTTAAAAGACCAAGGTTGGGTTCTCAATCCTACTCTTCTATGTGACTAATTTTCCCTTAAGACGGTCGTCATCCATCCATCATTGGGAACTGTCACTCCTAAGACGACTCTAAGACTGAATAAAGCAATAAACTAATCCTATTCGGTTAAGAGGGACAATCCTCAGTAATAGTACCAAAAACAAACGCTGAGGAACCCAAAATTAAAAATTTAACTAAAATTAACACTAGACTCGATAAAGCAGTAAAGAACTATATACAATAGAGAATATTACCCCACCCCACACTTTAAAAATAAGCATTGTCTTCAGTGCATAAATAAAACAAAAGTATAAGGTTAACAATACTCCCTGGGGCCTCTAGGCCTCGTTCACCGCCATCGAACACCATCAAGGCATTCGTCTCCTCATCCACAGCATCATCCTCCTCATTATTCATAGCCTCATCAGCAGTAGCCTCATCATCATCCAAAGGCTCCAAAAAGGCAGAACTAGTCTTGCACAAAAACGCTGCACTCTCAGAAAAATAATAGCGTTTTGCCATTGTTTCCATCTCAGCATCGGTAACCGGACGCTCACCGATCTGCAATTGCAACTCAGCCATCCCAAATATCCTAGCCATGACACTATCGTCACGGGTTTGCCTCTCTTGGGTAGACAAAACCGGTCCATGGGATGTGTCAAGTGCCTTAGTCCTCGTCACATCAACTAGCTTACCCGTCAGATCCGGGTGAAAAACAATGGTTAGGTCCACAGCCTCTTCCTCAATACCCCGGGCCCTCAGAAATCGGGTGATCAAACGTCCATAGCAAAACTGCCACCTCATATTATTCCTAAATTTCATCATGTTTTGTCTAAGAATCGCCCCTACATTAATGGGCATCCCCTTTATCAGCATATAAACCAACACCACCATATCCCTTGTTACCTCTGTCAGATGTTTCGCAGGTAGTAGCACACTACACACTATCTTTAACCACACCCTAGCAACTTGATTGAAATTAGCAAAATAGAGGGTATTATGCCTCCCAGTATCCTTGCTACGCTCCCACCTAGCCGTGGACTCTACCCTACATAAAGTATGTCGGATATCCCTATAAGGAGGTTTATCCTTCAATGTATTAAAGTTATCAGAATCATAATTCGGGGTTCCCAAGAATTCATTTAGTATCGTAGCATTGAACTTCACATCTTTACCTCTAATAGGAACAGTTTTATATTTAGTTTCAGTGCGCCAATTTGCATAAAACTCACGAACTAAAGACAAATTACAATCTCCTGGATGATAAAAAATAAATCTCAGCCCCAACTTAAGCACAATCTGATAAATAACAAGAAATTGAGACTGCAACCTTACCTCATGGACGTATTTTTCGCCCATATACTTTGGTTTGCGCTGACACTCAAACCATTCCCAACCATACTGCTCCACCGCCTTTTTCCCAAATTTTCAGACTGGTTCCCGATTGCCGAACCCGGATGCTTCACCCTTCCTACTCCGCTTAGAACCCACCACACTCTTTGCTTTCGGTGCCATTATAACCTGTGAAGAAGAACAAAATAGAGAAAAAGAAAAAAAAACAAAATTAGAGGGGGGCTGTTCGGATTAGGTAATGGGTGAGGGGGAAGATGGAAAAAAATTGGGAGGAAGAGAGAAGTGTGGAAAAGTAGTGTTGGAGTTGTGGGTGTTGAGGTTTTATAGTGGGTAGTGGGGAAGTAGAAAGGTTGGTGGTGTTAATGGATGTTTTTGAAGATGAAAGGTGAGAAGAAGAAGAAGAAGAAGAAGAAGAAGAAGAAGAAGAAGAAGAAGAAGTTGGAGAGAATTTAAGGGGGTTGGGCGGTTTTGTTAGGAAAATGGGGAAAGAATTGGGAGTTTTAGGGATTTAAGAGGAGTGGGTCGGGTTTTATCAGTGTAGAAACCCAGATTTTAAAAAAAAACTGGAGTGTGGCACGATGGAAGGGCGACGCGTCGCTCAGCGCGTCCCAACTTGCTCTTTGAATCGCGGAGCCTAGCGCAGTACGGCGTTCAGAGCGCCCCAACATACTCTCTGAATCTTCATGCTAGTGCGCTTGGCATCAGTGATTTCAATTTTTTTTTATTTTTTACTATTACAAGCTAAGTTACAAATAATGAAAAATCATATTTAACTAAAACTAAGAACTAAAAGAACTTCCTAGATTCAACGAATTTAAACTATGCTAAAACAATAAAAAGCCAAATTTCAAATATGAACTACCTATCTATTACATATTGTTCATGGGTTGCCTCCCATGAAGTCCTTGATTTAACGTCGCGGCACGACTCAGCTTGGATCATTCATCACTTAGCTCATGAGCTTCCCGATCACGATCCGAACCCTCACCGAAATAGTGTTTCACCCTTTGCCCATAGACCAAGAACTTAAGGCCAGTCATACCTTTAAGTTCAACAACCCCATGTTGTGTCATTCTGACCACTTCAAAAGGACCACTGCACTTCGACCTTAGTTTTCCGGGGAATAACCTTAGTCTAGAGTTAAAGAGTAGTACCTTATCTCCCGGATTGAAGGTACGAGCTACTATATGCTTGTCATGCCACCTCTTTGTCTTTTCTTTGTATAGCTTGACATTCTCATACACGTGGAGCCTAAACTCATCAAGTTCATGCAGCTGATTCATTCTCTTTTTACCGGCTAGCTCGGGGTCTAAGTTCAGTTTCTTGATTGCCCAATATGCTTGATGTTCTAATTCTGCCGGAAGGTGACATGCTTTCCCAAATACTATGTGATAGGGAGAAGTCCCTATTGGTGTCTTATATGCAGTCCTATATGCTCATAACGCATCATCTAATTTCTCAGACCAATCTTTCCTTTGCGCATTTACCGTTTTCTGCAAAAATTTCTTCACCTCTCTATTTGAAACCTCCACTTGGCCATTTGTTTGAGGATGGTAAACTGTAGCAACCTTATGAAGAATATCATACTTAGCAAGAAGATTCTTAACAAGATGGTTAATGAAATGTTTACCTTCATCACTTATAATTGCCCTTGGAGTGCCAAAGCGAGTGAAGATGTGCTTCGTTATGAACTTTATCACCTCCCTTGAATCATTAGAAGGAAGTGCGACCGCCTCAACCCATTTACTAACATAATCCACAGCCACAAGAATATATTGGTTTCCACTAGATGGTGGGAATGGACCCATGAAGTCAATATCCCACACATTAAAGTTTTCCACCTCCAAAATGTTACTTAGCGGTATCTTATGTCTTCTTGAAATAGTACCCAATCTTTGGAATTTATCACAACCCTTCACAAAAGCAATAGAATCTTTAAATAACGGGGGCCAAAAGAAACCAGATGGTAGTACCTTATGAGCAGTGCGCTCTCCTCCATGGTGACCTCCATATGGGCTAGCATGACAACTTTCGAGCACTTTGTGAACCTCAGATTTCGGAATGCACCTTCTCACTACCCGGTCTACACCTTGCTTGAACAAGAATGGTTCATACCAAATATAGAACTTGGCATCATGATTGAGATTTTTCTTTTGTTGGGTGGTTGCACTCGAAGGATAATCGCCACTTACTATCAAATTCACAATGTCTGCATACCATGGCACTTGAGAGATATCTAATGCCATCAATTATTCATCCGAAAACTCTTCCCGAATTTTCTCACCTTCATTCACATGTGAAAAATCCTCCAACCTAGATAAGTGATCTGCTATTTAATTCTCAGTACCTTTCCTATCTTTGATCTCAAAGTCAAATTCTTGGAGAAGCAATATCCATCGAATCAGCCTTGGTTTAGCATCCTTCTTGTTGAATTGGTACCTAATAGTTGCATGGTTAGTAAAAAACAATCACTTTAGTACCTACCAAATACGATATGAACTTATCGAAGGCGAACACTAGAGCCAACATCTCCTTTTCAGTCACTGTGTAATTAACTTGTGTAGAGTCCAGGGTCTTGCTTGCATAATAGATCGAGTGGAACACTTTATTCTTTCATTGTCCCAACACTGCACCCACTGCTACGTCGCTTGCATCACATATGAGTTCAAATAGTATTCCCCAATCAGGAGCAATTAAGATGGGAGCCTCAATTAAGTTCCTCTTCAACATCTCAAAAGCTTTCAAATACATCTCATCAAAGTCAAACTTCACCTCCTTCTCCAAAAAGACTGCACATAGGTGTGGTAATTTTGGGAAAATCCTTGATGAATCGCCTGTAAAAACCTGCATGACCAAGAAAACTACGCACACCTTTTATAGAAATGGGAGGGGGAAATTTCTCAATAACTTCTACCTTAGACTTATCATTCTCCAAACCAGATTTAGACATTTTGTGCCCCAACACTATTCCCTCTCTTACCAAAAAATGACACTTTTCCCAATTTAGAACTAAGTTAGTGTCTTCACATCTATCAAGTACTTTATCAAAAATTTTGGAGACATACCTCCAAAGACTTCCCAAAGACGGAAAAATCATCCTTGAACACCTCAACAAAGTCTTCCACCATATCATGAAAAATGGCCATCATACACCTTTGAAAAGTCGTCGGTGCATTGCAAAGTCCGAATGGCATGCGCTTGAAAGCATATGTGCCATAAGGACAAGTGAACATGGTCTTTTCCTGATCCTCGGGTGCAATCAAGATCTGGTTGTAACCGGAATATCCATCTAAGAAACAATAATACTCCTGCCCTGCTAGTCGGTCAAGCATTTGATCAATGAATGGAACAGGGTAGTGATCTTTTCGGGTAGCATAATTTAGTTTCCGATAATCCATGTAAACTCTCCCCCCCGGTCACTGTTCTAGTAGGAATCACCTCATTCTTTCCGTTCCTTACTACTATCATACCTCCCTTCTTGGAACACATTGTACCGGACTTACCCACTTACTATCAGAGATTGGGTACATAATTCCAACATCTAGCCACTTGATGACTTCCTTTCTTACCACTTCTTTCATCACATGATTCAGTTTACGTTGATGTTGTGCTTTGGGTTTGTGATCCTCTTCCATGTAAATTATGTGCATGCATAACGTCAGACTAATCCCATGAATATCAGCCATCTGCTATCCAATTGCTTTCCGCCTCCACTTTAAGATCCTCAATGCCGCATCAACCTGTAAGTCAGACAATTCTGCAGAAAGTATAACAAGCAAAGTTTCATTAGTATCCAAATAAGCATACCTTAGGTGAGCCGACAAAGTTTTTAGTTCTAACGTAAGGGCTTCTTCTTTAGATGGCTTTGGTGGGGGTCCCAACTTGCGATCTAGTGACTCCACTTGATTCCTACGAGTGTCTACTAGTGCTAGAATTAAGCATGATTCAATCTCTTGAGCTTTAGTGTCTCCCTCTATCTTATGACCCACTAACACTCTTTTTAAATGATCTTCAGGCACAATTACTTGTGATTCTACTATGCGATCAACCACAGTAATAGCAGACAACTCTTCATAAATAGAAGGTAATTTTAAAGCGCGATAAACATCAAATACCTCAACCTTATCATGTGCTCTCATAGTTAGTTGACCAGCTGCTACATCAATCAATGCCCTACCCGTGGCCAAGAAAGGTTGTCCCAAAATGAATGGAACTTCAGAATCGGGATCAAAGTCTAAGACCACAAAATCTATCAGAAAAATCAATGAACCTACTTGCACTAGCACATCTTCTACCACCCCCTCTGGCCTAGCAAGGGATCTATCAACAAGTTGGAGAATAATAGTGGTTCGTTTTGGACTACCTAACCCAAGCTTTTGATACAAAGATAAGGGCATCAAATTTATACTTGCCCCCAAATCACACAACCCTCTGGCATGAACACTTTGCCCAATTGTAATCTACACAGTAAAACTACCCGGATCTTTTAACTTTTTGGGCAGTCTATTTTGAATCCTTGAGTTGCACTTCTCAGTAAGTGCTACAGTTTCATGTTCCATGAGCCTCCTCTTGCTAGCCAGAATGTCCTTCACATATTTAGCATACTTTGGGATACCCTACAAAATGTCAACCAAAGGTAGATTAATGTGAACCTGTTTAAGGAGAGAGAGAAACTTACCAAAGCATTCATCTTCATTTTGCTTTTTCAGCCTTTGTAGAATTGGAGGTGGTAATTTCTTTTGAGGAATGGGTACCTCAACATTGGAGCTTTTTACTACCTCTTCCCCCTTCTTTTCTTTGTTGCTTACCTCAGTGTCTCTCTTTTTTGGAGCTAGTTCCTATAATTGCAGCCCACTTCTAGTACTTACCGCATGCAATTGCTTTGGGTTTGGCTCAGTATCACCGAGCAGCCCACCTTGGGGACGCAAGTTCAAAGAATTAGCCACTTGCGCAAGTTGTTTCTCTAAACTCATTTGGGACATTTGGATGTTTCTAATGTTCTCATCCTGCTTATCTATCCTAGCATTTAATTTGGTCCCTATTTCAGTCATGAGCTTTTGGAGTAACTCTTCATTGGTCATCCCCCCTTTTGGTGCACTAGGATTTGGGCCTTGGTTAGGATTGAAGTATTGTTGCCCAGCCCCTTGAGAACGGTATTGATTAACCCCTTGCGCCTGATTTTGGTTTTGGTTACCACCCCAGGAGAAGGTATGATGGTTCTTCCAACTAAGGTTGTAAGTGTTACCATAATTTTGTTGCACTCCACCCGTTTGCGCATTACCCACATAGTTTACAGAATCCGGGTTTGCCTCACATTGCTCGATTTCATGAGTTCCACTACCACATACCTCACACCAATTTGATGCCTGTTGTACCATGTTTATCGGTGCCTAATTTAGAGCCATTTGTTTAAAATGTAAGGTCATGTTATGTTGCATTGCATCTAATTTGGCATTTATGATAGTAGCTTGGTCTACATCTAAGATCCTTGCAGCCTTTTGGGTAGGGGTTCTAGACATTTCCCCCTCATACCCTTGGTTTCCTTCAGAAAGTTTATCGAGTAAGTCGAAGAACTCTTCACTTGTTCTAGATAGGGCCTGTCCACCTGCTGCACTATTAAGAAGAGCACGAGCATTATATTCTAAACCCTCAAAGAAAGTGTGAGCAAGTACCTCATTAGTTTGCATGTGGTGTGGGCAAGCATTCAACATTTGTTTGAAACATGCCCATGCTTGGTACATGTCCTCCCCTTGCTTTTGAACAAAGTTTATTATCTCACCCCTCAGCTTAGCGATTTTCTTGGATGGGAAAAATCGATTCAGGAACTTTTTTGCTAGACCATCCCAAGTAGTTTGGTGGCTCAGATTCTAACCAACGCCTTGCAGTTTCTAATAATGAGTATAGGAACAAAGTCAACCTTACATAGTCTGATGAGACTCCAATTGGGATGTATGTATTAGTAATGTCTATGAAAGTCCTAAGATGGATTTGAGGATCCTCATGGGGGAGACCAGTGAATTACCCATTAGAATGGAGGATCTGTACCATGCTCTGCTTTAGTTCAAATCTACCCCCCGGTGGAGGTTTCCTAATGCTAGATGCCAAATTGGCTGTGAGTGGGACTGTCACATCACGAACTGGTCTTGCGGGTACGACAGGCGGTACTCCTTGGTTATTCGGGTTCCTTTGGTTATTCACATTTTTCGGGTTATTCAAGTTGCCTTGAGTATCATCATCAATGTTTCCCGGAAGACCTAACCCAAATTCTCTTTGTCGTCCCTGATTCATTTTTCTGCGCTGGCGTAAAACTCTTTCGGGTTCGTTGTAAGGTTCGACAAGTTCTCCCTTCCGAGCTAGGCTTGAAAATCAAGTGTCTGCAATAAAAAAGCTAAGATCAAGTAATTAATACCTGAATATTCTAATTGTAAACTTAAGAAGATCGAATATAAATCAATTTCTAAGTCCCCGACAGCGGTGCCAAAAACTTGTTGCTCCCCAATATACACACAAGTGTACGTGGTCGCGCAAGTAATATAAATTCTTAAAGAAACGAGTTATCGTTCCCAAGGGACTTATGATCAACTTATATTCACTTAATTCTACAACTAAAAGTAAAAATTAACCTTTTCAAGAGTAGATGATTTATTGTTTATCTACTAATAATTATGCACTAATTGAAAGTAACTAATTGTGAATGGCGACTTTGATATAATGTTTCAAGCAAGTTAAAAGCAATTACAGGGCTGTAACATATAAAGAATATCATGTATCATATTATTGGCTTAGAACTAATTTTAGTTGTCAAGTTACTGGTTTATAGGGTTGATGATATGATTCGGGTTATACGTGTCTCGTCGCCTACCCCAGTTAGCTAACTAACTACATCGTTGAGCGGGGATAAATAGACTAACTGGCGAGCATTTATATTTCATCCTATTTAGTAACCAAGCAAGGTGTTCGTCTGGGCGTCACTCTTGAACACTAATCACTTCAATTTAATGGGTGGACCGAGCTCTCTATATTCTCTGGTCTATCTAACCTCTCTTCTTCCGATTTTAAGATTAGACAATAGATTTATCTTATGGTGCGCAATCACAAAATACTAAAATAAGAATATAGAAGTAACTTGTATTAACAACCGAAAATTAATTCAACAACCTCAAATAATCAACAATCAATTCGTAGCTACAGCCCCATAACTAGGGCGTTTAGCTACTCATGCTATTAGAAAATAAGAAGATACAATAGTTCATGTAGTTTCCAGAAAATAGAAGAGTTAAAGGATTAAAACCTATTACAACCTTGAATTCTTGCTCTTGCACACTAAATCAAAATATTCCCCTACAATAGAACCCAATGGGTCTATTTATAAGTTTAGGAAAATTTGAGACAAAATCTACTTCAACTAGGAATCCTTTTTAACACAGCTTAAGCTTGAAAAATTAGGATTCCTTTGGCGTGTCGCGCCTCCTATCGCCCCACAAACATGCTCCAGCTGTATCAGTGTTGGACCGCCGCGCCTCTTAGGGCGCCTGAAAAAGGCCCCAGAATGTTAGGCCTTGGCGCGTCGCGCCTCTCAGCGCGCCTGAGAAAGGTCTCTGAATGTTGGCCCTTGGCGCCTCGCGCCTAGCAATGCGCCTGGCCTGGGGCCTTCATCCTTAGTCGCTTTTCATGCTCTTTTTCATATCTTTTCTTCAAGTTGACTCCAATTCCCTTGAGAGTTCCTGAAACAACTAATCATGTGTGTAAGTGCACAATCATCACAAGTTACACCAAGAATTAAACTAATGACTAGAGATCATTCTTCAATCTAATCGATTCATGGGCAAATATTGACAACTTAGGCATATAAATATGCCTAAGATCAAACCCTATTCTTCTTAATTTCTCTTTGTGTTACACTTGTATAGTTCTCTTGATGTTAGTTATTATTGTTTCTACTTTATGAGCGTTTTGGTAAAGTTACATTATTGTCTTGTTGCGTCAAATTATTGGAGAAGTCATTTATTTATTTTATAAATATTTTCTTATTGGATAAATCGAAATTGGACCATTAAGGATCAAAACCGATAAATCGATTAAAAACATCTTATTGATTTGATCATTAGTTTAATGTATTTCAAAATCAAAAATCGATAAATTGAATCGATAATACATAAAATCAAACTGAACCAATCGATCTACACCCCATAAACTATAAAACCTTAGGTATGTTCCGATTGAGGATGATGTTTACAATTAAGCAAAAACTTATTGAGTAATGATCATTTGAAATCACACGCAATTTTTGCTTCTTTTTAGCCATATCCAATAAACAGGATTGTACCACTTACACACAAAAGAGAATAGAGGGTTCTGCAGAAATTTTCTAAATATTTTGAATTGTTAACTGTTGTGTCTTAGTTTATGGTACTTTTGTAATTTCTAAACATATAAATTTTATTTGAAAAAAGAAAAAGGAGCAAATATATCCCCAATTATGAGATTTTGAGCGAATATACCACTCGTTAAAATATAGTGCAGATTAACCCTTTTGATTTTTAGACTTATACTTGGTGAATTTTTTCTAAAAGAACCTAAAATTTGTTTTTTAATTTACAAAAATGTCACGTGGCTTTAAAGAATTACTTCACCAACCCCCCACCCCCTCTATACTCGACCCAGAAGAAAAAATGCAATCCCTCTCTTACTCAATTATAAATTGGAACTGGTGAGGTCTAAATAAAAGAGAGATTGAGTTTATTTTAGTTAGGTCAGGTCTATTTCGAGTCTGGAGGGGTAAAAAAATGTATAATTTAATTTTTCAAAATCATCTGTCATTTTTTGAAATTAAAAAGCCACAAATGGTTGTTTTTAACTTCTGTCTTGATAACGAAAAGAACAAATATGCACCATTTGTTATACGACGAGGGTATGTATGTACCTTTTGTTAGACAACGATGGCATACATGCACAACTCTTTTAGCGAGAGACATATCTACTGGGATTGTTCAAAATCAATAATCCAAACAATTTTTTTTTATTGATTTGCCAGTAATATAGGTTATTTGTTTAGCGGTTTTGATAACGATTTTTGTATATTTTTATATCGGGTTATCTGTTCTTAATGATTTGAGAGTTTTTCCTAACAGATTAATCGATAGTAAATTAATAAACTATATTTATATCATTCGGTATATGAAGTCCTTGACTTAGAATTTAGTTTCATACTTTCATTTCTAATCGTCTCAAACTCTTGGTTATCCTACAAGGTGTCGGTGTTTACTTTTGAGCAAGATGTAATTGGTCAACTCATTAGCATGGTTCATTTGGTATTGTCACTTTGATTCTAAGTGATTTTCAATGATTTTTGTGGGTGAATCTTAATGGTTAAGCCTATAACGATCAATACCCAATGAATCTATAATCGATTATCCGATATTTTAATGGTTCTATAAGGATTTAATATGTCTACAAATCGATAATCGATAAACTTCAAAATCAAACTGAATCAACCAATATGCAACCCTAATATCTACTCTAATTCACAAAATTTCAGGGTAAATTTTCCCTTTAAAAAGAAATTGAGGATTCTATATCCAAATATATACTGAACATTAATTAGTTTAACCCTCGTATTTCGAATCAAGTTAACCAAACTAAAACATAGAGTAGTTTTTGTCGTATTTTTATTTCGAAATAGTTAAAAAAAATTAAGTCCAAGTTATGCACGAAAAGACATAGGAAATTACACCAATGATTTGGAAAACAGATACTCTGTCTAACAATAGTTGTCCACTATTGACTTGACACGCCCCTTAAGAAACAATAAATAATAGGGGTAATATTACTATATTATACTTTGACTTTATTAAATTTAATGCTTTGAAAAATGTGTTAGATGATAAATAATATTTAATAGCAAGGGTAAAAACTATTTTCGAAATCCATTTTTCTACTCACAGATTTCTCAAGAAGAAGGCTCTAAATACCAATTGTTAGTTTTTTAATAAAGAAACTAAGAAAATAACAGAGAAAAACTTTGAGAGTAAAAATATATTGTTAAAGGAAATTTTTTAGGAAAAATTACAAAAATCCCTCCTTTTGGTTTACTTATTACCATTATTCCCTATAAGTTTTACAAATCTCCGAAATCTCTCATTTTCGCGCATCAGATTAGTGTATCTCGCGCATCAGATTAGTGTATCTCGCGCATCAAATTAGTGTATCATGTATAAAATGCACATCAGATTTAGTGTATCATGTATAAAATGTAATGTATCTTACTTAACGATTAATGTATCTTATGCATCAGTATATCAGCGCTTATATTATTGTATCTATTTGAGGGATGTCTGTAATTATAAACTTTTAAGGGATAAATTGTAATTTTGCCTTAAAAGTATGTGATTTCTGTAATTTTCCCTTTTTTATTATTTATTAATAATCCAGAGACTTACATTTATAGATATAATTCCTAACTAAAATTAATAAAATACGTACTAACTTATCAGTAAAATTTAAATAACAAATTAAAGAACTAACTCCTAAATTCAAGTCACATAGGATATACGACTCTAATAATTTAAAAACCCTAAAAGTAGCTAACTGCTTTATTTTTACAATATCCTAAGACATATTCTCAACAAAATCAATAATTTGTTATTTGAATTTTAATAATCAAACAAACAATTTAATACTCAAATCTAAACACAAATCAAAAGTTTCATATATTAGCGGTATAAAGAAGAATCAATCTCAATTATCACTTTGCCTAAACAACAAATCTATCTAATTAAAAACAAGTTAAGATTGTGTGTGCGGCAAAACAGAAGATCTACAAATTGGACAATTCTTCTTGCCCCTTTGCAGCCATTCCTCTATGCAAGTTGCGTGATATTCGTGTCGACAATGGAGCGTACCAATTGTGTCGCCATTTACATATTCAGATAAACATATGGAACATATCTCTTCAATCTTATTACCACAATGACTTCTTTTCTTCAACGCTCTATAATCAAATGGTTGTCCCCTGACACGACTACCAAAGTTGCGTTCACGGTTTCGCATTGTGACCATTATGTCATTCATTTCATCACTTCTCCTTGAGTAGTTATTATGATTTCCAAAAGTAATTCTTGAACCCTGAGAAGAATTTCTCGGATTTGTGGGAAACGGAGCAGCATCATCAATCACAAATACACCATCAATGTATTCACCATGTCTTACTAACAGAGCAGGATCCATACGAGCAATAAATCTTGAATCATCCATAAGTTTGCTTTTAATTGATGAATTCAATTGCAATATGAGAAAAACAGAGAGACCATATATAAAGAGATAAATGCTTGAGGGTTACGAGAATGTTTCCTTTAAGTTACTACGATTAGGGTTAGTAAACTATTACTACTATTTTTCCAAATCTATTTTTGATTTCTTTTATCATATTTTTGATTTTTTTAAAATTTTTTAAAAATATATCACTATAGACACATAAATTTTATTGATTAAATTCATGCTCATTTGGGCTTTACAAATAAATAAAGCTATTTTATTCCATTAAAGAAAAAAAATCACCCCACATATATATTTAAGGGGCAATATTACAAGTTTTAAATCTAATTTTAAAATATTATTGCTTATAACATTTTAATTGCGGGTTATAATATATCACTTTTTATTTATAAATCAATTTAATCGCACTTTATTAAATAATTAGTCTTTTATAATTATATTTTTATTATTAAGTGATATAAATAAATAATCAATCATAATTATCTCTTACACATTTTTAGGGATTTTATTCAATGTTCATACCAAAATATAACATTATACATCTAAAAAAAACGTCATAATTAAAATTATTATACACAAAAAAAATATAAAATCAGTACACAAATTTCATACATTTTTTATGCACACTTTTCATACATATTTCATGCTAACATTATAACTATTTCATCCCATAAGTCATCGCCTTTTCACAACAGAATTATGCCGAAATAATACTAATTCTAACTATTAATTTTCATTTATTAGATAAACAATATATGAAATTCATCTCAATATAATGCCAAAATTGTACCAACGTGGTATAACTAATATACCAATTTCAAATGAATTTCATGTAATTTTTTTAACCAGAAACATACAAAAAAAATGAATGTTCATACCAAAATATATACCAATTTCAAACATTTTTTATGTAATTTCAAAAAATAAATGTGCATACCAAAAACGTCATAATTAAAAATATTATACGTATCATTGTTCTTAATTTTTATTTTTTTTACATTTGGTTAGTAAATCAATACAAATAAAAAATTGCAAAGAACATTAACATGAAGGATCCCATCGATCACCATGCTTTAGTAATACTGATAAGAAGTCGTCCATTACAAGAAAATAAAGATTATTGAATAAAAACGAATAGGAACTAGATGAGAGTCACGACTAACTAGAGCAAAAATTGAGAAGAGAGAGAAATATTCTAACAAAAGAAAATAAATCTGTTTTGAACGAATTTTAACTGCTTTAAGTTAAACATTTTTTTTATGAATCTCCTATATGGCACATATTAATTATCATTAATGAATTCAAATTATTTACTACTAATATATCCGTTTTACTTTATTTGTTTTTCACAATAATTATATTTTACTGTTATTATAAATCTTTTTTATTTTATTTTTACTAAAATGTTAAAACCTGTAATTTTTTTATTGTTATAACTTAAAAATAAAGAATAATGTCATAACTTATAATTATTAGTCCTATATGTGTCAATTATAAAATTTTCACGGAGTTTGGGATTCTAAATTTCCTTCCCCTTCCTTAAACATTGAGTTGTTCATCAATTTTATTAGGAGTTCACAAGTTATTACTTAATTTTCTTGTAAAAATATAGAGTCTACAAAAAAGTTACTGGGTTCGTCCGAACCCATGAACCCCACTTAGCGCTGCCCCTGCCTGCAGGGGATCAATTTGGTCCGTGTACCATATCGACATGGTATCCGACCTTCCGAACTCCTCAATTACATCGTACTAGCAAGGTATCCGTCCCTCCAAATATATGTAATCGCTCTTTCAGAACCTCACATTTGATTCGAGTCACTCATCAACCGAAAGGTTATAATTATCCTTTATATACTTATTTTCTTAGTTTTCCTTTTCAGGTATTTGGGAACTTAGTAGCAAACTAATAGCACTTGTTATTTTTTCTATCCATTCCATTTGCTCCTGCACTCTTTTCCTGAATAAACAAAAATATGTATTTTTACTAATTAGACATCCATGTTTAAAGCCAGTTCTCTCACCACAGCCCTTGCCACGGAAAAGAATTATAAGATTTTACCTGCAACGTATATTACTTTGTTTGTGAAAATTGAGATTATTCTAAAGCAAAATCTCAGATCAGATTAATATGTATATACTTTTTGAAAATGTAAGAACTGCAGTAGGATATTTATTAAAACCGTTTAAACGTTATGAATATTGAATGCAGGACCAATCAAGGAATTGTAACACTACAAGATGCGAGGGAGATGGGATCATTTATACAGAGGCGAAGCCAAGATAAAGAATTTGAGGGTTCTATATTTTGGGACTGAAAAGATAAATATTGCAAAACCTGCTTCCTTTAAAAAGGAAATGGGAAAATTTTATTGATAGAGGGGTTCAATAACCCACAACACCACCCTTTATCACCACTGAGCTGTCGGGGGTTCACAAGTTAATATACATATATACTTATTTAATTTTCTAATAGAAATATAAGGTCTACGGAAAAGCGAATGGGTTCGTCCGAATCCATGAACCCCCACCTAACTCCGCCTATGGGGATCAATCAAACATAGAAACTCCAAATATTCTTCTTTTAATACAGATGAAGATTTTGCTTATGATCATCAATAAGTTTGTCCTTGTGTCTAACAGTTTGATCTTGACTTGCCAGCACACAGTTGAGACGAATATTGCAAATAGTTAGCAGTGAATAGTTTGCTTACTAAACGTCGCACACGGAAGAGAAAGCTGTAGAACATGATATAGAAACTAAAATGGCCCCCAATATGTAGACTGACGAGAGCAGGGGTAGCTGGTGTGTGAGAGGAGAGTAGTCATACAATAGTGAGGCTATTAAAGAAACCATACTGCTCTGTGCAAGGAGAAGTAATATCAAGCTTAGCCTTTATTTTCAACTCAAATCAGCTAACCTCATCAAGATTGCCTCATCAGAACTATATTTGCTACTTCCATCATCAACATCTCGAACTTGTATTGGTTCGGGTAAAATTGGAAGTGTTGGAGGAGGTACTGGTCATGTTGGTTGCCCCGTCAAGCGCAAAAAGAACCATTATAGTTGTGCATATCATCCTCATTAAAGTTACCCCATGATCATTTGGTAGGTCAATGGTTATTTTTGATGTGAGAGAGATTTTTTCCATGGATGGATAGTTAGGCTTTTGGCTACGTGTTAATCTGAACAGATCAATCAAAGAGACATTTGTAAATTCGAAAGATGTAAAATCACCTTAAACCGTATAGCTCCACAAGCAATCAAAGAGACATTTGGAAGATACATATATGAACTAAGTACAAAATTAGGTAGATACTGACCTTATCAGTGTCAATGTCATAATGGAATTGACGACGTGTTCACTGTTGCCACTATGATTTCTGGTCAAAAATTTAAAATGATTTGTGCTGGTGCTCATCATTTGATATCTTTCTAAGATGAACAGATACAGCCAGAGACAAACTCTCCGTTATTTAAATTTTCATCTTATGTAAGAGTGGAGCAGAAGATTAAGAAGGGGGCAATTATAGTTATATCTCTCTGTTTAATGAATCATTTCGAGAAACTACATAGCAAAATAAATACTCCCCAACGTAACCTTGAAAATGAAGTGGGGAAAGAAAGTTGATACGTCAACAAATTTAAATAGTGTCACAGAGTTAAGTTCAGAAGCAATATTAATCTGATATTCACATTTTAAAATCGAGTAGCTATAGCTCCGAAAGATTTGTAAATGACAGTCACTAAACATTACTTCATACTAAAAAATCATTACATCAACTGAACAAAAATTGTTCAAATTTAGATGGTTAACCAATGACCAATAAAATAAATGTCTAGCTAGCTAAGACTAACAACTTAATAAAAAGTAAAGTTATGTTGCTGTGATGTCAAAACAGAAGATCTACAAATTGGACAATTCTTCTTGCCCCTCAGCAGCCATTTCTCTATGCAAGTAGCGTGATATTCGTGTCCACAATGGAGTGTACCAATTGTCTCGTCATTTACATATTCAGATAGACATATGGAACATATCTCTTCTGAATCAACTTCAATCTTATTACCACAATGACTTCTTTTTTTCATCATCACAATTTCCTCCTGGTGTTGGCCTACTTCAGGTAGATCAAGCAAAGCTCTATAATCAAATGGCTGTCTGCTGAGACGACTACCAAAGTTGCGATCAAGGTTTTGCATAGCAACTATTGATTGATTGGCATACATCATGAGTTGTGACATAGGAATCATCAATGAATTGATGATAAGTATATGGATCCCAGAAAGCAGAGTAGTTATTAAGTGGAGCCAAGTGATTACGAAAAGTATTTCTTGAACGGTGAGAGGAATTTCTTGAGCGATGATTGTGGGGTTGTGAAAGATGAGGATTTGTGGGAAACAGAGAAGCAGTATCATCAGTTGACAAAGACACCATCAATGTATTGAGCATGTATGAGAAACAGAGCATTATCCGAATGAGCAATAAAACCAGAATTCATACTCATCATAACAACAAATAGAGAAACAAAAGTAAAATTTAGCGACAGACAAGAAACAAGATTAAGTTGGGGTTCTGCAGAATGAAGAAAAGAGAGCTGCAAATATGAATTCAGTACCAAAACACTTGGCTCCATAGAGAGATAAATGGTTAAGCGCATCCTATAACGGTAATATAAATATTGACACGCTTAACAGAATGTTTCCTTAACTAATAAATTGACACGGTTACCATAATTTTTCCTTAACTAATAAATTGACACGGTTACTATATGATGAAAGGGCATATATACAACCTCAACTTTACAATTTGGAATCATTATACACCTATTAAAATAGTAGAGCAAAGATGTTCTGGTTGTCTAATAAATGATATATATTTACCTTTTGGTTAATAGAATACCTATAATTACTAAATTGAATCATATATATATATATATATACACTAATTTTTGAACACGTGTGTCCCTTGTGATTTTTTATAGATCCATTTAAACGATTAAAATTAAATTTATTTGAGCAACCAATTATAAATTTTGAATTTTGATGAGTAGTTAGCAAACTTCCAATAAAATCACAGATGGCTAATAACTTGAACGTAAATAAAAATACAAATTTACAACAATAAGAATATCATAGAAAATTAAACTAAAGAATTCTATTAGAGAAAACACAAAAAATAGAGAAGAAAAATATACAACATACACATTCTTCTAACACTTTATTCGTAACAATATATATGGAAAAAGAAATAGAGAATTAGTACACAATTTTTATTACTATATTTCATACTGGATAATAGTGAAGAGTGTTGCTTGGTTAAAATTTGAGTAAACAAAATACACAATTTCGTAACTACTCATAGAAAATAATAAGAGAAAATAACTTATAACTTACCTGTTAAATATGTAGCTTCCATTTCTTTTTCTATTAACGTTGATAGCTATATATATTGTTGATTTACCATTTCATTATGGATAAATATGTCATTGATGAGAAGATTTGATAGTTTATTATCAATTAAATTTGATAATTGACAATTTTAAGAAAATATGCAGTCAAAATATTCACTCAACACATGTGACTCTTTAACTTTCAAAATGATAAGAGGTGCAAAGGTGAAAACATCTTATTTTCAATGAATACATTCATTATACTAATAATTCACCATTTAATAAACTTCTACCTAAAAACGTTTTTTATTGCTATCATTTAGCATATAACATGTAGGAAGTAATTTTTAACAGTAAAAGGTAAAGGGTCAATCAGTTTCTCATTTAATTCATTTATTAGTAGGTAAATTTATTATTTAGTAGCAAGTAGTATAGGAATAGTATTAAGATGAGGGGTAAAAATGTAATTTATTTTTTTATGAATATTTTTGTAATTCAATTTTATAAATTTTGGGGGCTTCTCACTTATTAATATTATTATTATTATTATTAAAATTATTATTATTATTATTATTATTATTAATAATAATAATAATAATAATAAACATTACCTTTAATGCTTTATAATAATAAAAAAAATTGACTTAACACCTTTTCACTTTTAGTATTTAGTATAATATGATGTGATTAATATCTAACATTTAATCAAGTGGATGTTTTATAATATTTTATTTTAGTGTATGTAGGGGTACAATATTATTTTTAATAATATTAATAATTGACTTAACACCTTTCCACATTTAGTATTTAGTATAAAATGATTTGATTACTATTTAGCATTTAATTAATTAGATATTCATAATATTTAATTTTAGTGTAAGAGTAAAATAGTAATCCAACTTTGAACCTAAAACCTTCCCACTTTTAATAATAATAATAATAATAATAATATATATATATATATATATATATATATATATATGGAAGCTTGCTTGCAAGTTTCTAGACCACAAACAGTCCTTAACCGACGGTCTTTTGAATAAATAGCCGACAGGATAAGATTCTTTGTCCATGCCTTGTCCATGTGCCTGTCCTGGTACTATAAGAGAAAATATTTAGAAAATTTAAGAAAAATCTCGTGTAAATGTCTTAATCTAGAATAGATTAAAGAAAATCTACAAAAATCTTATGGTGAAAATCCATTAGAAAAATGGGAAAAGAATCAAGAAAGGGCAACTTTAGTACTTAAAGACCCCAGCATCATCATTAGAGTAAAACTCATGCTCTATAACGAAGATGATAAAATTGAGTTCAAAATACAACTCAAAGAATTAATCAACCTAAAACTGATTAGGATGAGTAAAAGTCCTCATAGCAGTCCAGCGTTTATGGTAAGAAATCATGCTGAGATAAAAAGAGGAAAGGCTCGAATGGTTATAAACTACAAAAAGCTAAATAAAAATTGTATATTTGACGGATATTTTATCCCAAATAAAAAACAATCTCATAAACCTCACAAAGGGAAAAACTTATTTCTCAAAATTCGACTGTTAAAGTGGATTTTAGCAGATAAAATTAACAGAAGAATCCATTCCGTTAACAGCGTTTAGTATGCCTAATGGACGATAGTGATGCCTTTCGGATTGAAAAATGCTCCACAAATTTTTCAAAGAAAAATGGACAAAATCTTCTCCGAAAAAGAATTCTTAATAGTATACATAGACGATATACTAATATGTTCAAAAACATATCAAGAACACCTAACACATTTGAAAGAATTTTCAGAAATATGTTTAAAAAATGGGATTATTCTAAGCTAGAAAAAGGCAAAAATAAATAAAAATGAAATAGAATTCTTAGGAATGATTATTTCAAAAAATGGAATTGAACTCCAAACTCACATTTCTAAAAAGATTATAGAATTTCCTGATAAATTGACAACTAAACAGGAAATACAACGATTTCTAGGATGACTTAACTATGCAGGAGACTTTATCCCAGAATTAGCAAAGAAAAGAAATATATTGCAAAAATTGATTAGAAAATCCAATAGACTTGGATGGACTGGAGAACACACTCAATGTGTTAAAAAATTAAAGGAAGAATGTGAAAAATTACCAAAACTTAGATTACTAGATGAAAAGGATAATCTAATCCTACAAATAGATGCCTCCGATTACCATTGGGGAGCGTTATTACAAACAGATTTAAACGAAATCTGCAGGTACACCTACGGAACGTTTAATGAAGCAGAAGTCATGTACTCAACTAATGAAAAAGAATTATTAGCAATTGTTAGAGGAATAAGAAAATTTTCAACTTTTCTATTGCCTAAACAATTCATCATTAGGACTGACAATACTCATGTATAACGACTAATATTTAACAAACTTCCTTCTGAGCCTCAGTACAGGAGATTACATCGATGACAGGTTCTGTTGTCATTTTATTCTTTTAAAAAAATTGAATATATTAAAGGAATTGACAATTCTCTTGCAGATTTCTTATCAAGAAACGTCCAATATAGACAATCAGACACAAATCCTGATTAACATGATCTATGAAAAAATACAACATGTGGAACAATCCATAGATGACAAAAGCCACAAGTTATTCAAAATTTGAGATGAATTAGCAAGCTTGTCAGAACAAGCAAAAATGATGTAGTATGAGATCAACCAACTCAGTGCTGATCAAATAGAAAACATGAGTGGAATTTTACTCTTATGTGAACATTTGGATAATTGTCCAAAACGGAATTCAAATCCAAAAGGGAATATCACTCCCAACAAAGTGGCAGGAGATGTCTCACTAAGCACCTAGTGCCAAAAACATCTCGACGTTAAGCACGTATATGCCAAACCCTAAGTCTAAGGATATCTCACTCCAAATTTCTATTTGTAAAAAATAAATAAAAATAACAACACAGGTAATTCTAGAAACATTGATGGTACTTTTTTTTTTTAATCTTTATCAGTCTAGAAAAATCTTTATCAGCTTAAAACCCATGTACTATTTCTATTTCCTTTGTTTCCGATTTACAATATCTCTTATTTGGTTCTTTGCTCCATCAATTTGCAGGGTTGAGAAGTCCTCGTAAGAGTTTATTGAAGTGGGTTTTCCTGCATTTGGATGGCTCTTTAATTGCATTAGAATTATCAAAATCAGGTTCTTGAATTGCTACTTTTGTCCAAATTCTTTTGTAATTCCCATTTCTGAAATGAATTAATTGCAACTATTAGTGTAAAATTACCGAACTTTAGAGATATGAATTTTAATATCAATGGTGTTATAGATTATCATTTCGTTGAGGTAAGCAAATTCATAAATTGATATTTTACATGTTTGATTGTTTTATAAACTACCAATAGCACAGAGAGTTTATTTAACCATGATCCGATTAGACGTTGCTGAAATTACTTATTGCGAGTATTAGGTTTCATATTTCTTTCTTGATTCTTGATGTTTTGTATGAGGTGGAACCTTGAGCCATTTCATCCTTTACACTCACCTTTTCATTCAGTAAGTATATTTGGATGCTATGATGGTGCTTACAGTTTGGCATGCTAGAAAGAAGATAAAATATGAAGATTGATATTAGCACATGAGAGCATTGTTTTAGAGGAGTTCGTCAAATGGGTACATGTTTGAGTCTACTATCTTGGAATTTGTCGTTATTTAAGAACATTTGGATCACTTTAGAATCTTGGAAGTTCAGTTGAGACTTAAGAAAAACAACAACTTTCTGGGAAAAAAAATTAGTGCTGGTTTGGATTGGCTTATTTAAGTGTTGTTATGATAAAAAAACTTTTAAACACTTCTGAAATATTTGGATAAAAATAAAAAAAGAGCTTTTTAAGCACTCTCACGATTCTCTCCTTCTCTCATTTTATTACTTCTTAAGTTAAACTAGAAACAGACAAATATAGTCTTTTGTCGACTGAATTTACTATCGCCATAGACCAACTGATTCCAAATCTTGATTCTTTTTCATTTTTGTTGTTACACAAGACACCCTTTATATATTATTTGTTTTATTCTATTTAGTACTTTTAGTATTTCAAATTTGGGATGTGGAAATTTTTTGTTTGGATCAAACGAAAGAAGCCAATCAAGTATTTAATTCATTGGAGCCAAAATTCTATGTTTCCTCACCAGTCACCCGTCAAGAAGCAGCTGCTGCTAAGCAGATCATTGAGAATCATTACCAACACTATCTTCAAGGCTTGCAAGATTGCAAGGAAAGGGTTTTTCCTATGTAATATTGTGTAGATTCATTATGAAATGACTAGATTTATTTAGGCAATACCAATTAATCAGGAATATATTTTTAGTCATGTTTATATCATTTACTTTCTAGGAGTCTTTTGACCTTATCAAAGACTCATGGATAGGAAATATAGAGAACTTGAAATTCCTTTTTCATTGTCGTTACTGTTCTTTCTTCTGTCTGCTGTGTAATGTTCTCTATTTCGCATTATTTGATTTTTGTAATTACTGCTCTCATATTGGTATTCCCCTTTTTCAAACTGTTCGAAAATGTGTTATAAGCCGAGGGTCTATCAGAAACAACCTTTGTCTCTATGAGGCAAAGGTAAGGTTTGTGTCTTATTGGATACATTGGGTATGTTGTTCTTGTTGTTGTACTTCTCATTTTTTTTAATTTTTATTTTGTAAATCTTGATTTGGTTAGTGAAGATTCATATAGTCTATATTAACTTGTTTGAAACTAAGATGTAGTTATTCTATTTATGCAATATGTATAATTTGTATTTTGACTTTTAAATTGTTTTATGCTATGTTTGTGTGTTTCAGGCGAAGAGCGTTGCGGAGGAAGTCACAAAAAGCATAGTTACCGGATGATGATCAAGAGAGAAGATGCTGAGGAATTTGGAGAAGAGGGAGACTAAACTTATGAATTGCAGAGGCATAGAATTGGAATGTATGACTTTGAATTGTTGACAGTCATTGGTGAAGGCACATTCGGGGAGGTACATTATCTTTTTAACTCTGTTCATTGGATTGGTTTCTAATTCATGTTTTCATGATGTAAATTTCTTTAAGAAGATATCAGGATGATAATTGTATTTCTCTATTTGCATATTGAAATGATTTGGGCTCGAATAGAGTAGAATAGATATAGAGGACTCATATAGCTTATCTTAATTAGTTGATAATTGGAGCATAGTTCATTGTTTGATTGATTTTAGTAATTTAGTGCTGATCAGATACTTGGATCAACAAATTAGATGCTCCTTTTCGATCAGAGTAACTTAAAATATGTCTTCATTTTTCTATTAAGTGATTTAAGGACTAAAGTTTGTGCATTTGCAAGTTATTGAACTTCAAAAGTAAAAAGGTGCAAATTAGTCTTCCTATTAGGGTAGAAAACTCTTGCATTCGGTCACCCATTTTATCAGATGTAGCAGGTGAATTTTACCATTTTTCATTATTCATGAATTCATGTTGTTGTATTCTGTTTGCCTCCTTAAATACAAAGAATATATGAAGTAATTCAAGGTAAGAAAAATCTAAGAATTGTAAGTAGGTGACTTGCACTAAGAGCTCACATGTGTGTGCCGTAACACAGATTATGATTTATCATCGGCTGAAAATATACTTTAATTACTAGGAGAAGTTTATTTTAAAGAAGCATTTGCACAAAGTATACTTGATTCAGTGTTAATCATTGAACCAAAAAATTTAACACAAAACAAGAATTTCTAAATTACATTCACAAGTGTTCTCCCTATTTCTTTCTTTGTTGCTCTGTGTTATGGGAACAAATGCAAGATTTGAGCTAGCAGACCATCAATGAAGAAAGCAATAAATGTAGTTATAACTGATGGCATAGTTTAATTAATTTTTTGATCATCCTACTCTATAAATAGAGCTGACTGAGTATTCATACAACATCCATCTTTAATCTTTAATAACGAATTGCTTCTTTAACGAACAAGTAGTTATAACTTTCTCAATGACTGATCAAAACCAAGTCCAAATTACCATTCCAAAAGATCATAATGCCCACAAGAGCAGGATTTTGACTATCCTCAAAGAACACAGTGGGTTCGAGCCATTGTTCTAGGAGCCAATGATGGATTAGTTTCAATTGCATCCTTGGTGATGGGTGTTAGAGCTATCCAAAAAGACGTAAAGGCCATGACACTTGGCTTTGTTTGTCTATTAGTACTATTTAAGTTATAATTCTTGCTCAAATTTCTCTTAATGTACTTGATTAGTTCAGTCATAGTCTTAATTCCCGTACAGTTCTCTGATTCTAGAATATTATTGCCGATCAGGGTCTTCAGATTGGAGAAAAGATGAAGGTATGATATATATTCGTCTTGCCGTAATCTCTAATTACCAAAGATGTCGTGAATATACTGGGAGGAGGCTGACCAACAATAGTTGGACATATGCTCTAATTATCTCTAATTAGCGAAGATGTTGTGACAAGCATATGTCCAACTATCTTTTCTATGGCTGCAGATTTATCCTTCACAAAATAACACACAATATGCGCTCTTTCCTCTGTATTTATTTCAGTGTTTCCGTTATAATTTTCATTTTTTTTTTTTAATTTGGTGATTATTTGTTTCTATAACGTTTTACATGAGTTGATTTATGTGAAACAAGATGGTTTGGCACCTGAAAAAGTTGGGGAAGTTTTGTTCTTGAAAAAAATTCTTGGTTTTAGTTCAATCGTGTTTTTTTTTTAATTGTTAAGTATTTGTTCTTGCAACGGAATTAAGGTTGTTGGCTTGCTGCTTATAGAACTCAACTCATGTATAACATTACAGATAAATCAACTCATGTATAATATTATAGAACTCGAGGATGGGGGAACAACTAGATACATTTCATACAGGCAAGTCAAGATACCAGGTTCTATACTGATTTGTTGCGAGTCTCAACCTCTTACTTTTTCTCCTATGCTTTGGTGGTTAATTTCTTTAGTTTTTATTTCTCAATGGTTAGTCTCCAGCGGTTTCCACTTCAAGTCCACCAATTCAACGTAAACCCGCTATCGTATTACATAGAGCTTGTGTGCTCTTACCAAACTATCCTGTTCTTTTGTCCACAGCCATTAGCACACACTCCTAATAACTACGACATCATAGTAAAATCCCTTTGTTAGCGTAATCGAACAGACCCGTGGAATATAGTTGGACTGGTATTTTTTTTCTTTAACTTATTTAATGGCAATTAAGATTCTACATTAACACTTGACTTATAATATATGAGCTTCCTCTATTCTTTTTCCATCATAAAATTTTATTTTTCCATGTTGCTTCTGAATTTTTTATTCGCCTTTTCCAATAAAAAATGTTGGACGCATTGAAGAAAAACAAGTTTTATTCCTAATGGTAAAAGTGACAATTTGTCATGGGTAGAAAGGAAAGCAGTGGCACAGCTTCATGATCAGTTGCAAAAGAAGTAAATATGTAGAGAAATCTGAAATTATCTTTCTAATAGTTGTGTTTATGTGTCTCTTACAGCTCTGATTTAATCTATCACTTAAGAGATCTGCGGTGATAATCTTTCCACGTGATTTGTTGACCTTTTGTATATCAAAATGTTGTCTGAAACTTTGTGAACTCCTTATTTGCTTTTTATCTTGTTCCTTATTCATCTTCTTCATTCCACTAGCTTCTCTAAAAATGCCATAACTATGAAAGTTTCGATCTTGATTCTAAACATAAACCTGACGCAATAATTCATTGAGACCTGAAGCCTGCTTCTGTTAAGTCTGTCTGGCTGTTTCACAGTCTCGTGCTTTGTTTGTTTATTGGTGGCTGAAGAAAGCCCGTTAAATGTCTGGAAAGCTTTTAATTTCTGAGTGAAATGACAAACATATTATGGGATGAATCTGGATACGTGAAAGTTGCAGTTGTTGGACTTAGTAAGCTGATCAAATCTACCCAAACTGTCAAGGAAGATTGACCATTGAAGTGTCAAAAGGATTCATGTACGTGTATTGCAACATTTTATGCCGTTAAAGAAATATATCCACACTAATAATTTGTCACTGCGACGTTGCCTACTTTATAGCATGTTTTAGTTACTCCTATGTTTACTTGATTTTTTTCTTTTTGCTAACTAATATCGTATATAAACAATTGGTTTAGATTCAAAAAGTTCTCATGGTTCTACTGTAGTCAATCAATAGAGGGATTGGAGCGCTAGATATTTTGTTTAATTGTGTTGAACTAATAGTTGCCGCTTCTACAAGTCCTTATACAGTCAGATGTTAAGTATTTGCAAATGAATTTGAGTTATTCAGATTGTGTAAACTTTTGTTGTTTAATTTCAATGTTTGAGACAAACAAATGAAGAATACATTGACTTTCAAGTTGGGCCCGTGTTAGCACGGGCCATACTTATCTAGTTTATATATATATATAAAAGAGAACTCCAGGTCCGCCTAGGTGGCGTTACTACAAACTAAGATTCCCTTTTAATTTATTTATTTGCAAAACTAGTTTTTCCCTCCTCTCAGAAACCTTCACAACTGTTACCACCATCTTACAAATTAAGTGTAACGACCTGTTCCCATCGTTATAGAAAAGACAATGAGAAAATAATTTGGGCCAGAAAACTTTTTGGTAGTGACTTGAAAATTCCTAACCTAGTTCAGATTTGGATGAAATCTGAGTCATGCGAGGTCTAGAGAGATCTGGTAATGAATGAGAGATTTAATAATGAATTTGATTATATGAGTAGATAGCTAATACGTTAAGGAACCCGTATGGCTTTATAGAATCAAATTTGGGCTAGTAGAACTCTTAAACTGGTCTTAGCGTGAAAGGGTAGTTTTTGAACGTCATGGGTTGAATGTGTGTTTGGAACTCAAATTCTGACTCTCTATCTCCGTGTAAGCCGCTGTGGCGGGATGGGGTTCGCTGTAGTGGCTCAGTCGCGAATTAAGTCAGGGAAAAAACCCCAAAATGTTATTTTTCTACAAGTTTCATTCTTGAGAGTTAAGAGACGACTCCAGGCGATTTCTTGACAGTTTTCACGACTTTTGGTACTAAATGTAAGGATTTTACTCCCCTAATCCGTTTTTCGATCCGTAGAACATAGTTTCTTGGTTAAATGTTATTGGGGGAGGGTTTTGGGCTGAATTTGATGGTGGGAAAAAGCCCTAGCTGCACCTTAGGATCATGGGTTTGGTCTTGGGTTATTGGGTTTGTTATAATCTGGGTAATTAGACCTTAATTAATTGATCCTTGCATTAAATTGTTGTTTTTAGACCACGAACAAGCGGAAAGAATCCGAAAAAGAAAGATTCAAGTGCCTTAGGAGGATTCACACTTGGTTTCGAGGTAGGTGATGGTTTGATTTCATGTTTGTGCGATGTATGTTGGTAATTGCCTCGTTGTAATGCATGTATGTATGTATGTGAATGAAGCCTTGTTGATCGAACCTAATGAAATGAGTATGAATGAACAAATGTATGCCATGATTCAACACTTGATAGTATGATTATGATGTGGTTGTGTTGAATGGACCAGGTGTCACGTTTCGACACACTAATTGGGATCGGGTGTCACGTTTCGGCACTTATAATGAAGTGGGTGTCACGTTCCGGCACACTAACAGTTTGGGTATGGGTTCCATGAGAGGACCATTGAATTGTCATATCTACTTGTTATTGAGAATGTGTAATTGTACATTGCTCCTGAAATCATAACCAATGTGTACATATGTTCTGTACATGTCATGTTTACTTTGATGTGACTGCTTATATATGTTTTGCTTACTGGAATAGCTGCGTCATCCTACCAGTACATTGTGGTTGTGTACTGATACTACACTTGCTCGTTCTTTGTTGAGTAGAGAGCATCTTCAGGTAACTACTGATAGACCTTAGCTAGGAGATTAGTGATCGAGACCGGATTTCAAGGGTGAGCCAGTTCTTTCAGGCTGCCATGAAGTCCTCCATTTTGTTTAGTTCATTCTCTTCGGACTTAGACTATTGTTTAGATGTTTTTTTATGTTTGGTTGGGGTTGTACCCTTTTTCTTAGACTTGTTGCACTTTAGATATTTTGATACATTGACTTTCAGGTTCTAGCGGTTGTTTTCCGCAATGTTTGATATTTTGTTTTGTTAACTTTCGGAGTTTATGGAAACTCCAGTTTTCTTTAGACTTTTTTTTTTTTTTTTTTGCAAAACGGTTCAATAATATTCTTAATCTCCTAATAATAATCTTCACAATTATTCACATAATGGACTACATAAATAAATATGAGCGCATAAATGCATTCTAAAGTTGCTACAACAGAAGACTAGGAAGTCTTATTTAAGTTCTATTTGTATGAAATTCAGTTCACAGCATATGATCAAATCCTCCAGCCTGTAGAGCAACCCGATTCCGATTAACGCTATGGAGCAGTTGTTGCAGCCACCTCCTCGTCATTGGATTGTCACGAAGACAACTCTGGAAGGTGGTATCTCCAAGTATATCGGGAAGACAACCTCTCAGTGCATCACATGCCCTTGGATTATATGACAAACGAAGATAGCACCTAATTATGTGTTTCAGCAATCTTGATGAAGGTTGTTCAGCAAGTGTGCCGACCATATTCCCTAGAACTCGGGCTACTGCAAAAAACCTTTCCGCTGTGGTACAGATGTAATCCAGACCCACATCATCTAGAAGGATATTTTGCACAATGAAAGTTGCAACATTTTTCGATAATTCACTCCCCATCTCCATCGTGCGCAAGCACAGCGGAATTATTTCTGTTGAAAGAAGAAAACTGATAACTGCAGTGTCATCCACCTTCACAAGGGCACCAATGACACCTAAGCTTGGAAGTCTCAGATATTCAAAAGATCTTGACTTGCTCGTTGTATTAAGAAAGGGGTACAGATACAAAGGAATATGTGCATTGAGGAACAACATTCTGTTGTCAGGGTGAGAGGCTACGCACTGAAGAAATGCTAGTGCATTACAAACTCTATTGGATAGTGCAGGAGTCAGAGTTGGAGGCGACAAAACAGGGTAGATAGAAATTATCTCCTGTAGCAGAGCAGCGATAGTAGCACATGAGTTCCACAATAAAGGGGCCAAATCCTAGAAAAGTTCCCTTTTCTTAGAAAGCTCTAGAAGAGCATTTTCACGAAGTTCAGGATTGCTGAGATCAAGCACTAGCTGTTCAGCCGATTGCATGTTGCGATCGTTATTAGCCGAAGCTCCGTCACCGGCCAACGACGACGACGGCGACGCAACTCCTCCAAAACCTCTGAAACCTCTGCCGGCGCCGATTGAGAACTAAGGTAAGTTTGTCATGCCCTCCATTTTCTTTAGACATTTAAACCTGCTTTCGTATCTTTAAATACCTATCTTTTCGTTAAGTTGTGTAGTTGGGTTGTAGTAATGGTTCTCCCACCGGAGAGTTAGTGTGGGTGCCACTCACGACGATCTGGGTCGTGACATTAAGACTCCACCAAATCTTCCATATGTAAAATAGCAGCCTCCTTTAAACTTACTTAAGCAACTGATAGTCAAATAAGAATATTAGGCCAAATTGAAGTTTAACCAGCTGGTATCAGAATAAAATATTGGGCCAAACTATGTGAGTTAGTTGAATTAGTGTTAGTGAAAATTTACAAGATAACAAAAATACAAGATTACAATTGAAAATAAATATGAAGAAAATAAATCTCTTCAGGCTGAGGCGCGAATATCCCGCTCTCTTTAAGGAGATTCAAGCCCACTGCAACAAATGTTTTCACCGGTCCAGCAGTAGTCCTTCTTGACTTGTCTCCTCTAGGATACAACAGCCTAATCACAAAATATAACTCAACAACTCTGGACAAGAGTTGAGTCCAAAGCTCCACAAAAAGAACACCTCAAAGAACACCTCCCTTCAACTAATAAGAACTCTCTTTTTGACCAACTCTTTCACTCTATATTTTTCTTATGTGTTGTGTGTCACAAACCAAATGTAGACCACCACTATTTATACTACAAGAAGTCTTCCTAGCAATGAATAGGAAGATAATAGGATAGTAAATAGTGAAGATAATTGTCTTAGGAGTTACATAGGTTGCAAAGAATAATGGAGAATAAAGTGTGAAATAAAGTGAGTGCATCCAATGCCACTAACGGGCAGAATGAAGAATGCCACTAACGGGCAGAATGTAGAATTGCACAATGGCACAATAATGTGCACCAAATGAAAATGTCAGAAACGGCACAATCAATGTAATTAAGCCTCCTAATACATTGTTCCAAGGATAATGCAAAAGAGACTAACGTTCGGGAAATGGAATGTGCATCTTAACTATAATTGTATAATGTTAAAATGCTCCAATACCAACACTTAGATGTATATATAACAGTTATACCTTGAGATTTTTCTTTTTAATTTTGGGATTGTGAATGCTTCTCCTTTAATCTTACGTATACTTGCATTGTTGCATGCATTAATCTACAATTTCTCCATGTCTTAATTTGTGGTACTTTTTATATATGTAACGTTTAAATATATAAATTTTATTTGAAAAGGAGAAAAGGGGCATATATATTCCTCAAATTTGTGATTACGAGAGGCTAGCTATATCCCTCGTCAAAAAATAATACATATATATCCCATCGTTTAATGAATAGTGTAGAATTATCCTTTTCATCAATATACCTATATGGTTATATTTACTGAATCAATAAAATTCTAGAACAGATTTCTTAATTTCAAAGATATTACGTGGCTTTTAAGAAATTACTCATTCCATTTTTTTAATTACGGAATTATCACATAGGTTGGTTGGGCAGAGTAAAAGAGGAGTTAGATATTTTTAGTTAGATCGAGTAGGGAGGGGTAAACAATAAATAAATTGCCTAGTATAATAATCACGTGCTATGTATTTATTCTGCATAATTTCACTTTGAAATAGTACCTTATAATTACACTTCACTTTTTCTAGCATCTTTCTCCCCCTCCTCTCTCTCCCTGACCCTCTCTCCCCTCACTCTCTCTCTTTTTTGTATATTATTGTGTGTTTGTATATTTGTTATCTTTCTTTCCCTCATTCTCTATAGCCATTTTTTATATATATTTTTCTGTGTGTTTGTATAAATTATATATTTTCTTTCTCCATCTCTCATTTCTGATCTTTTTTTCTTGTATTTTGCTTAATTTGTGTGTTCGCATTGGTTATATATTTGCTCTCTTTCTATTCCCCCGCCCCCCTATAACATTTTTCTTGTATTTTACTCTGTGTGTTTGTATCAATTGTGTACTTTTTCTTTCTCTTTATCTCCCTCCCTCTCTGGTAACTTGCGAAACTTTGAAAGAATTATACTCCCTGTGTTCCAATTTATGTGACTTACTTTTCTTTCTAGTCAGTCCCAAAAATAATGACACGTTTCTATATAAAATAACAATTTAACTATAAAATGTCTAGTTTATCCTTAATGAAATGATTTACATCAACTCAAATTTTTATCCTTCATTTTGGACCACAAGTTTTAAAAGTCTTCCTTTCTTTCTTAAACTCTGTGCCGAGTCAAACTACCTCAGATAAAATGAGACGGAGGGAGTATTCCTATCACGCCCTAAGCCTACACCCTGGACGTGGCTGGCACTCGAAGATCATTGCTAGCCCCCAAGAGAACTCTTGGCCTGACTTACTGACTCAGCGGAAGACTCTAAACATTTTACTATAATCAAATGAACTTACTCAAATAACTTTAGTGAAATAACTCAGAATGTTTAATGGTCAACATTCAACTTGGCCAAAATGGCAACTCAAGTCTTAGCATATGAAAAAAAATGAGAAGACTAAAGAACTAATAACTGAATGTCTATGAAGCCTCTAACAACTGAGATGGATGTTGGGACAATCCCCACAACATCCTAATGAACTAAACTAGAAAGCAAATAAAGGAGTCCTCCGAATGCAAGGAGGCTCACCACAGACTTTGAGTGCTCAAGCTGGATCAACGAGGTGTTAGATGCTGATCCTGGTTACCTGCATCTGCATCATAAGAAGATGCAGGCTAACTGGCATCAATATATTTAATATACGAGTATGCGAGTTGGAATGCTAAAACAAGATATATGCTTGAAAGGAATTTGAAGAAAACACTTACCTTGGCTCTTTTCAACTCATGAATAAACTTAACTCAGAATAAAGCAATGAAACACATGCATTATATGAAAAACTTTATAAAACAGTAAAAACAACTTAGTTCATTAAAGAAAATGAAATAACAACTCAACTTTACTCATATACAAAGTAATATAGTTTAGGTGGGAGTTTCTCTAACCGACACCCACCACTATGAGCCTAAGTGGTGATACAACGTCTTTTGACACGCTGCCATAACGGTCCTATACTTTGCCGTCATATAGAACCTACTTAACTTAGTGGATCCACTAACTTAACTTATGTGATCATCTAAAAAGTATGACCCATTAATACCCCTGATGACTACATGGTTTATGGAGACTTGAGTTAATATGATCTCGCATCCCCGTATCGGTGCTCAATACTACTCCCAAAAATATACTTAGCTCATATGTTTAAAAACATAACTCTTTCTTTAGATTGAAATAATTACTCAAAGCTTATCCCAAAGGCTCTCTTGGAATCGATATTCCCTTTTCTTGCTCAAATGTGAAAACATTTAAATCGATGTTCCCTTTTCTTGCTCAAATGTGAAAACATTTATAAACTTCTTTGGGAATACTTAGTTCCCTAATAACTTTTTATTTTGAGAAATGAACTCAACTCTTTACTCTTTGCTTAACTTGAAAACTTGAGTCGTAAAATGAATTTAAAACATTGTTAAAGACTCTTGAAAACTTAGGAAACTTTGCTTTGACTTGCTTCTTAACTTCTAGACTTGACTCTTGACTTCTTTAACTTTGATTTTAACTTTCCTTGAATTGGATTATGGATTCAAGGTTCATGATCTCATGTTTATGGATGATTTCATGATGTTTAGATGTACCTTAGAGTGAGAGAATCAACTAGGAAACATAGGTACAACACTTAGAAACTAGTACGAAAAGTTGGGGAAAGAATGGGGTGAACAAGCGTCCTTGGCGCTCTGAGAGGCGTGGGGCGCCAGGCCCAGAGGACAAGTTGGGGCGTGCTGGCTGGAGCGGCGCCCCAAGGGGTAAACTTCAGAGACTCTTTTGGGGCGCGCTGGCTGGCGCGACGCCCCACCCTTTTCCCCAAAAAATTTCGACTTTTCTCCTTAGTTTTTCATCTCTAAACCCTTTAAACTTCCATAGTTCTTTCCCCAAACACTTAGGATCATTAGTACCCTCAATACCCAATATATTTAACTCGAAAAATAACCCGGAAACACGAATCAAATCAACCCTAGGCATTCAACAATAAACCAACAATAATTCAACAATGTTCTTCAAGAACTTCACTTTCTTAGCATTCAAACAAACTCCAATTTTGCTGAATTGAAACAAGTTTGGCGTGTGGGTAAACTAACCCAACACTATGTGATCTCACATACCTTGGAGGGATCAGCCCGATGAATTCCACTCGCAAAACTTGAACGTTCTTGGCGATTTCTTGATTTCTCTCCTCTTTTCTCTTCTTTCTTCTCCTCTCCATGCCCTAGCGTAAATTCTAATTTTCTAAACTGAATAAAGTCTTGTTTTACCCCAAATAAATTCCTAAAAACGAAATAGGCAAATTAGGTAAGGAAAAGACTAGTTTACCCTTCCAAAACCCGGATTAGACTTTCCTTATTCTAACAGTCCAACTTCCAAAGGGCATAACTTACTCATACGAACTCGGAATCAGGCAAACTCAGCAGCGTTGGAAAGATCATCTCAAGAGCTTTCCAACCATATCTGGAACTACACCTAACTCATCTGGAGCTAGGAGTTATGATCGTTTGAAGTTGACCCAAAACTCACTTTAACTTAAAATTTTCCAGATTTCCTTACACTTTCCAAAAATGACTATTTCCAGATTTAAGCTTCTTTCTAGTTGCGAGATGTTACAATTCCTTACAATCTTCTAATGAACAATTTAAAGATGCCAACATGACTAGCTGCAATTCCAACAAGGTGGACGTTGGTAGTGCCTATAGTTTCTCTTGAGTGGCTCATTACCATTACCAATTTCAACAACTCTATCTTTGTCTCAATATGTTTCAAGTGTGTAACATTATCTTTACAATCTGATTTTTCATTTACACACAAGAAAAAATATCTGGATTTCTTTCTTACTTTATCACTTTGAAATGATTTATAAAAGAAACCATCCAAAGAAGGGTGTTTCAGTGAGCGAAACAAATATGGTGCGAAATTAGGAGTTAAATAGCTTCAAGCCCTGTTAGAATGGGTTAGAGTCGCACATTGGTAGGGAAATGGACAGGTGATCTACACATGTGAACTTAGACAATCCTATTTTCTTATGGGATTGAGTCAGACCTATGTGTTATATCGATCTTTACATAGTACCAGAGTCATGCTCATTCCTGTTTGGGCTCCCGATATGCTTATATGAATTTGGACAATTGTATCCTCATGAGATAAATTTTGGGGTTCAGTTAGGCCCAATATCATATCTTTACAAACTCAAATCAAATAGCTAGATTAATTAACTAACATCATCAGGTCATGAAGCAAAAAAAAAATCAACACAAATGGCAAACATAAAGTAAAGATTGAAGGTGAACATATGAAGAACCAAATCCATTATTCCAATGTCTTCTTATTCTTGGCATCTGAAAAACTGGAAAATAAGATAGTAATCAGTCAAACAGTAGTTATAAAATATGTTTCGTATAGATCATCGATTAGTTATTGTTATAACAAATAAAA
Source organism: Solanum stenotomum (assembly GCF_019186545.1). Lineage (NCBI taxonomy): Eukaryota > Viridiplantae > Streptophyta > Magnoliopsida > Solanales > Solanaceae > Solanum > Solanum stenotomum. The sequence goes on along the minus strand of NC_064286.1, from coordinate 44,795,711 downwards.
ACCTATGAAGACTAATATATTAAATAGTAGTTAAAATATACTAAAAAGATTAGCGCAGATCTTACCTTGCATAGCTGAAACACTGAAATGAAATCTTTCCCGATTAGTAACTTGTCTAAACGCGTTTATTCCTTCTTCTGTAATTCCTTAGACTTCGCTCCTTCCTTCTCCTTCGCATAATTATCTTTCGTTCCAAATTTTCAATGATTCTTACAAGCCATTTCAGATTTCTAGTTGATATCATGAAATATATTATGGATAATTCAATGCATAGTCCACTTCCATAGCCCATAAGAGCGGCTTTCAAAAAATCACTCAGAAATTCAGAATTGCTTTCTTGATCGTCTAGTCCAGATACAGTATAATTTGTCATTGCTACCCTATTTCTACCACTACCTTTTGAAACAGGAAATCCACGTAAACCATCATTGCCTTCATATGAATTGTTCTCAAATGTATCAAATTGAGATCCTTGAGGGATGCATCCTTGCAGATGATTGTGGGAGAGATCTAAGGATGCAAGAAACGTAAGAGAAGCAAGTTGTTGAGGTATCTCTCCTGAAAATTGATTAAACGAAAGGTCCAATGATTCGAGTACAGATAATCTTAATTCTAAGTGACAATGGTATTTGACCTTGCAATCTATTATGAGAGAAATTCAGCACTCGAAGTGCAATAAGATCTCCCATGATGCTTGGAATATCTCCTTCAAAGTTGTTACTTGAAAGATCAATAGTGGTGTAAACAGTCAAAATTCGTACAAGTTCAAGCTCCAATCCCTTGGTTGCAACTGTAATTGAATCTTGGTAATATGAATTTTCTCCAAGATATACTGGTGCCTTTTCATTGTTTGATCAATTATCCTCATGGCTTTCAAACATTTAAACATACTCGTAGGCAAGTTTCCCGTAAAGGCATTGTAAGAGAGATCGATGATCCGTAGCTGAAGAAACATGTTTTCACTTCTTAAAGTTCTAATGTGTCCATGCAACTTATTCGATCTCAAGCTTAAAACTTGAAGCTTTGAAAGAGTTCCCAACCATGTCGGGAATGTGTCAATGAGATGATTATCTCCTATATCAAGAACTTGCAAGTCTTTGCAATTGGCCAAAGTCCGAGGAATTTTCCCCTCTAGTATATTGCCATGCAAGTTGAGGCTTCTCAATGAACTTTCAATCGTAAAAATCGTTGGGAGAGTCCCAAAAAGATTGTTGCGATGCATATCCAAAACCTCAAGGCGGCTAATATTACCCAAACATTGCGGAATTGATTCCTTCAAGTTGTTTCTTGCCAAATCAAGCATTACCAGTGATGTCAAATTGCAAATAGATGAAGGGATTTCTTCACTAAGATTATTATGAGATATGAAGAAGTAACGTATGGAATTTGGCGGAATAGGTAGTGAACCTTGAAGCAAATTGGATCGCAAATCAAGGGTTTCTACAGACTGAAGAGGAATTGAATCCTCACTCGTCAACATATTTTGGGATATATTAAGAGATCCTAATGAAAACATCCAGTTAGACCATGCCCAATCAGGAATTCTTCCTTGAAGCTTATTATTTGAAAGATCCAAGTCAGAAAGCTTCTTTGCGGATCTTAGAAACTCTATTTCTTTCACTTCACATGCAGCCAATCGTAACGTACTAAGAGATCCTGGCAAAGTAACATTAACTTTGTTCTTATTGGTCAACGAGATACTATTATATGAAAGACTCAAATACCTAAGATTTTTGAGGTTTGAAAAGAGGCTGACATGCATCCACATGACCACTAAAATTGTTTGATGAAAGATCAAGTAGTGTTAGTCTCACAAGGTTTTAAATTGACTTGGGAAGATGACCTTGTAGATGATTATCTTCCAAATCAATCCAAGATAGTGAATTGGACTTGAAATCCTCAAGCTGACCAGAAAAGTGGTTATTACTCAAATCCAAAACACTTAGTGACGGAAAGGAGAACGCCCATGATGGTATTATTCCATATAGGGCGTTACCTTCAAGGATCAAAAACTCTATGTGGGTGAGATTCGAAAGAGATTCAGGAATAGTCCCTCTAAGGTTGCAATAATTAAGATACAAAGAATGCATCGAAGTTAGATAGCCAAGAGACTCAGGCAAATTATCAGATAAATTCACACCACTGAGAAATAACTCCGCGATAGATGCACTACTGTTCCATCTAGTCTTTGGAAAATAACCACTGAGTTGATCATTCTGATATAAGTGAAGTGTTTCCAAGTTGAGTAGGTGAAAAATACTCTCGGGTATTATCCCATGCAACTCTGTTTCTCCCAGCTTCAGAGTTGTTAAATGATAAGAAAAATTTAGAGGAATGGTGGAATAGATGTTTATATAACTAAAGATCAAGCACTCTTAATTGGGTCAAATTTTGAAGGATCAATTTAAAATCATGGGTTGCAAGTCTTAGTTTACTCTCAACAGATTGGGAAAGAATTAGAGATTGTAATTCAGAAAGATGAGAAATTTCAGAAGGAATTTGACTTGAGAAATATGAAAAGGAAAGATCAAGATGCATCAAGTTCGAAAACCTGCCAAATTTAGGAGAGATATGAGAATTAGAGAAGTTATTCATAGAAAGATCAAGTCTTTGGAGATGAGAGAGTTCAAATAGGCTACTATTGGAATCAATCTTCCCTACAAGTTGGTCGCATGTGAGATTAAGCTCAATGACATTACCAGTCATCTCATCGCATATGACTCCATCCCATGAACAACTATCTCTGCTCATATTCCATGAACTCGTATAAGAGTAGGAACTACACGTACTTGAATGAGGGATCCTTTGGAGTAAGTGTTTTCTTGAATTTTAGAAGAGCGGTGCTTTGATCTTTGGGGCAAGGATGAGTTATGGATGAAGAAAAAGAAAGAAGAGAGAAATAGAGAAAGAGCATAAATGAGAGTTGCCCGGAGCCCTTGTTAAGCTTCAAAAGAGTTTGAAAGTTGGCAGTGAAAATCAAGAAAAGTCTATGCAAATATATATAGACAAATTTCTTTGACTAGTCCAAGTTGTTATTCCCTCCGTCTCAATTTATGTGACACTTTTCATTTTTTGAGAGTCAAACAGTTTAAGTTTGACTGAGAATTTGCGCATGAAATCTTTAATTTTCTTGAAATGAAATTTATATATTTATAAATTACGTAAGAAGTACTATAAGTCACAATAATTGACAACTTAAAATATTTAAAAAATATATGAGAAATTTACGATCAATGATATATTTGTTTAAATCTCAAAATCTGAAAAGTATCACATAAATTGGGACGGAGAGAGTATTAAATACATATTTGTGTGATTGATAATACTATACTTCATTTTTTATATTTTAAGAATTTTTTACTATAACTTATTTAGTAGGCATTGAGTGATATGTGGGAAAAAAATAGTAGTTGAAGTTGAAATCATAAAATGATATGTGGATGTTAAAATTATATTTAAACATGCATTTTACTTCAAAAAAAATATTTGTAAGTGGGAGAAAAATTAGAACATTTTTCTCATAATTGAAAAATTAAAAGCTACCCCATATGTGAATTGAAGTAGTTCCAATTAATTATAATGGGGTAATTTTCTACTTTCATAGTAGGAACCAGAGACTTTTGATTATGACATGGAGGTAAAGAATTATCATTAGAACCATTCTTAACTTAAGATACAAAGATATAAAATATAGACTGATAAGAGCTTATGCCTTTTTGTGTTTTGATGATCTCCTCACAAGTGCAGGGACCTGGTCCTCTGCAGAGTATGCTCGTCCAGTGACAAAGTGTGGTATAGCTGTAAAAGCTGTCTGCGTCAGAAGCTGCAGAGTACTTCACAAATCAGAAGCAAGGAGGTTGCTTGTACGTTTGGTAATAACTTTTGTGGTATATACTAAACAAAAGACAACAATATCAATCAATTCATTCAAAGGGAGAGTCTTTCAAGCTTCAAGAACAGCAAGGAACTTGATCAATTACTTCAAGAGCTTCAAGAACAACAAGGGATCTGATCAATTACTTCAAGAGCTTCTTGTACCAGCTGTTACTTTGTTTGCTTGTAATAGTGCTTACATTGTAGGATTCGTTTTGTGAAAGAAACGTTTCAAACTTGTTTGAATCATTGTAAGAACTAGGTTAAGGGTAACTTAGGTTCTTACTCTAAAAGTTTATATTAATCGGTTAGGATTAGTATAGTGGGCGGTGTTGTATTCGCTTAGCAAAGTCTAAGTTATCTAAGAGTGATAGCTTAGTGAGTAGTGTTGCATCTGCTCTGGCTCATCTAAGTAATAGGAGGTATTGCTTAGAGTTGGGATTAGTAGGCTAATCTCAGTTTGTAAACTTGCTTTTACTTTTGCTTGGAAAAGATTAGTGAAAGAAGTTTGAAAAGTCCTGGCAGGCCAGGTCGTGGTTTTACTCCCTCGAGCAAGGAGGTTTCCACGTAAAGTTGTTGTGCAATCTTTACTTTCAGCACTTTGTTCATTTTCTGTAATTGTAACTGTGCTGAGGACCTGGTCCCATCTAGACAAGTGGACGCATACATTCCAACAAGTGGTATCAGAGCAGGTGCTCTCTAGTTGGTTAACACCAAGAGAGATTCCTATGGAAAGAATGGCTGCTCCACTGAGATGGCAAGAAGGTCGGTCTTCAACAAGGCCACCCTTGTTTGATGGTCAGTATTACCAGTGGTGGAAACATTGCATGTTTGACTTCATAATGGCTGAAGACTGTGAGCTGTGGGATGTTATTTGTGAGGGTCCCTATGTGCCATCTATAGAAGTAAAATATGAGGATGTCACAAGGGTCGTTGTCAAAACTCGACAGCAATACAATGAATTTGACAAACGGAAAGTTGAGAAAAATCACAAGGCTAAGAAGTTCTTAATGTGTGGAATCGGACCTAATGTATATAATCTGATTTCTTCGTGCGAATCAGCTAAAGAAATTTGGGATCTGCTGAGAACTACCTATGATGAAGCTGAGGAAACAAGGGCAGATCTGACTAAGGATGCTGATCAAAAGGGAGATGCAGAAAGGTATGGATCACTAGCCTCCAAGGTGTCACAATGTGAGAACCTTGAAGTAGCTGAGACCATGGACTATCTCACTCAAAAATTTCAAAAACTTGTGAGTAAACGTGGAGGTTCCATGAAGGAAGAAGCTCATGATAGTGCTACAAGCCCTAGTGGCGTGTGTTACAAGTGCGATCAACCAGGTCACACCCTGAGAGACTGTCTTGTGCTTGAAGTTGATAACAAGGAAGTAAAAGATCAAGAGGGGGACCAGGTCCGTGCCAGCAGTAGCAGAAGAGAAACCTTTTTCCAGACGGTAAAGAGGGAGATGACTGCATGGGAAGACTCCTCGAGTGTTTCAGATGACTATAAGCACTCTGATGAAGCCTTTATGGCAAAATCTGATGATGAGGAAAATGAAAAAGAGGTAACCCTTTCTGATCTTAAACAAAACTTGCACGTTTACTGTGTTAAGAAGTTGAGAAGTCTAGCCGTTGTTTTGATTGAATATTTCATTGAGTTAACAACTGAAAATGATATGATGAACAACAGCCTAGATATCCTTCGGGAAGAAAAGGTAGCCTTGGTTGACCAAATGTCTGTTGTGGAAGAACAATTGATGGTTCTAGAAGCTGAAAATCTAGAATTTAAGGAAAAATTAAAAATGATGAGTAAGAAATGTGGCAGAGGTAAGGGGGAGGCCAGCAGCTTGCAAATCGAGCTAGAAACCAGTTTGAATACTGCTGAAACAAAACTTGCTATGGCCTTGGAGAGAAATAATCAGTTAGAGAGGGACCTGGTCCGTGTCAAGGAAGAACTGAACAAATCTCTCAAGTGGACTAACTCCTCAAAATTCCTTGCAAAGCTTACCAGTCAAGGTCAAAATAATAGGAAGGGATTAGGAAATTTAAGCAAAAGTCCTTCTTACAATCTCCATGGCAAAGATGTGTCCATGTCTGATAGTTTGTCGCGTCTCCATTGTGGTCACGATGGTCACTTGAAGAAGGATTGTCCATCTTGGAAAAGAACCCAAGATAAACTCTCAAAATATTCTAAGCAGAGGAACAGGAAGAAGAAGGGACCTGGTCAACAGAGCAACAAGCAGAAGAAGAGACCTGGTCAACAGAAGAACTGGCAGAAGAAGGGACCTGGTCGTGCTCCTGTTCCTACGTTGAAAAAATCAATCTGCCTCACTGGACAAAGAATTCTCTTATCACTCCTTTATCTGCTTACTGGGAACTCCAACTAAAGTGGGTTCCCAAGGCTAACAAGTGATATGGTATTCTTGTGAGAAGAAGTAGCAGCAGTCAACATTGATTCATGAATTGCGGATGCTCAAGGCACGTGACTGGGAAATTGAAAACTTCTTCTCTCTCAAGGCACTTCAAGGTGGAGGTGTCTCATTTGGCGATGGTAGAAAAGGTATGTTTTTTTATGAAGGCATGATTGGGAAATCTATGGAACACACTATTGAGAATGTGTACTATGTCAATGGTTGAAGTACAATCTTTTAAGTGTTTCATAGATTTGTGATGAATGAAACAAAGTTAAGTTCTTATCGGAAAGAACATGTGGTCACATACTTGCTCTCTCGGGGATGATTTGATAGAAAATAGATGCAAGAACATGTGTATTGCTGATCTGATTGATGCTCATAAGGGAGACCATGAAATAGAGGAGCCGATCAAAGAAAGGGAAAACAAGGCAATCCTAAATCCTGGAAGCCAATAGGTTGCAGAAGAAAATGGTACAGATCTCACAGGAGTACCTGGTCCCTCTGTCGCTACCCAAAGGACTCCTTCTCAAAGTCCAGAAGATGATGATGCTGAATCTGATGCTGATGCAGAAGAAGAGTCGAGCAAAAAGTCCAGATGGAAACTTCAATCTTCTCATTCACTGGACAATCTCATTTTTCCACTTGACTCTAGAATTCAAACTAGATCCAGGACAAGAAATCTAGTTGCATATTCAGCCTTTATATCATCCATTGAACCCAAGAACATCAAGGAAGCCTTGAAGGATGTAAACTGGGTAACTTAAATGCAGGAGGAGCTTCATCAGTTTGAGAGAAGCAAAGTGTGGCACCTGGTCCCCAAACCACTCGATAGAACCATTATTAGGACTAGATGGGTCTTCAGAAACAAACATGATGAGGCTGGGGATGTACAAGATTACCTGATTCCTTGACAAGTTTGCACAAAAATCTTCTATTTTGATTATGTTACGGAGGGCAGGTATCTATACTTGTTTTAATGCTTGTCACTTAAGAATTCACTTCTGGTACCTTAATGCAGGTATACACTCATGGTGTGTGTAGCTGAAGGGAAGATTAAATCATACAGACAGGGTTGCAAACTGAAAAGGGGACCTGGTCCTCTTGAGGTTAGTATCACTTACGCTACACTGTCTGTATGTCAACATCACTGCCACGTGTCCCTCGCCCATTCATCGCGTCAGTTTCAGATGTCTTTTTTGTTTTTAAACCAAAGGTCGCTACTGTTTGGGGACCCAATGTCTTTTTGGTTTTATATACTACTTCTCTTAGTGAATCAAATTGCAAAATCTCTTCAAACAATTCTTGTTGAAATTCACTAATCCCCTCTCCAAAGCTTTTCTTTCTTTCTCAAAATGCCTAACTCTAATTCTTCTTCAAAGATCCCTATCTCCCAGGAAGTTGAAAATCTTAGTTCATTCAACTTCTCATTTTTACTCCAGAAGGCTGTAAAGAAATCACATGTGAAAAGGGAGAAAGTTAGAAAACAGGTGGCAGGAAATTATAACTCATAAAGGGACTAGGTTCTAGGGTGCAAAATCAAAGTGAAGAAAAGAAAATGACAAGGGAGGAGAGGATAACGGCGATGGAATGTGATTGTGTTGAAGGAAAAGCTAGGGCAGATATTAAGTGGCAGATGTTCTAGCGCAGCAGGCTGCTCTTAAACGGGAAGTGACTGATCTTACTGAGATTCTGAATAACAACGAGATTTAAATCACTTCACTGAGGTCTGAATTACAGAATGCAGTTTCGAGGGGACCTGGTACCAGCGATGGAAATTAGCAGGTATTGCAAAAGTTGAGGGATGAAAATGAAAGGCTGCTGAAGACAAATGCATCACCCAGTGAGGAAGTTAAGGCTCTCAACAGGCAGCTTATCAAGGCTTATGAGGATGCAAATGAGCATTTGTCTCTGTTTATGTGCATCCTCAATCCATTTCCCCTTCCGTCCTAAAAGTGTCTTGTTTCCTTAGTTTCCCTTTTTGTTCTTAAATCATGATTAAAACTCTTGTGGCTTTGTGTTTGTTTTGCTTGACTACAGTGGTCAGTATTTGTGATCTAATGCTATTTATGTTTCTCCCCTGTTCATGTGTGGCTTAATATTCTCTTTATGCTTACATACACATGTTTTGTGTGGCCCAAGGCCCTGAATTCTTTATTGCCTTGCATTTAACTTGAATATGTTTACTGCTTCACCTTTTCAATGATGTCAAAAGGGGGAAGTTTTGTTGTAAAGTTGGTTGTGGAATAGGGGCCATGAACTAAAGGGGAACTGTGGTTGTTAGGGGCATTGAACTAAGGGGGAACGAACTGTGGTTGTCACTGGTGCACTAACAAAGGGGGAATTTGTTATGTATTTGAATGAATGTCTGTTCACTCACGTAAGGAGTTATGCAGGTTGTTTGTCATCATCAAAAAGGGGGAAATTGATAAGAGCTTATGCCTTTTTGTGTTTTGATGATCTCCTCACAAGTGCAGGGACCTGGTCCTCTGCAGAGTATGCTCGTCCAGTGACAAAGTGTGGTATAGCTGTAAAAGCTGTCTGCGTCAGAAGCTGCAGAGTACTTCACAAATCAGAAGCAAGGAGGTTGCTTGTACGTTTGGTAATAACTTTTGTGGTATATACTAAACAAAAGACAACAATATCAATCAATTCATTCAAAGGGAGAGTCTTTCAAGCTTCAAGAACAGCAAGGAACTTGATCAATTACTTCAAGAGCTTCAAGAACAACAAGGGATCTGATTAATTACTTCAAGAGCTTCTTGTACCAGCTGTTACTTTGTTTGCTTGTAATAGTGCTTACATTGTAGGATTCGTTTTGTGAAAGAAACGTTTCAAACTTGTTTGAATCATTGTAAGAACTAGGTTAAGGGTAACTTAGGTTCTTACTCTAAAAGTCTATATTAATCGGTTAGGATTAGTATAGTGGGCGGTGTTGTATCCGCTTAGCAAAGTCTAAGTTATCTAAGAGTGATAGCTTAGTGAGTAGTGTTGCATCTGCTCTGGCTCATCTAAGTAATAGGAGGTATTGCTTAGAGTTGGGATTAGTAGGCTAATCTCGGTTTGTAAACTTGCTTTTACTTTTGCTTGGAAAAGATTAGTGAAAGAAGTTTGAAAAGTCCTGGCAGGCCAGGTCGTGGTTTTACTCCCTCAAGCAAGGAGGTTTCCACGTAAAGTTGTTGTGCAATCTTTACTTTCAGCACTTTGTTTATTTTCTGTTATTGTAACTGTGCTGAGGACCTGGTCCCATCTAGACAAGTGGACGCATACATTCCAACATAGACATAATACGCAAATCGACACTCAAATTTAGCTGACAAGTAAGTAGTCCAGCTTTAAGAGTGGACATCTCCACTACTCAACTCGTCTCCATTGCATTGAGTCATTGAGCATAGATTGCTACAACGGAGTCAAGTTCAGCGACATGATTGTTTATGTATCCCTACCTTGTCTATTAATTACAAAAGAGGGGGACTAAAAGTAGAGACATTTAAGTAAAATACTCCATGTCCCTAGTTACTTGTCCACTTTTGAATTGACACACCTATTAAGAAAACAATTATTGATATAGTGAATTTATCATTTTACCCCTATTAATTAAGAAGTGGATGAATTAAAAACTTAAGATTTTCAAAAAGTTCCACATTTTTCAAAATAATTAATTGAGAGTATAATAGATAAAAATAATTTGTCCTTTCTTAATTTGTCAAAATGGACCAGTAATTAGAGACAATTATAAAAGAAAAAGTGGACAAGTAACTAGGGACAGAAGGAGTACTACATTTTTTTATTTTCAGGACTCAAACCGAAGACCTATAATTAAGAATGAAGAAATCACACTTATATATTCCACCACGTGATGATGGTACGTGCAATTTCGAAGAAGAAAGAAGTGAAAAAACTAGAAATACTACCGCAAAGAATTATCTCCATATATAACCTTGTTAATTTTAGATACAAAAACATAAAATTGTATATGCAAAATTAAACAAGTACTCTCTCCGCTTCTTTTTATATGTCACATTTTTAGATTGCACTTGCATTAAGAAATTAAGTAACTTTACCTTTCTACCCTTATTAATGTTTTCTTAAGTTAACTTTTCAATAAATGATGAATATGCTAATTTCAAAAATTAAAATGCATTTGGATAACTATTAAATTTTTTGAGTTTATTTTCAAAATCAGATTTTATAGAATAGTGAATGGAGAGAGTAATTACTCAATGTATGAAGTACTCCAATAAATATTAATTACTTATTCGTTTTCCTAAATTAGTCAAAGTATATATTTTTAAGACTAATTAACTACTTTATCAAGTATATAATAGAAAGAATATGATAATTTATGCATTAATTTTATGAAATGATAAGTATTGTGGTTCAACTATTTATACAAAGAGATGACATATAAAAAAGAACATAAAGAGTATCTACTCTCAAAAGGCAGAAAGAGTCCAACCAAAGACTTATATTTTTGTTACTCTCAAGTCAATGCACATTTCTCATCCATAAAAATATTAAATGATGGGATCCACTTGTTTTGAGAAAATAATATCTTACTCCCTCTGTTCAACAAGTGGCAACAACACTTGTTCACTATTGACTTTGCATATTTAAAAAAAAATTATAACTAGAAGGATAATTTAACTATATCACAATTTGAATATAATAAATATAATATCTTGAAAAATGTAATAGAGAAACAATTCTAATTAATGATAAAAGTAAATTAGGAACGAAGTGTAAAATTGTTCATTAATTTCATAAAGTGGACAAGTATTGTTGGACATCCCAAAATAGTATAGTGGACAACTGTTACACATTTCCTTTCACGTCAACTTTTTTTTAAAAAATAATAACTCCAACCCGGTATCCAAAGTCCGCATTATATTGAAATCGACTAAATTTGCATCGGGGCCCATTTCAATTCAAGTGGACGTATTCTTTACTTTGATAGCTAAAGATCGATCAAGTCCTCTTCTACTGATTATAATAAATTTATATTCTTCAAATATATCTGATATTTTTTTTCCCAAATGCAGAAATTAGATTATTTTTTTTAGGAAATGATCTTTATCTTACGTATCATATTACTATTATCTTGATCTATAAATACATGTCAAGAAATAATCTCAGCAGTCATGCTAATCAACTATTGATATTAATAGTACAAAGAAGGCTAGCTATTCTTATTTACTAGACTTTATTTATATGACCATTATCGAGTTTGTAATACATTCTATGATGATATTACAAATGAGGATAAATGTGAGTTATTTTGAATAGTCCAAAAGGATAAATTTTACCCCTTTTCCGACTCTAGACGCCAATGCGAGAAATTGAATTGGATATAATTAGCTATATATTATAACTTAATTAGAAGCATACAAAGGATGATTATTATAAAAGGCGTGACTTCCCTACAAGGCTAATGGGTGCAGTTTAACGGTCAATGAAGTAGGAGACGAAAAAAAGACCAGGTTTCAAATTTTGCAAAAAATAAATAAAAAATAAAAAATAAAATTAGGTTATTTCTACTCACGGTTAGAACTCAAATCTTTGGAACCTTGATATATAATTTGGAGATATAGTAGTGTACCACAGTTCACAAGAGAAAGCTACAAGACACCAAACTCATTCAATTTGATGTAATGTCTTAATGCTTTCAAAAGAAAATTAGTTTAAGAATCGACAATTGGTTCCACTTGGTTAGAATTTTATTTATGTGTAGCTATTTTATTTAAAAAAGAATGTGTTAGTGGACCAATAATTAATATAGTCAAGCATAATAAGTAGATAAATCTCATTTTTAAAAATTAGATACAACTAAGTCATATGACAGTGTCATAGGTCTTTTTTGGTATATATAATTATAAATATTGAGTTGTAGAGGGAGCTGATTAGACATGATATTTAGAATGAAATGTATCTTGTTCTTTTTGTTTATCATTTGGTTTTCGATATTCATATTATAGCCCTGATTAATTTGAATTTGTATCATATAAAACCCATTAAAGGGGGAAGTATCTCATATGTTAAGTAGTTCCAATTAACGTTAATGGAAGGCAAACCACTTTCATGGCACGAATCAGAGACCTCTGATTATGATATGGGGGTAAGGAATTAGCATCAAAACCCTTCTTAACTTGAGATACAAGGATATAAAATATTAATGCATAAACAGATACTCAAATTTGGTTTGAGCTGATAAGTAAGTGTTAGAATATAGGCGTCCACTGAATGTCAATGGACCAGGTCCCTTGACACGGTAAGAACACTAAATGCAAACCAGAACAGTAAATAATGCACACAACAGAAGCAACACGATCACTTAACGTGGAAACCCCCTTGCTCTAAGGGCAGTGAAAACCACGACCTGTACTCACAGGCTTTCCAAACCAAACTCCATTACTTCCAAATAGAGCAACGATTCAGATTACAACAGCTTGCAACCTAGGAACTTACTACTAAATCCTTTCCCTAAATGTAGTATTCCCATTACAAATAGAGCCAAAACTAAGCAATATCGCTGTTGCCCACTAATCTACCTAACACAGAATAACTTAGACTTCACTAAGAAACTCATGGTTTCCCACTAACTCACCTAACACTAGATGACTTAGGATTTAACTAAGCAGCAAACAATGCTACCCACTAAACCAGCTATACCTAACTGATTTAGACTTTTACAAAACGAAACAAGAGATCTAATTCCTTTATAGTTCAGGATTAGATTTACAACGATAAGCACTGAAGTAAAACCTAGGACAACTAAGACACAGGCTGCTTGATCTGGTCCCTGTTGCTCTAACGTGAGTACTTCTTGAGAGGAGTGGTTTTTGCCTTTTGGGATCTTCAAAATGATGATGCAAAAAACAAAGATTGTGTCTGTTGAAGAATGTTCTTATGAGAACAGACACAACCCTCAAGGCCACACCATTTGTCACGCCTCGAGCCTAAACCCTGGGCAGGACTGGCACTCGAAGACCATTGCTTGCCCCAAGCGAACCCTTGGCCTGACTTACTTAACTCAGTAGAAGACTTAAACTCAACAAAGGTAAGTTCATATAATAAACTGGAATGTCATAAAGGAACATTCAACTGGCCATTAAGGCAAACTTAAGTCTTAATATGGAATAATAACAATGAAAAGACTAAAGAACAAACATTTGACTGTCTATGAAGCCTCTAATAACAACTGAGATGGACGTTGGGACAAACCCCACAACATCCTAATGAACTGTCACGACCCGAGTCTACACCCTGGACGTGGCCGACACTCAAGAACCATTGTTGGTCCCCAAGCGAACCCTCATCCTGGCTGACTACAAGCGGAAGACTAACTTAAGCATGTAAAAGCTTAAAACCATATAAAATTCCATAAACTCAACTTTTCGAAACTTTAACTCAAATGAAAAACTTAGAATAAAATAAATTATTCAACTCGCCATAAAATATGCAACTTAAGTCTATAAAATATTTAATAAAATAAATAAATAATACAGACTTCTCAACTATACTGACTATCTATGAAGCCTCTAACTGATAAATATGGAAGTCGGGACAAGACCCACAACATCCTAAGAACTAATATAACTGAAAGGTAAATGAAATCCTCCAGAAGTAAGGAGGCTCATCATAGCTAACTCGAACTCTCGGATGTATCAACGAAGCTCCTGTTGATGATCCTGAATACCTGTGTCTGCATCATGAGAAGATGCAGGCCAAATGGCTCAGTACGTGGAATGTACGAGCATGTAAGGGGAATTCAAAAATATAAACATAAGCTTGAAACTTGATAACAAGGAAACATACGTACCTCTTCTTAAACTTACTCAACTCAAGGAATACTCAAGGATACTCAAAACTACTCAAACTTACTCGACTCAGAAGTACTCAAGGATAAGATACTCAACTGAGAGATAAGATACTCAACTCAAAGATATGTTATTCAACTCTGGGTACTCAACTCTGGATACTCAACTCAATATGACTGAACTCATTTCAACATAAAACAATTTAAAATAAGTGCAATATAAAGAAACAAATTGTTTAAAAATTTGCTATCAACTCTATGTGTATGAAAGGATACAACATAACTCTGAAATGTATGTAAAAATACAAATAACTGTGTATATAAGAATACAATAACTTTTGTGGGAGTTTCTCTAACCGACAACCATCTCATAAGAGCTATAGTGTTGATACATCGATCTACCTCACGCTGCCAGCGCATCCTATACTCGGCCAAAACTTGAACTACTAAGTGGATCCACTAGTCTATTGTGAAAAGGGTTCATCTAAAAAGTATAACCCTTTTCTACCCACGGTGGCTACATGGTTTATGGGGGATGTGAGTTGTCTGAACTCTTCCCAATATCGGTGCTCAATACTACTCCCAAAATATACTAGCTCTTTATGTTTTAAAAACATACTTCTTCTGTGATTTGAGATTAGTGCTCAAAAACTAGCTCAAAGGCTATCTTGGAAATCTCAGTTTCCTCTCTTGCTTTATTGTGAAAGCATTTATTCTTTAACTGAAAACTAGCCCAAAGGATCTTTACTGAAAAACTAGCTCAAAGGCTCTTTTGAAAAATCTCAGTTTTCGTTCTTATTTAAATGTGAAAACATTTTAAACTCTTTTGAATACATAGTCCCCATATACTTTTGAAGAAAAGAACTTCAACTTTACTCTTTACTGAACTCAAAACTTAAGTCTTAAAACAATGTTAAAACGTTTGTAAAAGACTTCTTAAAATATGGTTCATGCCGAATTATGGATATGAATGACTCAATGCAAGGTTTTCAATAGCCATAGATAGAACTCAAATACTTGGAACTCAAGATATTCGATGATACTACTCATTTCAAGAATGCTCAACTCAAAGTTTATGCGGAATTATGAGCATGAACTACTCAACTCAATGACTCAAGGATACTTCTCATCTCAAGACTGTTCGACTTATAATGATAATGTTCATGCGGAATTATGAGCATGAAATATTCAACTCAAGGACTTAAAGATACTTCTCAAAAGGGATTTAGGAACTCAACACTTAAAGGCTTAGAACTTGAAGATACCACTTCTCTGAAGGATGCTCAACTTACGAAGTCCATGCAAAATTATGGGCATGAAACAACCCGACTTGATGGTCTACATAACTATATGGAACTCATGTATACGACTCTTCTCATTCTCTGAATTACTTCCTCAAAACTTAGTTCAAATCGATAGTTGATCTCAAAGGATTCACAATTGAGCTCAAAGGCTTTCTTGAACTCTACTCTTAATTCTCTCTTGAATGTGAATTATGAATTCAAGAGTTATAGTTCATGATAAGAAAGATCTCATGCTGACAAGGTAGACTCATGAATACATTATTCTCACTCTTATACTCACTTGCTCGAGTCTTGAAACAAGTTATTAGAATTTGTAGAAGACTCCTCGAAAAGACAAAAAGGGATTTTCTGAAAAATGTTCGAAAGAACCCTCAAGACTTGACTCTCAACTCTACCTTGAATGTGATTTGAATTCAAGGTTGTGATTTGTGATAGGAAAGGTCTCATGATGTTTAAGATTGATTTTAGATAGCTAAACATGAGAAAAGACTGAAAGTCAATATTTGAAGATGGGTCCGCGACGCGGAGAAGCATTTAAATTTTGGTTTGGAAAATGGCTTTTGAGGCAGAACACTCCATGTCAGCTTCGCAACGCGAAACAGAAATTCCCAAATCTGAGAAGTGGCTGTGTGACGCGGAGGGGGTTCCAAATTTCAACCGACGAAATTTCTTTTTCGTTTCCTAACCCTAATTCGCCCAACTTCGATTCTTTTTCTCAATCTCTCTTTAGATTTAAATACCCAGCACAAGAACACAAGAATCTTACTCTAACAACTCTCGACACAATAACTTCAAGAACTCCTCAATCTCAGCCCAATTCAAGAACGAAAATAATTTCATGAATACATAACAAGAACATCAAAACTTCAACTTTGTAGAACGAATTTAACGCTGAAATTAACATGATTGGCATGTGGGTGAACAAACACAACACTATGGAAGTTTACATACCTGAAAGAATTATCTTCTTGAAGCAACTTGAAGGAAAAATCTTGAAAGATGAACCCTAGCCTTAGTATTTCTTGAATTTCTTGAGCGTAGAATATTTGAAGTGGATGAAAGGGTTTGATTTGAGAAAACTGATTTTCTACACGTTTAGGGCAATTAAGATGATCTCCCTATGGGTTTTTAGGATTAAAATACCCCTAAAGAAATAATTAAAACGAGCTGGGAGTCGAAACTATCTTTCACGAGGCAGTGAGGTCCGTATTGGCTTTGCTTCGTGGAGCTGCTGCTAGGTTTGCGCGACATTAGTAAAACAGTCAAAATTTTTTACTCAAAGCTCGGAATTTAGCAAATTTGGCGACGTTGGAAAGAGGACTCGAAGGGTTTTAATTTTCTATCTTGTAGCTCACCTAAATCTTCCTGTACTAGGAGTTATGATCCTTCGAAGTTGACCAAAAACTTAAGAAAAACTTAGGAATGACTTGAATGAACTCTCTTTAGTTCTTCTTGGAACTCAAGGTGCTACATCTAGTGACCTTAATACTCAAGAACTTTTAAACTCCTTGCAAAAAATCTCACTCACTACAAATAAGGGTTCAAGTCTTAGCTCAAAAATTTTCTATGGTGTTACAATATCCCCCCCTTGGGATCATTCATCCTCGAATGACGATTGGACTGGGTATGGAATGGGGTTACTCTTATTGAGGTCTGAGTCTAATGGTATGCTCTTACTACATTCAAGATTAACCCAAATCCTTAAGTTCGGATTCTATACCTCTCTATAGGGAATCTCATTCCAAAACTACTACTCTTTACCACCACTCTGGGCTCACATCAAGAACCACTTAATGTTTAAGAACACCACATTCAAGCTTAGTACTCTAACAACTCCATGGACTCCTACTAACCAACTCCTTCGAAACCAACTAAGGGCTCTCATTTAACTATTTCTTATAGTAAAACCTCATCCTCTTATTCCTCTTTATTTAAAACCTTAGACGTAATTATCACACCATCACTATCACGATAAGAATATCAACCTCCTTTTTCTTGCATCACTCCATTACTAAAAGGGCCTTCGAAAGGATATCTCCCATACTCTTTGGAACTCATTACTATCTTATTCTCAAACACTTGACTTGATTTCTGATCTTATCATCTCCCCCTTAGGTCTAAATCTAACACTTGAAATCTATGGACCTATTTCACATTAACAACTCAATTATGCTATCTAGGCGCACATGGAAAATCATAACTTAATTGGAACCTCATTTGGTAACATGCCATCTCGGCACACCTCTTAATGCTCTTGTTATTCCTCTGACTTAGCCACACTTCACTTCCCTTATCTAAACGTTAAGGTCTGTCACTTGTACCACTCATATTTATTGCAGCTAATCACCTCAATTCCGCACCTACTCTATGTCAAGTCTTCTAGATTAAATCTCAGGACTAACATCATCGCCCTAATGTTGCCATTCTTTTGATCATGACACTCATCTCGAATTCAAGCTTAATATTTATGACTAAACTCGACTATCAATATGATTGCTCGCTTACTATACTAACTTACAACTACTAGATACAAATTCAGAAACACTCGTCCACTAGGACCTTGTGACAAATAGTCAATCCTCACCTCTTAGTATTCATACTTATAATTTACTATCACATATCCAATCACAACTTGAGTACTATTCACTCACTCACTATACATCAATGCCTAATTAGTTCTATAACACTTTAAATATGATGGGCTCCCCCTCAAAATCATAAGCCTAGCTTAGATCTATCACTTCATGAATACTCTGTGCTTCTATTCAACACATTTACTTGGTCATTACCTACACCATGACACTTCATCACAAACTCCTTTCTAGCTAAAACACACTCTACCTCCTATGACGAAGTCTTCATAACTCATCACTTCTTACTCTACCCATAAGGGAAAACTCTTTATTACTAACTTACTGGGTGCATGACTATAGTAACATAGCTTGCCTCATCACTATCTCCATTTCTAGGATTACTAAACCTCTGCATACTTTCCTCTAACTCTGGGCTCTTTCGCTACTTCTGCTCAGGATCTCATAACTCATGCTACCTTTTCGGGTGAAAATATTACTCAAGCTCTAAACATACCTCTTAAAAGGGATCTCAGCTGAAACAATGCTTAAGGAAAAGAGTACAACTCGCTTTTAGCTTAAATGCATGATTCATATGAATATGAGTGCATTCCTCTGAAACTGAACACTTAACTTACTCTTGGACTTCTCTTAAGTCCCTCTAGAGTTTCATGACATCCTCAAAACTCTTGCTAAGAACAACTTATCGAGAAAGAACTGACTCTACTTTTCAACCACCTCTAGTATGATGGGTAGTTGAATGATTCTGACAAACGCACAAGTTAGAATAAGTCTCTATGACATAGCTCTATTGCACGATTAAGAGGATGAAAGAAGAGAAACATTTATTTAATGTATGTAGTCCCTCATTTATAGAAGTGGGGCCCTAATAACCATAAACGAGAACCTACTGACACGGCTTCATAGACACCCTAGGACACTTAAACTCGGTGCTCTGATACCAAGTTTATCACAACCCGAGTCTACACCTTGGACATGGCCGGCACTCAAGAACCATTGCTAGTCCCCAAGCGAACCCTCATCCTGGCTGACTGCAAGTGGAAGACTAACTTAAGCATGCAAACGCTTAAAATCGAATAACATTCCATAAACTCAACTTTTTGAAACTTTAACTCAAATGAACAACTTAGAATAACATAAATTATTCAACTCGCCATAAAATAGGCAACTTAAGTCTATAAAATATTTAATAAAATAAATAAATAATATAGACTTCTCAACTATACTAACTATCTATGAAGCCTCTAACTGATAGAGATGGAGGTCGGGACAAGACCCACGACATCCTAACTACTAATATAACTGGAAGGTAAATAAAATCCTCCGGAATCAAGGAGGCTCACCATAGATAACTCAAACTCTCGGATGTATCAACGAAGCTCCTGTTGATGATCCTGAATACATGTGTCTACATCATGAGAAGATGCAGGCCAAATGGCTCAGTACGTGGAATGTACGAGCATGTAAGGGGAATTCTAAAACATAAACATAAGCTTGAAACTTGATAAAAAGGAAACATACTTACCTCTTCTCAAACTTACTCAACTCAAGGAATACTCAAGGATACTCAAAACTACTCAAACTTACTCAACTCAGAAGTACTCAAGGATAAGATACTCAACTCAGAGATAAGATACTCAACTCAAAGATATGTTATTCGACTCTGGGTACTCAACTCTGGATACTCAACTCAATATGACTGAACTCATTTCAATATAAAGCAATTTAAAATAAGTGCAATATAAAGAAATAAATTGTTTAAAAACATGTTGTCAACTCTGTGTGTATGAAAGGATACAACATAACTCTAAAATGTATGTAAAAATACAAATAACTGCGTATAAAAGAATACAATAATTTTTGTGGGAGAATCTCTAACCGATAACCATCTCATAAGAGGTATAGTGATGATACAACAATCTACCTCACGCTGCCAGCGCATCCTATACCTGGCCAAAGGTATAGGACCTGAACTACTAAGTGGATCCACTAGTCTATTCTGAAAAGGGTTCATCTAAAAATTATGACCCTTTTCTACCCATGGTGGCTACATGGTTTATGGGGGATGTGAGTTGTCTAAACTCTCCCCCATATTGGTGCTCAATACTACTCCCAAAATATACTAGCTCTTTATGTTTTGAAAACATACTTCTTCTGTGATTTGAGATTAGTGCTCAAAAACTTAGCTCAAGGGCTATCTTGGAAATCTCAGTTTCCTCTCTTGCTTTATTGTGAAAGCCTTTACTCTTTAACTGAAAACTAGCCCGAAGGCTCTTTACTGAAAAACTAGCTCAAAGGCTTTTTACTGAAACACTAGCTCAAAGGCACTTTACTGAAACACTAAAGGCTCTTTTGAAAAATATCAGTTTTTCGTTGTTATTTAAATGTGAAAACATTTTAAACTCTTTTGGGAATACATAGTCCCCATATACTTTTGAAGAAAGAACTTCAACTTTACTCTTTACTGAACACAAAACTTAAGTTTTAAAACAAAGTTAAAACGTTTGTATAAGACTTCTTAAAATGTGGTTCATGCCGAATTATGATTATGAACGACTCAATGCAGTGTTTTCAATAACCATAGATAGAACTCAAATACTTGGAACTCAAGAACTTCAATGATACTACTCATTTCAAGAATACTCAACTCAGAGTTCATGCAGAATTATGAACATGAACTACTCAACTCAATGATTCAAGGATACTTCTCATCTCAAGACTGTTCAACTTATAATGATAATATTCATGCAGAATTATAAGCATGAAATATTCAACTCAAGGACTTAAAGATACTTGTGAAAAGGGATTTAGCAACTCAACACTTAAAGGCTTAGAACTTGAAGATACCACTTCTCTGAAGGATGCTCAACTTAGGAAGTTCATGCGAAATTATGGGCATGAAACAACTCGACTTGATGGTCTACATAACTATATGGAACTCATGTATACGACTCTTCTCATTCTCTGAATTACTTCCTCAAAACTTAGTTCAAATCGATAGTTGATCTCAAAGGATGCACAATTGAACTCAAATGCTTTCTTGAACTCTACTCTTAATTCTCTCTTGAATGTGAAATATTATTTCAAGAGATATAGTTCATGATAAGAAAGATCTCATGATGACAAGGTAGACTCATGAATACATTATTCTTACTCTCATACTCATTTTCTCGAGTCTTGAAACAAGTTATTAGAATTTGTAGAAGACTCCTCATAAAGACAAAAAGGGATTTTCTGAAAAATGTTCAAAAGAACTCTCAAGACTTGACTCTCAACTCTACCTTGAATGTGATTTGAATTCAAGGTTGTGATACGTGATAGGAAAAGTCTCATGATGTTTAGGAATGATTTTAGATAGATAAACATGAGAAAAAACTGAAAGTCAATATCTAAAGGTGGGTCCGCGATGCAGAGAAGCATTTAAATTTTGGTTTTGAAAATGACTTTTGAGGCAGAACACTCCGTGTCAGCTTCGCGACGCAAAACAAAAATTCCCAAATCTGAGAAGTGGCTGCGTGATGCGTAGGGGGTTCTATATTTTGACCGACGAAATTTCTTTTTCATTTCCTAACCCCAATTCACCCAACTTCGATTCTTTTTCTCATTCTCTCTTTAGATTTAAATATCCAGTACAAGAAGAGAAGAATCTAACTCTAACAACTCTATAAATCGACACAATAACCTCAAGAACTCCTCAATCTCAGCCCAATTCAAGAACAAAAGCAATTTCATGAATATATAACAAGAACATCAAAGCTTCAACTTTCTAGAACGAATTTAACACTGAAATTAACATGATTGGCGTGTGGGTGAACAAACACAACACTATGGAAGCTTACATACCTAAAAGAATTATCTTCTTGAAGCAACTTGAAGGAAAAATCTTGAAAGATGAACCCTAGCCTTAACGTTTCTTGAATTTCTTGAGCGTAGAATCTTTGGAGTGGATGAAAGGGTTTGATTTGAGAAAACTGATTTTCTACACGTTTAGGGCAATTTAGATGACCTTCTAAGGGTTTTTAGGACTAAAATACCCCTAAAGAAATAATTAAAATGAGATGGGAGTCGAAATTATCTTTCACCAGGTAGTGAGGTCCGTATTGGCTCCGCGTCGCGGAGCTATCGCAGAGCTGCTGCCAGGTTTGCGCGACGTTAGTAAATCAGTAATAACCTTTTACTCAAAGCTCAGAATTTAGCAAACTCGGCGGCGTTGGAAAGAGGACTCGAAGGGATTTAATTTCCTATCTTGTAGCTCACCTAAATCATCCTGTACTAGGAGTTATGATCCTTCGAAACTCGGCGGCGTTGGATTGAACTCTCTTTAGTTATTCTTGGAACTCAAGGTGCTACATCTAGTGACCTTAGTACTCAAGAAATTTTAAATTCCTTGCAAAAAATCTCACTCACTACAAATAAGGGTTCGAGTCTTAGTTCAAACATTTTCTGGGGTGGTACATGAACTAAACTAGGAAACAATGAAATGGATTCTTCGAAATGCACGTAGGCTCACCAACAGATTCTGAACTGCTCATTGGATCAACGATGCGTCGAAATGCCGATCCTAGTTACTTGCGTCTGCATTATAAGACGATGCAAGCCAACTGGCATTAGTACATTGATTGTACGAGTATGCGAGTTGGAATGCTAAACATGACATAGGCTTGAAAAGGATCTGAAAGAAATACTTACCTTGGCTCTTCTCAACACATGAATACTTAACTGAACTCATTTCATTATAAAACAATTTAAAACAAGTGCAATATAAACAAAAAGAAAACTGTTTAAAACATACTGTCAACTCATAATCATAATATCATAAAAGACATATCATGATCCCTCTCAAAGTCTACTTGCGCAATGCATGAATTAAGTCCCATACCCCTTCCATACTAAGAAGAACCCCTTGAGGAACCATGCAATTACTGTTGTGGGAGTTTCTCTATCCGACAATCATCACTTAGAACTATAGTGATGATACAACGTTATTAGCCCCACGCAGCCCGGGCCATCCTATACCTTGCCGTGGTATAGGACCTGAACTACTAAGTGGATCCACTAGTCTATGTGAAAAGGATTCATCTAAAAAGTATGACCCTTTTCTACCCATGATGGCTACATGGTTTATGGAGACGTGAGTTATTTGAACTCATGCTCATCCCAAATTCGGTGCTCAATACTACTCCCAAAATATACTAGATCTTATGTTTTTAAAAAAACATACTTCTGTGATTTGAGATTAGTGCTCAAAAACTTAGCTCAAAGGCTATCTTGGAAATCTCAGTTTCCCTTCTTGCTTCATTTAGAAAGCTATTACTCTTTTCTGAAAACTAGCCCGAAGGCTCTTTGAAAATCTAGGTTTCTGTTCTTATTTAAATGTGAAAACATTTTTTAGTCTCTTTGGGAATGCATAGTCCCCATATACCTCTTTGAAGAAAAGAACTTCAACTTTACATCTTTACGGAACTCAAAACTTAAGTTTTAAAACAAAGTTAAAACATTTGTGAAAGATTCTTAGAAAACTTTAAGAACTTCTCTTAACTTGACTCTTGACTTCCCTTGACTTTGATCTTAACTGTTCTTGACTTGACTCTTAACTGATCCTTGAATTGAATTATGGATTCAAGGATTAAGATTTGTGATTGGAAAGATCTCATGATGTTTAGGAATGACTTTGAATAGCTAAACTTGAGAAAAGTTACGAAATTACCGTCTTGGAACAAGTCCGCGACGCGAAGACGTTATTGAATAAATGCTCGTGAAATTAATTTTTGAGACAGAGGAGTCCGCATCGTAACCGCGATGCGGAGATAATTTTTCTTCACTAGGGGAGCATGTCCGCGACGCGGACATGCGCGCCAGAACCTGCTCGAATTTTCCTTCTTCGTTTTCCAGCCCCAAATCGCCTAAACTCGATTATAAAACTAAAATTCTTTTTAGATCCTGATACCCAACATATGTATTCAAGAACCTAATTCAATACAACCCTATACTCAACGTAAAGATCTCAGAAACTCCTCATTTCATCCCAATTTAAGAACAACATTCAAATTCAAGAATACATGTCAAGAACATCAACTTTCAAACTCTTTTAGGACGAATTTCGCTGAACTAAACATGTTTGGCGCGTGGGTGAATGAATCCAACGCTATGAGAGGCTCACATACCTTGTAAGATGAATTCCTTGGCGAATCCACAACCAAAATTGATCGTTGTTGGCGAATTCTTGTTGTTCCTTTTCTCCTTTTTTATTTTCTTTGTTCTCCAAGCCCTAGCGTATTTTCCAATTGACTAAACTGATTTCCTTATGATTTGACCCTTAATTAATTCACTAAAACGAATAAATTAGTAGGATAAGGAAAAGACCAAACTACCCTTTCAAAATCCGGATTGGACATTTCCTCATTCGGACAACCCAACTTCCAAAGGGCAATAACTCACTCATACGATCTCGGAATCGCGCAAACTCGGTGGCGTTGGAAAGATAATTTGAAGAACTTTCCTAAGGGTATATGGTATCACACCTAAATCATCTTGATCTAGGAGTTATAATCGTTTGAAGTCGACCCAAAACTCATACTTATCTTAACTTGCTATATTTCAGATTTTTGCTAATTCCAATTCGATTCTTTTTGGAACTCAAGGTTCTACGTCTAGTGACCTTATCACTCAAGAAATTTTAAATTCCTTGCAAACATCTCACTCACTATAAATAAGGGTTCGAGTCTTAGTTCAAAAATTTTCTGGGGTGTTACAATATCTCCCCCTAGGGATCATTCGTCCTCGAATAACGACTGGACTGGGTATGGAATGGGTTACTCTTACTAAGGTCTAAGTCTAATGGTCTGCTCTTACTATATTCAAGCTTAACCCAAATCCTTAAGTTCGGATTCTATACTTCTCTACAGGGAATCTCATCTCAAACTATTGCTCTTTACCACCACATTCAATATTAGTTCTCTAACAACTCCATGGATTCCTACTAACTAGCTTCTTAAGAAATTCTCAACACTTGACCTGATTTCTCCTCTTATCATCTCCTTCTTAGGTCTAAAGCTAACACTTGAAATCTACGGACCTATTCCACATTAACAACTCAATTATGCTATCCAGGCACACATGGAAAATCATAACTTAATTTGAACCACATCTGGTAACATACCATCTCGGCACACCTCTTAATGCTCTTGTTACTCTTGTGACTTAGTGACACTTCACTGCCCTTATCTAAACGTTAGGGTCTCTCACTTGTAACACTCATATCTATTGCAGCTAATCACCTCAATTCCTCACCTACTGTCACGCCCTGAGCTACCCCCGAGACGCGAACACAGGACCTAGGACCACAAGTGATCCCAAGCTAACTTTGCTGACATGATCATGAGCATACTAAAGATAATAAACTGATGCGGAAGCTAAATCATAAATAAAACTGAAAAGATGGGGAATACCCACATACTATAGCTGAATATATCAAATCTGAGAGTTTAATACAAAAGAAATATCAAACTCAAAACACTAAGCTGAATCTAACTATGACTGAAATAAGCCTTTAAACTGACTAAAAATGTTGGGACATGCCCCAACTAGGTCTAGCAAAATTGAAACTAAAGACTAAAAGCAATAAGGATAAACATGTCACTAGTCCTCGAAGAATGAGGACTCACCAATGATGCTGCTGAACTGAAGATCGGGAACCGATCTAAGCGTGATCTGGATGCTGAGAACCTGAACCTACATCACGAGAAGATGTAGCGCACGTATGCGTCAGTACTTGAAAGGTACTGAGCATGCAGGATAGAGTAAAGCTGAAATAGCATATAACTGAACAAAGCAATAAAGCAATGAAATAATCTGAGCATGATATAGATACTGAATGCTGAGCTAACTGAATGCAATGACCAATTTATAACATGCTGAGACTAAATACTGAATATACTGATAAATGGTCAATGCAATAGAATCTGACTAAACTGTGGGAGCTACTAATAACCGACATAAAACAACATGAGCTAAATGTGGAGTCCGATGTATACGCCCCATCGAGAGGACCCAATATACCCTGCCAGCGGTATAGAGGCATGCTGGCGTGATCACTAAACTGATGTTGCCCACAGAGGGGACTTACACCTACGTGGCTCGTAGTTCTGGGACTATATGGGTACGCTGAAATATTAGTCCAACTCGGTATTATGCTACTCCCAATGAATTAAGTGGTTAACTAGTTATGACTGAATTTCTGTAAATACTGGATAGCTCGAAACTGAACATGCAAACTGAGAATGCAACAATTAATCTGATAATGATGCATTCATAAACTGAGGCATGTAAAACTGAATACTTAAATATCTGACCTAGAATGTGTAATTCAAGAACTAAAGAAATACATAGCTAGGGTTCTGAAATTCATGCGATAAATTGAGCAATAACATGATAATCTGATTTGGAACATTTAAACAACTAATTCATGATGATCTGTTCAAATTCTAGAAACCCTAGGTCTGTTCATAATCATGGAATTAAGAATCTAACTGAATTCTAGGGACCTAATGGGCGAAAGGAACCCACTAGTGAAATCCCACATACCTGGTGACGAATTCCATGGAGAAATCGTTCAATTTCAGGGCTGGAACTGAAAAAACCTCACTGCGTTCTTGAACTAGGGTTCTTGACCTTTTTCTCCTTGATTCTAATTTTCTAAGTTTTGATTAATGATTTTGACTAAGGTAAGTTCTAATTATGTTTCTAGGCTTAAACTGATTAAAACTTCATGATTTAGGGTCTAAACGACGTATCTTAGGGGTTAAATGAAATAGGAAAAGACCAAAAGACCCCTGAATTAGCTGCTGTCGGAGTGACTGACGGACGGGACTGACGGTCCGTCAATCAATCGACGGTCCGTCGATTGGGTCCGTAGGTCGAGTCTGCCCGACAGGGCTTCACTATAACGGGCATAAATTTTTATTCGGAGGTTGGAATTTAGCAAACTTGGTGGCGTTGGAAATATAATTCAATTATCTATCTAATGATAGGTCATGGGACACATAATTCGTTTTGTGCTAAAAGTTATGACCATCTGAAGTTGACCCATCAATATATTTCATCTAACTAGCTGCTAACCTCATCTACGGTCAGACCTACAGACCGTGGATCGAATGACGGTCCATACTGGTCGACCGTAGTTCGTGTTAGAGGCTGGTAAGGAAAGTCTTGATCCACGGACACAGACCACGGACCGTGGTCTGATCTACGAACCGTGGGTCTGTCCGTGAGTCGGGACTTAGCCAAATTTTCTGACTGAGTTCTGGGGAAGTTTTCTGTCACGAACCACGGACCTGCAGGACGGACCGTGAGTCCATCTACGGTCCATAGATGGTGTCCGTGAGTGCCATCTGTAACACCAGAAATCTAAAATCTCTATTTTCGGATACGAGGTTTTACATTATCTCCCCCTTGTGACCATTCATCCTCGAACGAAGACTAATCTAGCTGAAATAGAGGGAGACAGCTGCAATCCCTACCACTAAACACTGAGAACTTAATTTCTAACTGAACTGAGTTCCAAGAACATGCAAATACGCTGAAAATGCAAGTACAAACTGAAGGAACATGATTCTAAGATTGAATTTTCGCATGAATGACTGAAAAACTGAAGAGGAACTATTACCTCAAGCTGGAATGGAATCAGAAGGAAAGAGGTGAGGATACTTGGACTTCATGGCTGCTTCTGCTTCCCAAGTAGCTCCCTCTACGAACTGACTCCTTCACAAAACCTTGACTGAAGCGACTTCTTTGTTTCTCAACCTTCTAACCTGACGATCGAGAATCTCAACTGGTACATCCTCATATGAAAGGCTATCTTTCAGGGCCACACTCTCTAATGGCACTATGGATGCTGGATCACCCACATACTTCTTCAAAAGAGAAATGTGAAAGACTGGATGCACTGCTGCTAAGTCTGCTGGCAACTCTAACTCATAAGCCACTTTACCAATCCTTTTCAAGATCCGGTAAGGGCCTACATATCTGGGACTGAGCTTCCCTTTCTTGCTAAATCTCATCACCCCTTTCATAGGTGACACTT